>NW_026067955.1:4667296-4835525 GCF_014885135.2 Alexandromys fortis
AGGCTAGGCTCCCACAAAGCCAGTTCATGTATTAGGATCGAAACCTAGTGCCATTGTCCTTGGCTTCTCATCAGCCTTCATTGTCCGCCATGTTCAGAAAGTTCGGTTTCATCCCATGCTTATTCAGTCCCAGTCCCGCTGGCCTTGGTGAGCTCCCAATAGATCAGTTCCACTGTCACAGTGGGTGGGTGCACCTCTCGTGGTTCTGACTTCCTTGCTCATGTTCTCCCTCCTTCTGCTCCTCATTTGGATCTTAAGAGCTCAGTCCGTTGATCCTATTTGGGTCTCTGTCTCTATCTCGATCAATCGCCAGATGAAGGTTCTAAGGTGATATGCAAGATATTCATCAGTATGGCTATAGGATAGGGTCATTTCAGGTTCCCTCTCCTCAGTTGCCCAAGGTACTATCTGGGGACATCTCCCTGGACACCTGCGAGCCTCTCTAGAGTCAAGTCTCTTGCCAACCCTAAGGTGGCTCCCTTAATTAGGATATATATTTCTCTGCTCCCGTGTCCACCCTTCCTTTATCCTAACCATCCCATTCCCCCAAGCTCCCCCAATCCTCCCCTTCTCACGTTTCCCACCCCAATTCCCCTTAGCCCCATGCCACTTCACCCCCTGCCAGGCCCTTCTTAACCCTACTCACAGCTATGCTGGTACTCGATTCTTGATGCTATGTGAACCTTATTGCTTCCTGGGAAGCTGGCCACAAGTTCAAACCTCTACCTAGAGGGAGGCCCACCTTCCATGTATAGAGCCTACCTGAGTGCCTCCTCTAGCAGCCAACCTTAGTAGTCAGAAACTGGTAGAGACCCTATAGAGCGCCCCTTACCCCTACACTGATGCCATGGCAGGCCACTTCCGAAGCTAGACCTGAGGCAGAGCTGAGACATCAGCCTTTCCTTCCCTAGACCCTCAGAGATTCCCAAGCCACAGCTCCATGGAGAACCCAGAATGCACTGGAGCAGAAAGAAGGCTATACTAGCTCACTGGACCCGCTGAGACAGAGGCCCACAGACTGGCCACGATAACAGAAATCAATTTCCTCACAGGTCTGGAGGTGAAGTCCAAGATCAAAGAGTGGGCAGGCTGGTGTCTCCGAGGTCTCACTTGGAGATGGTTCTCTTCATCCTGTTGTCTTCCCATTGTCCCCCTCTGTATATGCTGTATCCCAAATCCCTAGGACTCTAAGGACACCGTCTTTCCGGGTTAGGGACTACCCCGACACCCTCTTTTCATCTCCCCTCTATAAAGACAGAGCCCAAATATAAGTTCTGGGGTAACAGGATATAATTTTGGTTGTGTGGAAACACAATTCAGTCCATTCCAGAGGCCCAAGGGTCAACAAATGTACTCCTTGCTCCTAACGAGACAGCGCACCTATAACCCAGCTACCGTCCACTGAGATCATTGCTGACCCTTTGGCCCTCCTGGCAGTGATGGTTCCTCTGAACTCATAGCTCTCATGTACGAGATTAACTCTCAGAAGGGAAGTCACAGCGGGTAGGAGAAGACCGCTGGTCAGGCTATGAGCCCCTCAGAGGCAGGATGTCCCTAACCCTGAGCTTTATCAGCACATTGCTGGGATCCAGTCATCTTGATGACATCCTCAGGGCAACTGGGAGTGCCCGACCTTCCATTCTCACCAGGCGGAGGAGACTTCTGGGTTTGCTGCTTATGAAGAAAAAAAAAAAAAACAAGAAATTCCAGTAAGGGATTAATGACTTAATTATAAATGCGGCTTGGAGATGTAAGGTTATTAAGAAGGGAAAAGATGCATGCTAATAGGAGACACACTATTAACAGCAGAATAAAGATTCATTGTTGGCGCCACTGTAAAGTTTTCCAAGTTTGGTAATAAAAACCACCTGGTCTGCACCAGGCTGGCTGCCATGGTGACGGTACTGCGCTGGATCCAGTTAATAAGGCTTGTCTGCCTGCCTCTGATCATGCTCCCTGTGGGGCTTGGGCTTCCTGGTAAAATTGGCCTGCAGGCCTCAAACCACTACAGAGAAAGCCAGGCCCTAACCTGTTTGTAGGAAGAACAGCTTTTCAGCCACCGCCTGCTAGGGCCACAGTGCCCCGGTGCCCTAGGAGTCACCAGAACGAGGTGTTCCTCTTCCCACAGGAAACTACCAGTCACTTCTGAGCTGTGTGACCTTGCCCCTGTTTCTCAACCTCTCTGAGTCTGTTTGCTCATCTGTGAAATGTAGAGACTTTACATCTGACTCTAGGGAAGCAGCTCACATAATCCCAGGACAGACTCCAGAGGCAGGAACACCAGCCCATCTCTTTCCGATAATCCAGCTCGTGCCCTCTCCTCTTGGGTCATCCAGCAGCCCCACCCCTCACTGTGTTTGACCTGATTCACCACCGTGCGCCTGGCACCGCCCCCCCCCATTTCAGCTCCCACATTCTCGAGGTCCTTACAGATGCCACTCACACAGCCCTGGCTGGCCCCGGACAGCGCTGGCGTCACCCTGGGCTTGGTCATGCAATATCACCTCATGCTGCGTTTCCTAACAACTGTGGCTGTAGGCAGAGGGTGGCAGAGGAAGGAAGACAGGATGAAGGGAAGCTGGTGTGGCCATTGGAATGGGCTGGGAATGAACAGTCTGTTCCTGGCTGGCATGCTCCTTGGGAGCCTCGATGTTCTCATCTGCAAAATGGCTACGACACTCCCTCTGGAGGACTTGCTCTTACCCGCATCTGTGTGTGTCCTCAGTAAAGTCCCCCAACCATTCTCCTTTGTGTCCGTGCTGCAGGCACATGTGTGAGGGTGTGCATGGCAGCATGAGTGTGCAAATGCGTGTGAAGATCCGAGGTTGACGCAGAACGTCCTCTCGGATCTGCCTCCACCCTATGTGTTAAGGTGCATCCCTCTCTTGAATCTAGGGCTCATTAATTCAGCTACTCTAGCCAGTTAGCGAGCTCCAGGGACAGCCATCTTTGCCCTCCTGCTGCGAGGATTTCAGAAGTGCCCCCATGCCCAGCGAGCACTTACAGGAGTGCTGGGGATGCGAACCCTGGTCCTCACGGTTGTGCAGCAAGTGCTTTTATCTGCTGAATCATCTCCCAGGGAAGTGGGAACAGGAGCAGGGGAGGGAGATGGCACATCTAAAAACCGGGGAAAGTAATGAAGAAATCTCCATCTAATTAGACGGGCTGCAGCTTTAATCAGACAGAGTTTCTCTGGCAAAACCTGTTTGCATGTTTTCTGTCACTCAGCCAATGTGTTAATTAGGCAAATAATATTAATAATGATATTCACTTTGGGAAAGTTAAGAGGGGAGAGAAAGGTGGAAGTGACGGTTTGGGGCTGAGCCGGCTAGAGTAGGGGGTGAGGGGGCTGCTTTAACTCCCAGGCAGCAGAGAGAGCAGAAGCGGAGCTTCTGGAGAGAGGCTGGTGGGGTTGCCCAGTTCTGCCCTAGTATGTAGGGAGGGCTCAGCCTAAGCCTTAGTTTCCTCATCAGTCCTGCAGATGTGATCAGGCAAAGGCATGCCCACAGACTTGGCTCAAGGGGTGTCCCATCCAGCTCCTGCCTTTTCTTGATTTGCCTTCTACCTTCCTCCGGCTTGTTTTCAGGGTTGGTGCTCCCCCCCATGTCCTCTAAGAGCAAAGCAGGGGATAATGAGAAAGTTCAGGGGTTCTGGGCCTCAGTTTCCCAAGGGCCCCATATAGGAGTTCTTAAGTCAGTCCAGGCTGGCCTATAACCCCGGTTCTGGACTACCAAGCTCCAGGGGTTGAGAGCAAGCACCTGAGGGTTCCGCTTACAGCTGTCATGCTTCCCTAACCTCAACTCCGAGGACTCCCAGGCATTAGAATCAGGCTGTACCGCACACTCTCCATCACTGTTCCTGGAGGACCCCCCTCCCCTCTCCTTGCTGCTACTTCTGCCAGACCCAGATACCACAGTCAAACCCCTGCTCTCCCCACTGGAGATGCCAGAGGGCAAACAAAGCTCCTGGGCCAAGACTAGGGCAGCGAGCCGTTACCCTGTATGAGAGATCTAAGCAGCACCCTTAAAGTACACCGATAATTTCAAAACAATGTATTTTAAAATGAAAAGCAACGTCTAGATTCTTTTCAGTGAACTTGCCCTTTAAAATTATATCTTTGTCGGTAGTATTTGTTATGACTGCTGAGTCTTTAACCATCCTCACATTGTATACCTGGAGACAAGTGCCTCCTGGCCTCGCCCACATCCAGCTCTGGCCTTCAGCATTGGCTTTACCTCCTCCCCTACCAGTTCCAGGATCCAGACACCAGGAGCATTCTCAGGACAGTCGCTATGTCTTCCCACCTCCCAGTGGCTGCCCAGGATGTCCGAGTGACACTGGAATAGGGGCTGCACTACAGTCTCTAGGGAAGGTGTCATGGGAGGAAAGGAACCAAAACAAAGAAGTTGACAATATCTAGAGACATTAGTTGAACTGCTGTTTCTCATATAGCCACAGGCCATGAGGCCGGCAGGGTTGTTCTACATGGTTCTAATTTGCTAAGCTTAATGGTCTGGCCCAGTGGGTGAGGCCAACAGTAGAGCAGAGTCCTGAGCTCTCCCCATGTCAGAAAACTGCGGCTGGCTCACAGCAGGGAGAAGAATGCACTGGATTGAATATGGGGTAGCCACGGTGGTAGCAGGAGCAGGTGCCACCACATAGCTACCGAGGAAGACGAGAAGCGGCTAACCAATACAGCTGCTTCCTACCTCATAATCACCATCACATGCAAGACCTTAGAAACCAGCCAGCCGCCAGCGCCAGCAGAGACCCACCCTGGGGTAGGAAGGCTCTGTTCCCATCAGGAATTTCTAAAGAGCTCTCGGTTAGAATGTTTAGTCAACAATCCAGCAGCTGTACACATCTGAAATGCACAGTGGTCCAGCCTTGCCCTCTGGAGTCCTGCAGGCAGCAGTCCAGATGCCCCTGGCCTTGTGCTCATCAGGGCCCATGGCTCCAGCAGCCCTGGAGGTTCTCCCAGGCCAGATTCTCCATCCTCCGGTGTACACTGGCAGGGTCTGCTGTGTGGCAGGTATTGTCTATCAGCGTCGTCTGCAGTTTGATCTGCCCAGCGAGACTTTCAGGTCAGATTCATGACCTCCACAATACAGCCCAGAGCCATGAAAGTTACCCAGCCTTCACCCACGACTAGTCATCCAAAGGCTAGCAATGACGTGATATCATCCTTCTAGTCTTCTTCCTAAGTGATTCTACCTGCCAAGGTTCCTGTTTGGAGAATTTGTTATAAGCATTTAACATGGTGGCGCACACCTTTAATCCCAGCACTTGGGAGGCAGAGACAGGCAGATATCCATGAGTTCGAGGCCAGCCTGGTCTACAGAGAGAGTTCCAGGACAGGCTCCAAAGCAACAAAGAAACCTTGTCTGGAATAATAACAACAACAACAAACCCCAGAATTTTCTCCTTACAAAAGCCCCAGAAGGAGAGCTCTGTCATCTTGTCTCTTCTTTAAATGAAGGACCAGCAGCTCCCAGAAGTTACATACATGCTCAGACACACAGCTTCCCAGTCCTGCCCCTCTGCATGCCTGGTAAGAAGAACCAGACTGTTGTGGCCCTTACAGGACACCATCCACTTTTCCAGTGTTTAAATGCACGGGCAGCTCACTGGGGCTGGTGGCTCAGCAGCTAAAGCTTCCTATTCTCCTCAGACATGCCCAGCCCATCTTTGTAGTTCTGCTGCTGGGAGAGGCTGCTGAGTCCTTTCAACTGCAGCCAGGGGATTTGACTCGGTATTCCTTTTGCCTGAGGTCAGCCGCACCACACACCTTCTAGCCAGTGGTGAATGAGGACTTTATGAGCTTGTAACCCAGAGTTCCAGAACCCCAAGAGAGCTCTGACCAGGCCTAACCCTGAAGGCAGATCTCTGGGAAGACGTGAACATGTGACTTGTGTCTCTCCTTTGCCGTAGAAGAACGAAGAACGGAATTATCTTTTCATTATTTATCCATTATCTGTGTGTGAGTGTGAGCAGACACACGCCGTGGCATGTGTATGGTGTCTGATGGTTTAGGACAATCTCAGGGATCTGTCCCCACCTCCGACCTCCCTCGTTTGAAACAGTTCCCTTTGTTTTGTTTGTTGTTGCTGTTCTGCCATAAACAACAAGCTAACTGATCCACAGGCTTCCGGATCTCCACCTCCCTTTCGCTGTGGGGACAATGGGATTGCAGACGTGTGCTACTACAGCTGGCTTTACATGCATTCTGGGCATTCAAACTCAAGTCCTCACACTTGCCTGGCAATTACTCACTGTCGCTGACATGGTGCCCAATCCTCTCACTCCCTGCTATTACAGGTGAGTGGCATGTAGTCCTAGATGGCAGAGATCACACCCGGGGGCCAGACCGTTACAGAATGATAGGCAATCTCAGAAGTGGGTGGGGTCCATCCATGGTCTTTGGGTTTGAGATAAAAACAACTAGGTCAGAGACCCAGTGGCTCTCAGCCTTGATCAGTGAGCTCTGAGCCTGTGGAGGGGATTTGCTCTTCGGGGAGCCTAGAACTCCCCTCCTTTTACTGGCTACCAATGAGCCCCATGGTGTCCTCACCATATGCCATTATTCTTTTCTCTTAATGGCATTATGTATGCTGTGGGCATCAACCCTAGTGGCGCCTCGGTGTCCTTGGCCAGCCAGGAGGAGGAAAAGCACAAGATGAGCATGTTGGGGGGCTGGGGGTGGGGGTCTACAAAGGAGCCCTGCAGGCGACAGCATTAACTTGTTATGTAAATACCTTATTCAATTAGTCCTCCTTCTCCAACACCAGTCAGCTAATCACTCATGCCTGGCTGGTTCATGAATATTAAACCCGGCTCCCTTGGCAGAGCCTCTTGGGGGTGGGAAACAGTGGTCTCCAAGGAAGGGAGAAGAAAAATTAGATGCCAGAAGTCCCATTTCAGTGGGCTAAACACATCCCGGTGGTGGTGGTGGTGGGGAAACTTGTGGGGTGCGGGGGAGTCCCTTCTTTTCACCTGCACAGCCTAAAAATGGGGACAGGTGTTCAAGAACTCTGTGGAACCTCCAGGCTGGGCTTGGATTGGCTGTGGGACCCGAGGCAAATGGTGTGATTTCTCTGGGCCTGGTGTCCTCATCTGTAAAATGGCACAGTAGCCTCCACCTTTATCTGTGGTTGTGATTCATGAGCCCATGCGTGTAAAACATGCCTGCTCTGGGTTTGTGGTTAGGAACGGCTCAGCTGTGTTAAGCCTCCCTGAATGACAAAGAGCCCTCAGGCAACTTGGGAGGTGGGTGAACCCTCTGTCTGCACTGGAGGAAGGAGTCCAAGGTTCAGAGGCAGGACAGGCAGATGGGAGGGGAACGCAGAGCTAGGGAGGAACTCCTGGTGTGCAGGAGGTGGGGTAGGTGTGAAGGGGCCAGGTGTGAAGCAGGGCAGGTGTGAGGGTTTTTAGTGGCTTGGCCAGACTGTAAAGATGTGGGGCCTGGGGAGAGGGTGAAGATGGCTCAGCAGATAAGAGTGTTTGCTACGTCAGTGCCAGGGCCTGAATTCAAATCCCTCAGCAGTCAGGTGTTAAGTCGAGCCTCATGCTCTTGGCACTGCCACCACAGTACTGGAGGAGAAGGAGGCCGGGCATGCTGGTTGCCATCTTATCCCCTGGTTCAGTGAGAATCCCCATGTCAAGGAAAAAGGCAGAGAGTAAAAGAACAGGACTCCTGGAATCCTCCTCTACTCACACACGTGGGCACACACACATCAGCACACACGCATGCATATACTGCACACAATAAAGAAACAAACAAATAAATCACATATGCAGTGCCCCCCTCAGCCCACATGTGTACCAGGAGTCTCTGTGTGCCAGCCACTGCACTCAGGGCCTGGAAGGCCCGGTCCTGGGGAGCGATGTTAAGGCAGAGCCGGAATCCTCAGCTTCCTTCTACTGAAAGGTGTGCTCTACTCCCACTCAGGAGTTCAGGAGCCTCAGTGACGATCTGGGCAAAAGAACAAGGCAGAAGAGTCGCTGTGAAGAAAGACCTTTGCGCACCTCCCCCCACCCATACCCCACTCCGTCACTCTAGGAGCCCTGGGCTCCATGGCCTTAGTGAACCCAGACACACTGCCGAAGCCACATGTAGGCCCTCCAGTGCAGGGAGTCCCAGCTTTTCCATGCTGCTCCCAAGGTGCAGACAGACCAGTGAAGCCATCTGAACATGCTAGCCCTGCCGCCAGCCATCTCCATTGTCCGCTCCTGAGACAGGACAGCCACTAGCCAAGCCTTGTCTGCTGCTCCTCACCAACTGTGAGGCTGAATGAGCTGCTGTTTTGAGCTACTGGGTCTCTAGGGATTGTGTCAAGTAGCAATAGATGCGGAGAATTCTGTAATGGCTGAGGACAGACAGACAAAAATCAAATGTGCAAAAGCAATCAGAAGCTTGGTGTGTCAAAGGTGAAGGCTGTGAAAAGACTGAAGTGGGTGGCGGGAGACAGGAAGTGCGTGTGTGAGAGAGAGAGTGTGTGTGTGTGAGAGAGAGAGAGAGAGAGAGAGAGAGAGAGTATGTGTGTGTGTGTGTGTGTGTGTGTGTGTGTGAGAGAGAGAGAGAGAGAGAGAGAGAGAGAGAGAGAGAGAGAGAGAGAAGAGAATTTGTACTTAGGATACACAGAGGGGGTGCTATCTGACCAGAAACCTAAGGAAATGAATGCCCCTGTGTGAAAGAAGAATATTCCCGGCAGGAAGTCAGCCTGAGTGAGGGCCCTGAGTAGGGAACAAGCCTGGCTCACATGAACAGCAAGGGCTTCGATGGAGGAAGAAGTGGCTGTCTGCTCACAGCATTGCCTCCCTCCTCAGCAGTGGTGCTGCACTGAGGGTCACATAGTCTCTGGTGTGGAACTAGGAGACCAACTGCCCTCTCAGCACATACTAATATCTTCCCGTCCTGGGCTCTGAGGTCAGCACTATGATACCCCTTTACAGTGTGGAAACTGAGGCAGACAGAACACCCATGCCCCACCCAAGCTCTTCCAGCAGGAAGGCAGACATGGGCAGCATATCTCACAGCTGAAAGAGTGAGGCCATGTGGGATGTTTGTCTTCAGGGAAGATAGCGGAGGATCCACCCAAAGGAGTTCATAGTGAGCAGCTTGCAGGACTGCGTGACTGACAGTAGGAAGCGGAACAGCATGAAATGCAACCCGCATACCCTTAGCAATGTAGCTCAGTTAGTAAAGTACTCACTTAGCATGCGTGAAGTCCTGGGTTTGATCCCCAGCCCCAGGTAAACCCTGGAGTGCGGTGGCTGTTGCATAGAGTCCCAGCACTCAGAGGTAGAGACAGGAGAACCGAGAGTTCGAAGCCATTCATATCACATAATGAGAGTGAGTAGAGCCTGGGCTACCTGGGACCTGATCTCAGCAACAATCACCAGCTGTGTTCAAGGCCAATAATTATTAAAGACGATAATGGCATAGTCAACATTTATGGAACCCTAACCTGGAAACAAGGCTTTCATCACAGCCCATTAACATCTCAGAATAAACCTTGTGGGTTATGGCCACTTTTTGAAGGGGGACATTGGAGCTCAGACGAGTTTAGTAACCCATTCAGAGTCACACAGTAAGGAGTCAGCTCCTCCAGACTTCAGGACCCACACTCTCAGCCACTCTATAGTGAAAAAAACCAGCTCTAGACAAATAGCAGGCAGAAGAGCAGCCCGCAGGGCAATCTACACCAGGACTGTGACTTGATGGTGGAACCTTGGGCATCTATACCCAGTGCTCACAACCTACACTAACAGAAGGTTTTAGCTTTATTGTATACAGTTTCATTTGTGTCCCATGAGAGGCTCTTGAATGTGACATCCCTGTTTTCTTTTCCTAAGTGGGGAAACCCAGAGCCAAGGCTCCTCAGACAAGGAAGGAACTGGCTGTGAAGTGGTGCAGACGTCTTTTAGCCTCTGCCTCTGCAGTGCTCCCAACCAGGGCAGGGGTTTGGTGCTAGCTGACATCGCCTCTCCAGCCATCTTCCTGATTGCCAGAGCGCCCCTCCTATGAGAACCCAGGGAGCACCCTCGGTATAGGGCTGTTTCTCTGTCTGAAAAGTCGTGCTGGGGCAGGCTGTGGGCTTGGGTGAGCATTGTGTGAGGTTTCATCTCAGCTGAGATCTAGGCTCTTGAGTTTCGAGTTCATCTCACACAGCCTTCTGAACTGTGGGGATCTGTGAGCTGCTTTCTGTGGTCTGAGTGTGACTTGACACCCAAACCGGTGTTGAGGCCCGGTCCCCCAGGAGGTGCTATTGGGAAGTGGTCAGGTCATGGGACAGAGCCCTCAGGAAAAGATTCAGCCTTGCTTGCCTGAGTGAGTTCTCAATTTCAGAGCCTGGGGCAATCACATGAGCACAGCTGTTATGGAGGGAGACACAGGGTGCTCCCCACTGGCGCCGACTTCTCCTCATGCTTTCCACCATGGGGGGCCCTCCCCAGATGTGGTCCCCGACCTGGAACTTCCTAGCCTTTCTCATTATGAGCCCCCCACACCCTCTTGCCTCTACAGGTGACCCTGACCGAAGAGGATCTATCCACAGAAAACAGGTTGCGATACTCTGAGAAGCTCACACCTATGTGCTTCATTAACTACTGAAGGAAAAGAACGACTAAGCGCATTTCATGAGACTTCAGAGAACAACCGAAGTCTGTCCCCACCAAGCTGAGAACTAGAAGAAAGAGGAAATGATAAGCAGGTGCTTTCCCCCATCTGCCCTGAGCGACGTAGTAAAAGTATCACATTCAGGATGGGCACGGGGGATGTCAGTACGAGCCACCCAGAAACGTTGGTTAAAAATCCACTTTGAGAGCCAAATTGGTAATATAGGTAAGCTGTAGAATGTATGTGTATTCTACTCCTGCAGAATAGACTACGATTCTATGTATGTGTGTTCGGTTCCCTCCAAGCACATCTGGAGACCTGTGCAAGCATGTTTGCCCTGGTGCTGGTTTGTGACTGTTAAAAACTAAACAGTTCCTGGGCTGGTGAGATGGCTCACTGTGTAAGGGTGCCTGCTGCCAAGTCTGACGACCCAAGTTCAATCCCCCGGACCCACATGGTAGAAGGAGAGAACCAACTCCTGCAAGTCGTCCTCTGACCTCTAACCGCATACTGCGGCAAGCGTGTACCCGCCCACCCCACCTCCATGCAAATAAATAAATGTAATATAAGAGATGAAAAAAAATCTAAATTTACCCAATGGAGTACTGCAGAGTTGCGAAGAAGAGTAAGCCGTGTTTCCCTGTAATGTCACTAGCAAAGCTAAGACAGACTGTTCCTCGCGGGGGGGGGGGGCAGCACAAAGAGGTTTTCTAGTTTTACTATACCTTTGCTTCAAAATACATACGGCTTCTGTTTATTCATGTGTTGATTTCTAACATAAACTTCAGCCCAGCAAGCTCTGAGTGACTGTTGTTTTGGGGGGTGGGAAGGCTCACAGACACAAGGACTTGCAGCTTTCTCCGCTGCCACGTTAGAATTTTTATTTTACTGTGCCTTCTTAATATTTGAAAGCAGATGAAAAATGTAGATAATGAATAAATCATGGACTTTTAAAAAGGGAAAGGAAAGGCACAGGGTAAGATGCGGGAAGCCAGAAACAGAGAAAAGGCGTATGAGCGGGAGGAGGGTGAGGTAGCTCTGGGTGGAAATCCCAGTCTTCAGACTGTGGGGAGCGCTTATGGGAGCCTAGTCTGCAGATGACAATGAAGGCTTGGGGTGGGGTGTGTGCAGGATACAGGGACAGCTCCCCACAGTCACTGAGGTCTCCAGGGCTCTGTCCTGCTAAGGGATGCATGGAAGAGAGAAGGGCATCAAAAGGGGGAGGAAGCCTCTGCACAGAGGGGAATGGAAAACAGGAAGGATGTCTCCAGCATGCCTTGCCCAAACACAGTCGTGGGGACAGAGCAAGGAAGATGTGTGTGACGGTGTGGTAGTTGATACTATTGACAGGCTTCAGAATCCCCTGGGAGACAGGCCTACAGGCGTGCCTGTGAGGGGTTCTGAATGGAGTTTATCCAAGTGTACATCGTGTGTAGCATCATTCCGCGTGACAAAGCTCTGGATGCTGTCCAGGGGAGCTTGGGAACGGAGCACCAGCCTTCATCTCTGCTTGCTGACTGCAGATGCAATGGGACCACCCACCTCCTCACCCTCCTGCCGCCACACCTTCCTGCTGTGATGGCCTCTATGTCCTCAGATGGATCCAAAAATAAACTCTTCCCATGTACATGGCTTTTGTTGGGTATCTTGTTGCAGCAACAAGAAAAGCGACTAAGATGGAAGGATGGAGGAATCCAGCCGGCGTGTGAAGTGCCCAGCGCTACAGCAGGAACGGGAGCCCCAAGGAAAAGCACGATGTTCAGAGACCACTTTGGACCTTTAACAAAACAGTCACTGTGACTGCTCTTGGGAGGTTCTGCAGGTCACTCAGACCCTGATGCTCAAATCTCTGAGGGTTAGGCCCAGAAACCTGCACTTTTACCCAATTCTTCATGACCCCTGGGTATGCTGAAGTTTGAGAAGTAATGGCTTAGAGATGATCAAGGCACTGGTCTTAATTTCAAATGGGGATTTCAACTTTATTTACTTTAAATGCAATGTATCCTCAGATAAGCATCCACCTGGGCATAGTGCATTTTGATGGCTCTCGTTTCCAATGGGCTCATCCCCGTCCACTCCCCAGCTCTCTTCTAGTCCTCCTTTCTGTCTTGTGACCCAGCACACTGAACCAGGGCTGTCCACATGAACACGCAAGTGGAATTACCCATTGGAACCAGGAGGATGATGTCCCCCCTCCCTTAGCATATGTCAACAGCCACCAGCTCCCCAGGAAGGTGGAGTCCCCCAGAGCCCCCACACTCCACAAACGCCTTCTCCGCAGCTCTAGCATCTGACAAATCCATCTTGGTCCAGGGATAAGAAAAGCCAAACCTGACTCACCCTGTGACTCTGACGAGTTCCTTTCTTTTCTGGCCTCGGTTTCCTTATTTGCACAATGAAGGAGGCAAGGCTTGCATTCTACAAGGTCCCTCCAGTCTACAGAACTTATCACCATGACTCATCTTGAGCCCCTGCCTCCCACCCCCCTTCCAGCCCCTGCTCTGTGCCAGGCAATTGAGAATTCAATAAATATCTAGCTGATTGATGTAAGAAAATGCATAAAAGTCACTGAAAGGGACGTTAAGCTCCTACGACGCTCTGGAACCTTCTGTGGTATCTCTCTCTTGTGATTTCCCTCGGAGGGCAGCAAGCATAAATAAAGTAGGCAGCTGAGGTTCCTCCCCCCCTTTAAAGTCAAAGGCCCATAAATCATGCATGTGCAGATTCATTTCATAATTAACATCGCTGGGTATAGGTCTGTGAAAGTTGGGTTTCATCTGGGCGAGTTGTTCTGCTAATTAAAGGCTTATTTTGTGGTGGGAATCATTTTGTGGAAGCTGTGCATCCACCCTGCTCTAGATATGTATGTTTTAATGACCCTGTGACTTGGCAAAGGAAGTCCACTCATGGCACAGCGAGGCTCGTGGCTTATTAGACCAGAAGACGGCATGTACCTCCAGAGCCTTCGTTCTCCACTGCAGCCAGTGGCAAGTGTGTTATCGGAGCCACAAGGAGGGACCCAGCAGGTGCTTGGGGAATGACTGAGGCCCAGAGCCTCCCACTCGACTAACAGACCCCAGCTTGAGAACCCTATTTTATAACATCCTCCCAAACTTCTGTCTAGTCTCTGCAGCCCTGCTTGCCTTGGGAGAGAGCTGTGGATGCACCTGCTGGGCTTGTGTTGAAGCCCGGGGGAGGTGAGCCTGTTCGCGGCAGCGCTGAGCACCCCCTGGAAGCAAGAAAATTGGAAAGAGACAACTGCGATGGAGTCTTAACAGTTTTAATAATGTCCAGGGCCGTGGCGGTTGCCAGGAGATTAGCAGGGAAATAGAACAGTGTGTAATTTTTCCTAAGAATTCCATTAACAAAATCAAACGGGCAGGCATGAGTGGGGGGGGCATGAATAGCTTTCCGACAGCTCCAGCAGGAGGGAGTTTCTAAGCCCCAAGCCTCAACAAAAGCTCTGCTTGTGAGCCCAGGTTCCCAAGGCTTTCTCTTTTAGTCCTCCCCATAATGGTAGGAGAGTGAGACCCGAGTTCAAGTCTCTAGCCTGTATCTTCCTTACCCATGTGATCTTAGACAAGTTCACGTCATATAGTTTTGTCTCCTGCACCCAGATACAGCCCTACAGAGCTGAGGAACAGACAATGGTGGGTCCAGGAAGCCCGGCACGGTAGCTGGTGCAGGCTGGCCTTGTCAATGGCTCCCTCTTCAAATGCCACCCAGATTCACACAGGTCACCTCTCCCGCCTCTCTTTCTGTATCTAGAATGTTTGCTGCTTTCTAGGCCAGCGTCAGGGGCTAAGGGTGACAACGGAGAAGGGAGGATCCGGCTGTACACTCCAGATGCTGATCCAGTTTTAAGACACTACTCAGAGGGTGAGGATGAGCCCAGCCTATGTCACCTCAGCTTATCTTAAAAACCCTATGGAAAGGGACTCTGTGGTGATTTGGATGAGAATGGCCCCTGTAGGTGACCGTGTTTGAATACATGGTCCCCTGTTGATGAAACTGTTTGGGAAGGATTAGAAGGGATGACTTTGTTGGAGGAGGTGTGTCATTAGGGGGGAACTTTGAGGTTTCAAAAGCCCACACCATTCCCAGTGTCTCCTTCTCTCTCTGCCTCATGCTTGTGGGTCAAGGTGTGAGCTCTCAGTTACTGCCCCAGTCCCATGCCTCCCTGCCTGCTTGCTGCCATGCTCCCTGCCACTATGGCTGTGGACTAACCCTCTGAAACTGTAAGCAAAGCCTCAATTAAATACTTTCTTTTCTAGGTTGCCTTGGTCGTGATGCCTTGCCACAGCAATGGGGCAGTGACGGGGACAGGGACTAAGCCTCTAAGTTCCATTTGACGGATGAGGGAAGCAGGGTCCAGAGAGATTGTTGTCTGCCTTAGACCACATGCTAGTCTAGCAGACTTCAAAATGGAGCACTCGTGTCCAGGTTTGAGATCCCCAATTCTTTCTCCAGTGTCCTTACTTACACCCGCCTCCCTTTTCCTTTTCCGCGGGCTATTTTATAATTTCCATCTGCTTTTGTCTTTCCCTATGCACTAAGCTGTGTCCCTCGAAGATTGATGGTTACCGCAAGTTCTCTGTACCATCTACGAAGAGAGTGCACACAGTAGGTTCTTCAGGGAGATTAGGGAAGTGCTGGGGCAGAGACCCACTGATTCCTTAATACATTCAGACTTTCTAATGATGTTCCTGTCCCTCACCCTACATCCAGTCTCTCTCTCTCTCTCTCTCTCTCTCTCTCTCTCTCTCTCTCTCTCACACACACACACACACACACACGAGAAAAGAGAGAGAGAGCTTGCGAAATCTAATAACAACCAGTTTAAAAACATACTAAAAACAGAAAATTTATGTAGCATGACCCAAATTGAATTATACATTACAGCACTATAATTGATTTTTTAGAAGAGAGATTAAATTTATTTTATGCCTCACTAACTAACAGCTAGATTTACCTAATTGCTTAGAGTGCAGAGTTAGTATGACTCATTAAACTTCATACATGCTTGGGTACGCTGTGCACTGAGTAAAGCTTCCCTGCTCGCGGCAATTAACGGGGAGAGACCCGAGGCTGCTCCGGTAATTGGTAAGAACAATGCAGCCGGAAGTAGAAGCTTGTGGTGGGTGCTTGAATTTTGTCAGCAATGCAGCTATGGAACCTTCCAGTACGACGGCAACCCCAACAAACCAGAAACACAACTGGATCTCTCTCTCTCTCTCTCTCTCTCTCTCTCTCTCTCTCTCTCTCTCTCCCTCTCTCTCTCCTTTGTGATGGGGAGGGGGAAAGGAAAAAACATGAGGGAAAGGCAGAATGGAAGCCTCATCTTGGATTAATTACATCCATCATAGCAGTCCTTTAGGAAGCCCCGCAGTGGCTGACAGCGTGCAGGCAAAGTCAGCCAACCTAACAAAGAACGAGTTTGGGTAGAATCAGAGAGCGTGCCATAATTATATACACATTATCAAAAAAAGGTAGCAATTTAGAAAAACTGGGGTGGGGGAGTATGCTAATTTGGGTAGCAAGAGAAAATGAGAACTCTCTGAACCATTTATTTATTAATTATTAATAATAATAAAGAACAATTCCAAGTGGCAAGTGTTCCAGGAATAAGTGTGTTCCCTGTGTCCACATGCCCGGCTGGATGTGTTTATGGGTTCTGCAGAAGTCACTCATACACCGTTTCCCCCTCATTCAAAGCCAAAATTTGAATTTTCACACTCGCTCCCAACGTAGGTGAGACAAACATCAGCGGGTGCTTACTACCTACAGACCAAGGGCCTTGCCTGGCTCTCATGTCTTCTGTGGCAGAGTTCTGCCCAAATGAAGTGGAAAGCTAGCTTCTCAGGACGATCTCAAGGACACCAGTGTCTGCATTAAGGGGACAGGGAAATTCACTTTGTTGTAGAAGAGGCATTATGTATATGAAAATGTCAGCCATGACTTGCACCTTCTGGGACTGGACAGCAGACTCAGAGAAGCATAGTATGTGGGACACCCATGACATATTCTAGTCCTAGCTTGCTCTCTACTGCCGTGACAAAACACCATGACCAAAAACAAATTGAAGAGGAAAGGGTTTATCTAACTTACGTTTCCTAATCGCAGTCCATCATTGAGGCAAGCCAAGACAGGAACCTGGAGGCAGGCACTGAAGCAGAGACCATGAAGGTATACTGTTGACTAGCTTGCTCCCCATGACTTGTTGAGTTTGCTTTCTTAGAGCACCCAGGACCACCTGGCCAGGGGTGGCTCTGCCCACAGTGGCCTGGGCCCTCCCACATCCATCATTAATCAAGAGAAGGCCCCACAGGCTTGCCTACAGGACAATCTGGTGGAGGTATTTCTCAGCTGAGGTCTCTCTTCCCATATGACTCTACCTTGTGTCAAGCTGAAAACCAGCAGCCAAAACAACCAAACCAAAGAGCACAATCCTTCTCTCCCAAGACTCTAAGTAGGCATCTGCCAACCTTGCCAAGGCTGTTTAGGCCTGGGAGCACAGCTTGCTGGCTTATTCATAGGCTCATGCTTAAATAGCTTTCTTCTACAGCCCGGGGCCATCTTTCTGAGCATGGTACCACCCGTAGTGGGTAGGGTCTCCTTCCTCAAACAGCAATCAAGATAATCCTCCACAGGTCAATTTGATTCAGGCCACTCCTTTCTCAGATGACTCTTGGCTAACAACTGAAGCTAACCAGGACAGACTCTAGCAGGGTGAAGTTTTTCAAGCCAACCTGGTGGTCTATCTAGTTTTCCTTGGAAGACCTAGGAAATCTCTTTCCCATGATCCAATTCTCCAGGAGGTGACAGAAACATTTAGTTCGCCGAAGAGAAAGAACAACTCTAGAAGTTCCCCAGTTCTTACCTGACATAAAATTCTTATTCAGACTAACCCATGAGAGTAGCAAGCAAACCAGAGCAGATAGGGCACACCAAGGGGACAGTAATACTCTCCTCTGTGCCAAACCACTGGGGTCACAGAGCAAAGTCACCTGCTGCCTCACCCCAGAGCACGCCAGAAAAGCAAAGACATGTTCTCCCCAAGGCCACCTTGACTAGCCAGAATCCCAGCAGGGTGGGGATTGACCTCCAGGGGCTTCCTCTCTACACCATGCCACACTCATGCAGAACAAGGCCAACATGGCGCAGGAGGGACTTTAACAGCTGTGTGATCGACTCCTGATTCAATGAGAAATCATGGGGATATCAAGGCCTTTGTGCCTTGCACACCTGGGATGTTGCCGTGAATGGAGAAGCTTTTCTATGTGAAATCAAACCAAGCTCCCAGGCGCCTGAACACTGCCAGCCACGAAGATTCATCGGCGGCCTAAACAAACCGGAATCACCAGTGAATGGGGCGAATTTAAGGCCTCAATTCTGTGTTTCCTGCTCACAGGACTGGCATAATTGAAATCCATTTGCTCTCACATAGGAGAGAGCTAAGAGTTGAAGTAACGTTTAAAGAAGTCTCAGGAATCTCTTTATTTTGTCCTTCAGCCCTCAGTAGAGCAGCGACAAAAATGATGTCTAAATTGGCCCTATTTATATCTTCCGCAAGGCAGTTTCTCCATTGGGAAGAAACTCCAGACTAGTAAGAAGTAGTTTGGGAAGAAAGTTGGGGAAGGCTTTGATGAGTGCATAGAAACTTGGGGGCGGTTTTTGATGGGAAAGTGGGGAGGGGGCAAGAGGCGAGTATCTAGCAAGTGGGTTTGGCCGAACTTTCTCTAGGTAATGAATGCACTTAATGGGCACAGTGTTGGGTATCAATGCTGCGTAATGATAATTTAATCTCGTTGGCTGAGTTTCTGTAGCTTTCCAGGAGAGAAAGGAGGGCCAGCGTGAGATCAGTTAATCACCCTGCCTTTAGCCAAACTCCATCTAAAGTTTCACTGTGTTCTCTAAACAGCACCAAGGGACTGTCATGTGCTTCAGTGAGTCACCGCAGATCGAAAACAAGCAAGAGACCTGGGCGGTCTTCCTTTTGCTGAAGCTGGGAGTTTCTGGTTACATGTGATTCAGAGCGGTACTGGGGCCTAATCAAACAGTGACGGCAGCCACGCTTCTCTGAGGGACTTTCTGCACTGCCCGGCACTGCTCTAAGAGCTCCTGAGACACGGGCAAAGCACTATCGTGGGGAAGGGGACTCAGGTCCAGAGGATTGGGGGACTCGTGTACAGGGATCGTCAGTGGAGAGGTGAAGTCCAATACCCTCTCCTGCCTGAAATAGTCTGTAATCTATTTTCCTCATCAGAGATCCAACACCCAGAGATCCAACCAGAGCACACTAAAGAGGTTCTGACTGTCTTCCCAAGAATGTGCTCTGATCACCGCCTTCCCCCGTTAGGATTGCTCTGCCATCTAGGAGGAGAAGTCCCACACACCGTACATCATCGTGCAGGATCGCCTCCACCCCAGTGTGGGATCTGAGTTGAATGCCCTTCACCACAGGAGGGCAAAATGAGACCCAAGGGAGGTTAAGGGAGCTGAACAACTGAGTAAGGAAAGCCCTTGGCGCAGTGGGCAGCCAGTCCTGGAGTTGGCCTACCGTTCTAATACCAAGACTCTGAGCCTGCCCTTCCACTCTGGGAGCTCAGGAGAAAGAGCAGTTGTGCTTCTGACCCGCACTTAACAGGTGGTAAGATGGAAGCCAGGCAGGTAGAGGCCCCCTCTGAGATTTGAGAGGATATTGAGCAAGGAAACTTTACAGTGGATGGAGAAAACACCGACAGCGGTTGAACACAAGTAAATACACACCCCACGCCCCTGCAGGAATCAATGTTGCAACTTAAACTTATCATTATTATTACCGTGTATATGTGGTATGTGATAGCAAGCGTGTGCACGTCCCTGCACACGGATGGAGGCCAGAGGATGACTTTTGGGAGTTGGTTCTCTCTCGACTGCGGCATTGAACTTAGGACATCAAGCTTGTGGGACAAGTGCTTTTACCCATGAGCCATCTCTCCAGGTCAATGATGTAACTATAAAGAGATGTCTGTTGGAGACGCTTCAGGTTTCTTCCCTTCCCCTTTCATCTTTTCCTTTCTTCCTCTCCGGCCCTTACATGTCCGAATGTTGAAATTTTAAATCTCACTACCATGGTGTCAGGAGGTAGGGCTTTGTGGGGTGACTATGTCATGTGGGTGGGGCCTCATGAGTGGGATTAGTGCCTTCCCCTGACCACTTGAGGACCCAGCAGGAAGTCTCCACCTAGGTGGAAAAGGTCTTCTAAGACTCCACGTCCACCTTGACCTCTAGCGCTGTCAGAAGTAGATTTCTGTTGGTTTACAAGTTTCCCTACTTGTGGTATTTTAATACAGTAGCCCCAGTGGGCCAAGCTGGCCTTCCCTGCCTACTTCTTTCCCTGTCTGAGAAAGGGAAAGCTAGGAGTCAGGAAATGCCTTGCTTTCTCGGGCTTGTGCTGGGCTTCTAACCCAGCTTACCATGTTGCGACTCTTGAAAGCCATTATTAGAGCCTGACTCCCGAATCTGCCCCCAATTTGTTGTGAGCTGCCAGCGCCGCCTCTGTCGTTGTCCCTCCCAGCCCAAATTGGCCGATCTCATCTCCCTCTCTCAAAGGTGGAGCCCATCCCTCCACCCAGAAGAAATCCTACAAATGGAATTTCATATTGATTCAAAACCCAGACTCCCCACATGGAACCAACAGCGTTACATGCTGTCTGGTTTCCACCATGAGCTAAGTGTTACTTAATATTCATGATCCAATATCAGCCTGATTTTATTGGGAATATTCTCAAGAGGAAGAAGAACTTCAGGAAAAAAAAAAGCCAGTCCTGTAGCCAGGGACTCCTTGAGCCTGTCCCTTGGAGCTTCTCCCAAGCTAGCTCTGAGGGAAAAGCTGGACCCTTCTCTGGATACTTCCTGGAATGGATGGATATTTGAGGGGTGGGGAAGGCTCAAGAAGAGAGAAAGAGCAAGGTACATGGCCTGCCCACTGTGGGACTCACAGATGGTGTCCTGAGATATCCATTCCGGGGCTGTGACTCGCATACACCCTGCGCCAGCCATGCCGGCTCAGCCTGGATAGTGCGAGCCAGTCTATAATCACTCTGCCACGCTGCCTTTTATAAAAGCCATGCATGGGGAGAAAGGAGGACAGTCCCATCCTTTTCCAAATAGAAGCATCATTCCAGAAAGAACAGTCAGTAGGCCTCTCTAAGGAGAAGATTAGAAACACACAGACAGGAAATTAAAGCAAGCCTGCTGAAGCCTTGGAGAGGAGCAGGCTGCCTGTCTATCAGAGTCTCTGCCTGTTCGCCAGATAGAGCACGAAGGTCCACAGGGACCCAGGAAGCCTCTGTGGGCTGCTCAGCTGTGACACCAAGGCGGAGGGATTGGGGCAGGGTGGCATGCCCTGAATGCATTTCCTTCTGTCCACACAGTGAGGGAGGTAAGCAGATGTGGAGTGGAGAGCTCAGCTATCCATCCCAGTCCCCTACCTTCTGGCCCTGTGGAAGTCTTGGCCACCAAGAGCCTGTCTGCTGCCCAGGCCCTCTCAGAGGAAGCCTGGCCCCACTCCTGTGTCCTACATCCAGTTCTGCATGGGAGGCCTGACCGTGGCATCCTCACCTGGGCGTGCTGGCAAAACCCCAGAGAGAAAGGCTCCCTCGCACAGCTGTATAGCTGAGAATTGGTCACTCTTCTATTGCTGGGAAGAGACACATGACCACAGCAGCTCCTATAAAAGAAACCATTTGACTGGGGACTTGCTCATAGCTTCAGAGGTTTAGTTCCTTTTCATCATGGCACAGAGCATGGCAGCATGCGGGAAGACATGGTGCTGGAGGATATGCTGAGAGTTCTATATCCAGACCCACAGGTACCCGAAGAGAGAGACACTGGGCCTGGCTTGAGCTTTTGAAACCCAAGGCCCACCTCAAGCGACACACCTCCTCCATCAAGGCCATAGTGCCTATTTTCCTCTCAAGTAGTGCTACCCTGATGACCAAGCATTCAAATAGATGTGCCAATGGGGGCCATTGTTGTCCAAACCACCACAATACCCCTGAAAGAACATACACACACTCCTCTGTGTGGTGTACTTGTGCATGGTGTGTGAGTGTAAGAGTGTGTGTGCATGTTCCTGTGCGTGGTTATAAGTGTCCAAGTGCCCACAGAGCTACAGCATGTATGGAGATCCAAGAACACACTTCAGGCATCAATCCTCCCCCTTCCCACCTTGTCTGAGACAGGGTCTCTTGATTGATGTCGAAGCCAGGTAAGTTGAACCATGAGCTTCCATTGACTCAGCTGTCTCCTGCCCCCCACCATCGCTCAGTAAGGGGCACTGGGATTACAAATGACAGTTTATTCTTGATTCAAGGCCAGCGTGCTCTTCATGAAACTATCTTAAAGAAGAGGAAGGGGGTGGAGAGGGAAGAGAGAGAGGATATTAATATTTTACCGGCTTGGTGTTCAATATGACCACAAGCTAAATGTAATTTATCATCACACAGCAGGGACTGACTCTTCCTATAGCCTCTTTCCCTACTCTACAGGATCAGTCTGGTCCAAGGGAACTGTCAATCACACAGGTGCTGTAGAAGGGCTAGCATAAAGCCTACTACCCAAACTGTCCTAAATCATTGGTGCCCCTGAGCCTCCCACTCCTGTCCCCAGTCCCCTTCATCCTTTGGCCTGACAGCCCCTCTGCCTCCTGACAACCTTCTGGTGTCCCTCTTAGCCTTCTTGGATCCCAGGGAGCTTTCCTGGGTCCCAGTCCCTTGCCTAGTGATAACCCAGTCTCAGAGTTTCCAGGTCATTTCCACTGCCAACAAATGCTTATGACAAAGAGACAAGAATACCAGACAGTGACTAGGTGGGGGGTCAGCAGGTATATAGGTGTGCTCAGCCCTTCCTGCATGTCCTCCCTCTCCAGCACAGAGTAGGACTCAGAGTTCCTGCCTGACACTATCACTGAGGTTCCCCGTATTTTACAGTCAACAAAGGTCAGGCTGGCTGCAGTGGCCTTGAGACCGTGATGGACCAAAATCCTCTTGTGAGTGTTCCCGACCAGCAGGTGGATGGAGGCATAGACCAACCATCCCAGGTAACCCGCATCCTGAGCAGCTCAGTGGCCAGCACCGCCAACTTTGCCTGTGTGTGTCTGTGTGTGTGTTTGTGTGTTGTGTGTGTCTTTGTGTTTTGTGTGTGTTGTGTGTATGTGTGTGTGTGGTGTATATGTGTCTGTGTGTATGTGTTACGTGTGTGTGGTGTATGACTTCTGTTCCCATCACCCTGCACAGTCAGGATCTCTGTTGTATCTGTCTCAATGTTGTCCTTTCCCCTCATCCCCAAAGCCACTGCTCCCTCCTTGGGCTCCTGCATCCTTCTCAGCCTCCTGTCCTCTCTCCTAACCTTGGCAGGATACTTCAGAGAGAACTAGGAGCTTGTTGGCAGTCATGTGAGAACTGGCTTTTAATGCCAGCCCACGTCCTTCAATGGGACACTCTTTAGGCTGCAGCGAGGGACCATCTGGGATGGAATTCAGGGATTTGAGGGCGGAGAGTCATATTTAAGAATCAAGCATGGAGAACTTGAGTCTAGGTTATGAGAAGCCTTCTCAGTAAGTTCTCCAGGCTATGGAGCCCTAGGCTTTGCACAGTGCTGGAGGGGCTGGAGAGTTTGGGCCTCGCAGTGACCCATCCACTTTTCTTGCTGTCTTTCTTCTTGTCTTTCTTGCTATAGGCAGAGAGAGGGCAGGGCTTCCTGGGTGGTACACCCCTGGAGCCCCAAGAGTGGGAGGAGCTTCCCATAGCCTAATTTGAGGGACAGGTTTAGAATGGACTGATAAGCCAATAGACATTCTGAGAACCCTGCGCAGTCCTCAGAAAGCCCCCAGGCTCCCAGTCAGGCTGGAGAGTGGCTTGTGGAGAAGCAGAGGGTGATCCTGCTCCTTGCAGATCACGAAACTGGCTTGCTGGTGACCTGAGGGCAGAATCTGCTGAGCATCAGTTACACTGTCCCTCTCCTTGTCTCCCTAGTTGGTGCCCTGCAAGGCACAGGGGTCCCACAGGTTCACCGCCTCGTCTGTGAATGAATAATGGCCCAGATCCTATAGTCCCCAGCTGCAAGTTGTGAGGAAATGGAGCAAAGGGGTCCAGTGCTCACTCAGTGCCACCCAGTGCTATGGGTAAGGACATGAACTGTGCAAGCAGCCGTCAGTCTTAGCACCTCAGCTTCCAGCTGTGACACCCCGGTGGGCATCGGAGTCTCAGGTTGACCATATCTCCTCATGAGTAGCATGGGCACCTTCACTGCTGTCGTGGGAGGAGCCTGTGTCCATGGCAGCACAGCCATGGTCCTTATAGGAGGTGATGGCACTGGGATCTGCACGGATCTGGCCAGGCTGCCTGCAGTTACAATGGCTACTGCTGCCGCTATTGTGTGTCCAGTGGCAAATGTCTCAACCTCTCTGGAACCAGGATTGTTTATCTCAGGGAGGTGAGAATAATCATAGTTGTCTCCAGAATTAAACTCCTCTTACTGTTGGCAGCCAGGCAGCCATGATTATGGCTGACGTATTTGTCTTAGTTAGGGTTTCCATTGCTGTGATGAAACATCATGACCAAAAAGTAAGTTGGAGAGGAAGGGGTTTATTTGGCTTACACTTCCATATTGTTCATCATCCAAGAAAGTCAGGACAGGATCTCAAAGAGGGCAGCAACCTGGAGATAGGAGCTGATGCAGGGGCCATGGAGGGGTGACTTGCTTCTCGTGGCTTTCTCAGCCTGCTTTCTTATAAAACCCAGAATCACCAATTCAGATATGGCACCTCCCACCATGGCCTGGGCCCTCCCCCATCAATCACTAGTTAAGAAAATATTTTACAGCCAGGCGGTGTGGTGACACACGCCTTTAATCCCAGCACTCAGGAGGCAGAGGCAGGCGATCTCTATGAGTTCGAGGCCAGCCTGGTCTACAATAGCTAGTTCCAATACAGACTCCAAAACTACAGAAAAACCCTGTCTCAAAAAATGAAATAAAAAAAGAAAGGCAATGTTTTACAGCTGGATCTTAGGGAGGCATTTTCCCAAATGAGGTTTCTTCTTTTCAGATGGCTCTATCTACAATATTCAAACATTCCTTTTCCAGCTGGCAAGGGTCAGCTCCTCCTACCCCACAGGACTGCCTGGCCCCTCTCAGCCTTCCCTGGGAGCTGGAAATAGAAGTTTGTAACAAGCACGAGAGGGCTGTGCCTCTAAGCAGGCTCTAAAATGAACTATAACCTCAGCTGAGTTATGCTCAGTAAAATGTAAATTTCAAATACATAATTAAGTTAATATAAATATATCCCAAAATACTGCATGCTGAAAAAAACTTTTTTTCTCTATTGTTTTTCTGAAATTCACCATTAAAATACATAAGCGTATTTGTTTTTGTGCGTGTTTATCGGTAGGGCTGAGGGCTGGACTTCGGGCCTTGTACCTTGCACACACTCGGTAAGTGTCCCAGCTCCCAAACTGTATTTTGTCTGGTAATCTCATCTTTGTACGGAACAGGGCAAAGACAGAAAGGATGGAGGGGTCCAAAGAAGGTGCAGAGGACAGCGGGGGGAGGCAGAGGAGGGCAGGGGGAGGCAGAGGAGGATGAGGGGTAGAGAGGAGGGCAGGTGGAGGCAGAGGAGGGCAGGGGGAGGAGAGGAGGGCGGGGGGGGCAGAGAAGGGCAGGGGGAGGCAGAGGAGGACAGGAATGAGGAGAAAGAGCCTTCCCACTTTGCAGCTGCTTCCTTTCCTCTCCCTGCCTCCCCCACCCCTCCCCACCCCCACAGCGATGAACTGTGTACAGGGCAGGGGATATTGGGCACGGCTCAGGAACCTGAGTGTGCTCTCTGAAATGTCAGCAGAAATAAACCTGGCTGATCCTCCTCGATGGCCCGTCACATTAATATCCCCGAAATTCCAAGCGGATTAAAATAACCACGAGCATGACACCGTTTGGAAGGCCGGGGATTTGCTTGGAAGAGGAGGCCCATTGGCGAGCGCTCTCCTAATTGCCGCTTCATATAAATAGAGTGCTCTTTAATATCGCCACCAGCCCTGGCTGACAGATTTAGATCGGAGCTGTCGAAGTCATTAGTGCCCAGGCCGTGGTAAACCAAGGCTCTGTTAGGGCTGTAAATGGGATTCTCACGGGCCGATCAATCTTACCAAAGCCGCCAGCGTTGCTTGCTGATCTGCAAGGTCCTGAGTGGCTACAGCTTCCCAGAAATGCGCTTGCATCTGTCAGAATTATGAGCAGCTGGCAGCTGACTCAAAGGTCATATTTGCTGCTAGTGTGGAAATAGAATCTCCCCAGTACAAGAAATGCTACTTAGCAGTATATCAATTGCAGGCGGGTCATTACAGAAGTGCGTGCGTGTGTGTGTGTGTGTGTGTGTATGTGTGTGTGTGTGTGTGTGTGTGTGTGTGTGTGTGTGGTATAGCATGGCTTGCCTGGGACACACTTTCTCTAGGTCCACACTGGGCTCACAAGCAGGTGTTCAGATGAATGAAATTAAACCGTGCTGAGTTCCCAGTGAACTTTGCAGCATGAATGTCCTAAGGCAATTCTCCTGTCATCTAACAAATATTTAGTGTGGACTCATGCTGTCCTAGGCACTCTTTTAGGAGACTCGGCCCAGGCTTCTCTTCTTTAGTGGCTGTGTGGCTTTGGGCACACTGTTGGCCTATCTGAGCCTCGAGTTCATTGTCTCTAAATGGAGCTATGATGCCTAGATTTTGGAGAGTATTGAGACAACATAAGGCCAAAAAGGGGCTGAAGTGCCAGGAGTGACCAAGCTCAGGAGGCACTGTCAAGGATGGTACAGCAACAGATGCCCTCCACGGGCCGTGCAAGGAGTAAATGGTAAGGGAGGGGAGAGAGCTAGAAAGGACTAGCCTGGTCTGATGGGAGCGAGCCATCCACGGACACCATGTGAGGAGCGATTAAAGGCCTTCTAGGTGTGTCCAGCTTTTTGACACTGTGGCATGGCATGGCCATTCATAGTGTCCGTGCTAGGATATATTTGGGCTTTAAAACAATCGCAAGAAACCTCCTAACCTGAAAACATTTGAATTCTGTCCTGTGCCATCTGGAGACGGCAGATTCATAAGGCCACTTCTTACTATGGGGAAGGACTTTCTTCCTAAGCTTTAAGTTGATCTCTTCAGATCCAGACAGTGGAACTGTGTGGAGACACCTGCCCTGGCCTTCTCCAGGGGTGTGGCTGTGGCTCCCTCATTGAGGTGGATCAGGAGCTTCAGCCCCTTGGTCCGTGCTTCTATGAGGAAACAGTTTGTGACAGAGAGCTTGCTTTGTTGGTTTTTAACAAAACATGCTTGTTACACAAACAGGAAAATGAGATAAAAATATAAACAGAGAGAAATGAAAGTGACCCGTGGTCTGCCACCTAAAGCTAACTCTGTAAATACTTAGGAATGCATTTCTCATATTATTTTTGGTCTTTTTCCCCTTGTATTGGTGAGGATCTCTCTGACTTCAGAGAGCTGAAAATCTGACCAGCCTGATTTCAACATTCTGGTTTTACCAATTCCACTGTGGAAATGTCTGAGATTCGGGCAGCCTGGGGCAAGGCTAGACAGGTTCCTTCTCCAGTCGTGAGCTCCCTTCTCAAACCCCAAAGAACATCCAGGACTTAGCTTGTAAGTCTGACTCTGGCCAGCAAGGAGGTGAGGACCTCTTTGCCAAGGTCCATCTAATGTGGCCTCTTGTTGCATGCCTTCCTCTGAGCCAATGGCTGCGGCTGGAGGGAAGTGAGGCACTGACTGGCTTAGGTTAGGGCTACATACCCCTCTGCCAGCATCTAGCCTGAGCCACCTGGACTTAGGAGGGAAACCTCTGGGCTGGCGAGATGGCTCAGCAGTTAAGAACACTTGCTACTCTTGCAAAAGACCTGAGTTCATTTCTCGGCACCTATTCGGCAGCTCACAACCACCTGTCACTCCAGCTCCAGAGGACCCAACTCCTTCTTCTGGCCTCCTCAGGTACCAGGTGTACCCATGGCATGCATATATATGTGCATGCAAACAGACACATAAAGTAATAGTAAATGAATCTTTAATAAAAAAGAAACAGGCCTCAATTCCAGCAAGCAGATCTTCGCTAGTCATTGAAGAAATGGATGCAAAGAAGGGATGAAGTGCTCTGCTCTCAAGAGCCTGGCTTATTGGTTGACCCGTAATGGAATGGACTAAGGTGGGGCTCCCGGGGATGCTGAACTGGTCACCTGGTTGACCTCTACCAACCAGAGGTCCACATATCTTCAGCCATCCAATCTGTCTGGGGGAGGCAGAGACTGACCCACCGGAAGCAAGGTAGAAGCTCTTCCCACCTTCCAGGAGCTTTTCTGTGAAGCAGAACCATTCTCTCTCCTCATCGTGGTCCCCACCCTTATTCGCCCCCCTCAGGGCAAGAAATAGCAAAGGACAAAAGTCAGAGAGTCTAGTTTAAGTGGGAAATGCATTCTGGGAAATGCTTTTCTCATTAGGCAAGTCTGAGCCAGTCAAAAGAAGTCAAGACCATTAGAACATGCTGGTAAATGCCTTTCCCCATATCAACCATCAGGGCAGCAGTCAGGTAAGAAGTCCCACTCTAGACTGAAGATCGACTAGGAACTGGGCACTGAGCTGGGAGCCCTCACCTCAGCCTGATTCAGCTGCTAGCAGGAAGAAACATTCACCCACCACCCTAGTGAGCTCAACGGATGAGAAGCCCCAATCAGTTTATTGTTTTTTATTTTTTTTAAATTGTGGTTGTTTTTGCTTGTTTGTTGTGAGAAGGTCTATGTTGCACAGGATGACCTCAAACTAGCTGCGATCCTCCAGCTTCAGTCTCCCAGATATAAGACTACAGGTCTGTCCCACCCTGCCCAATACACTATCCATTGACCACTATTTAAAGGGAGCAGGAGGTCCTAGAGGGAGGGCCCTTATTTCATTACAGACTGAAATAACGAGGTAGTTCATATAGGGAGAGGGGCGGGAGACAGAAGGATGATCAGCAGACTATAAACAAATACGATATTTAACTTAAAAACCACTTTGGAAGTAATCAGGATGACCCAGAAAAACAAAACAGCAAGATAGAAGAAGAAAAAAAAACTTGGCCAGTTCTCCCAGGGTACACAGAAAAAAAGAAGAGAAAGCTGGGAGAAAGATGAGAGACATAAGCTGGGGCTGTTAGAATCCAACCAAAGCAGGCCTTGGCCAGGCTAGTCAAGGGGAGAGAGGAGCAACCTTCCAGGAAGAAGAGAGATGGCTAGAGAAGCCGAGCAGCATTGTAGAGAGCTGATGTGGGCCTCTTCCCCCAGTTTGGCTCACCTGCCTGGATGCTGTGGTCAGACCCCAGTTGTCTGGCACTTGGCAGTCTGCAAGCTCCAAGTTCAGTGTTGCCGTGGATATCAGAGACTGCGAGGGGTGGGCAGTGGCAGCAATGGGGTTAAACAAGCCACAGAAGCTGGTGAACTAGGAACCTGTGAAGATGCTGGATGGGCTGAGAGGGCTGAGAGGAAGGCAAGAGGTCAACAGAGGTCAGCAGAGGTCAGCTTCTTCATCCCGCAAAAGATGGAAGTACTTCCTTCCTGTCGATGAAGAAAATTGGTTTTGCTCAGCAGCGTATGACCCACTCAGGACAGCCACCCAAGTGGGGATCATCATCTCAGAGGCCCCAGGGATGATGTTATGGCCGGGCTCAGCATGTTGACCACTGTTTCCCTGACAAATATCCTGACACAAAGCCACCTATGAGAAAAAGGGTTTCTTTCTTACAGTTCTGCACATCAGTCTGTTTGGAGGAAATAAGGAAGGAACTTGAAGTATCACATCTGTAGTCAAGGGCAGAGAGAGAATGAACAAGATGCTTGCTTGCTGTTTCTCAGCTGGCTATATCCTCTCTTACATTGTTCAGGACTCCTGCCTAGGGAATGGTGCCACCCACAATGGCCTGAGTTCCCCTACATCCATTAACAACCAAGACAATCCCCAAAGACATAACCGACTGGCATTTCCTCGTTAAGACTCTCTGTCCAGGGAGTTCTAGGTTCTGTCACATTGACAGTTAAAACTAAGTGCACAACTCAATGTAGGTTAGAAGGCGGCAGGGCAGCTCTCATGGGCTGTCACATAGTGGGGAGTGGCTCCGTGTGGCTCTCAGCTTCCTCTTGCCTCCTCATCCAGGCTCCCCATTCTCCAGAGTTCACCCTCTGCTTCCTCCTTCCAAGAAAGCGCACTTGGCAGAAGGACCAGTCCACCTTCCCTGGATGATTCTCATCCCACCCTAGTCCTGCCAGGGAAGAGGGAGCCACAGTGCTGCTATCAGAAAACCTGACATGCTCAGTGACCTCATGTCCTCACTATCTCAGAGTGCCAAGTCTACAGAGGTGGGATCCTGGCATGATTCTGTTTCCCCCAGACACAGCGACATCCCACCGAGACTTGCAAAAGGGCTCACAGGATTGTCAGGACATGGAAAGAGAAAAAGAGAGGCCTGAGAAGATGCTACAGGGAGGAACAGTGGGATCGGATGACAGTCTCCTCTAAGGGGACCCTGATAAGAAAAAAGAGCCCATAGCTGTATTTAAATCCACACTAGAAACTGGTTTGGGGGCCACCCTGATCCCTTCTCTGTCCATCAGACTCTTGCCAGCCATCTTTTTCAAATGGATTGCATATGAGAAAAATCCCAAGTCTCTCTGTGTCTCTGTCTGTCGTGTGTGTGTGTGTGTGTGTGTGTGCCCCCATTATATATAACTGTCACCTGCCAGAGGAGAACAGAGTGAAAGAAGGCTTTCCGCGTTGGCCATACCTCCTCTAACACTACCTGTTCCCTGATTCCATTTCTCAAGACCAGGCAACCCAGAGAAGGCACCCAGAAGCAAGAGAATCAGAACCAAAGGCCATTGGCTGCAAGTGCGGCAACCTTGTACCTGCTCCTGGTCTCGGGGCTTCTTTTTCTACAAAATAAAGCCGTAAATAAGGAGACTACCCTGTGTCTTAGGTGCTTCCAGCCATTGCCACGGAGTCCCACACTGGCCTATTAAAAACAGTGGCAATTTATTTTTCTTGGTTTGGAGGTCGGAAGTCTAGCCTTAGAATCCAAAAGGAACTGGAGATGTAAGTCAATTATTTGAGGGTCTACCTAGCTTGCATGTGTTCAGTCTCCAGCACTACATAAAACAGGAGAGATGGTGAGTGCCTGTTACCCCAGCACTGGGGAAGTGGAGGTGGGAAGATCAGAAAACTAAGGCTATCCTTGGCTACATAGTGATTTTGAGGTTAGTCGGGGCTACATGACAACCTGTTTGTAAATAAATTAATTAAAATTAAAAAAACAGGCTGAAAAGAAATTACTAAGATCAGGTGTAGGACTCAAGAAAGAATAGGTAAAGTCAGGAAAGGGGGACAGGCCAAGCAAGTGGCCAAGACAGCAGCACAAAGCTCCTGCCAGAGGAGGGCATTCTTCCAAGAAGCCCAACACATGCTATGCACTCCTTGCTAGTGCAGGGGCCATCCTAGGCCAGGGGGATGATTCAGAGCAGCCTGCCCGAGGAAGTAAAGCCTCAGCAGAAAGGTGCAGAAAATGCCTGGAGCTATACTAACACTCCCCTGATTCAGTTCTGTCACAAGTTTTACGATCCTGGCTTCCCCTTTAATCTTCCAAACTTCTGAGGACTGAATAAATATCACACTTCACAGAGAGACCACAGAAGCTGAAACAGGGGACATTCTGCTGCAGCACAAAACAACACAGATTTAAACAGGGAACAGCCTGGCCAGGACCCAAGTTCACTCTTGACCCAGGCAGCCTCTTTGGACTAGCAATGGGCCTAATACCCTAGCTCAGGTCTCCCTCCATCCTGTCCTGAGCCACTTGTTCCCAAGCTCTCTCCCTCTTGTCCTTGCCCATGGTAGCCCCTGCATGGCCCTGTTGGCGGCAGTCAGCTTACAAGCCTGAGAGGAAGACCAAACTGAATCCCACAGGAACCTTGCTCATCAGGTGGGTGTTCCAGCTCAGGCCTTCACACCCCTAGTCCTCCCAAGTCATTCCAGAGCTCCGGCTGTGGCCCGACACATCTATGCCTCTGTAGGTGTTTAGTGCTCGCTCATCAAGGACTGGGTGCAGAAAAGGGCTCTGTTCCCAACCCGCCCAGAGCCTGTGGACCTCACCTGCAGCCCCATGGGTAAGTTGTACCCTCTCTCATTATGGTGTCGGTGTCTTCGCAGTGATGAACACGCTGCATGAAGGTCCTAAACGAGAGGCGGAGGCAGCGTGTCTGCTGGGGCTACAAAGAAAGAAGCAGTCACTGTGTGGACAGCTGAGGAGGTGTGAGTCTCTCCAGCGGTGTGCCCTCCCTAGGCCTCTGCTGCTTCAGGACCTTTTTGACAGGGGAGTTTAACAAGAGCTTCTCTCTGCTGAGACAGGGAGATTGTTCTGGAGCCAGCTCTGACCTCAAGGGCTTCTGCCAGGAGCCCAAACACCTTCATTTGTCTTCTTCACTTGTTTCGAGTCCAAATAAACTGTCAGGGACGAGTCAGAATGACCTAAGAAGTCTCTTGTCACCCAAAGTGGCCCATTTCTGAGTAACATGACCCCATGCTTCCTGGATGTCCCCTTATTCAGAGTTTCCAGGCCCACACAGGAGCCTTACCTGTACCTGGGCCTCCCCTCTAGTGAATACCAAGCTTGTCCACCCTCAGCGCTCATCCAGAAGGGGCTTCTGGGAAGGACGAGGCTGGAAAGGTTCCAGGACATCAACCAGGAAGGAATCCCCAAATCCATGCTATGCCCTTGCTGTGCCCCTAGCACCCTGAGCTGCCCTACCTTGGCCACGGGCATGTTCTCATCTTACTTGCAGGGACCCTCGCTCTGCATGCCAACACTTCTTTTCCTCCCTCTCTTCTCTCTTTCCTTCCTTTCCTCCCCTTCGACCCCAAAGTGGCTTTTACAAGGGCCAGGGGCAGCCCACATCCTCCAAATCACAGTTCCACTGAATTCTGGCAAATGGCATTTTCATAGAGTCAGAGAGTCTGAGAACTTGAAAGGATCTGATTGATGGTTTCAACCAACTCCTTATTTTAATAGATGAGGAAGATTAATAGATGGGAAAAATGAAGGCCAGGGGGAGGAGGCTCACTCTGGTCACAGCAAGTCAGCACAGGGCCTGGACAAGCGCCATGGCCTGACCTCTTAGAACCCGCCTGTCTCCCCACTCCTTCCCGCAGTTCATTCCGGATCCCAGAACTCCGGGGTCCCGGGGCCAGGGCCATAGCCCAGTTGATGCATATTTGCCTAGCACGCACAAAGCTCGGGGTTCGATTCCCAGCACCACAATAGCCAGTTATGATGGTCTGTCCCTGTAGCCCCAGCCTGGTCTACATAAGACCCTGTCTTAAAAACAAAGCCAGAGTCCTAGGAAGTGTGTGGTCAGGGGAAAGGCTGGTGACAAGGCTGAGTGCTTCCTGTGACCATAAAGTCATTTAAGGCAGAGGGGATCCAGGTCTCAGTGACTGACACACAGGCCCAGGGTTTCTGTAAATTCTGGTATCTTTTTTATTTATTTATTTATTAAAGATTTCTGTCTCTTCCCCACCACTGCCTCCCCTTTCCCTCCCCCTCCCCCAATCAAGTCCCCCTCCCTCGTCAGCCCAAAGAGCAATCAGGGTTCCCTGCCCTGTGGGAAGTCCAAGGACTACCCACCTCCATCCAGGTCTAGTAAGGTAAGCATCCACGAAACTGCCTAGCTTTTGAGAGCTAGAAAATGCAGGCTTTGCTTGTTTATTTTTGCCTTTTAAATAATTGTGCGCATGTGTATGTATATACAACTGTTTGCAGGTACATATGTATATGTGATGGGGGCAACAGGTAAGTGTATGTGTGTGTATGCATGTGTGTGTATGCATGTGTGTATGCATGTGTGTGTATGCATGTGTGTATGCATGTGTGTGTATGCATGTGTGTGTGTGTATGCATGTGTGTGTATGAGTAGGCCAGAGGTTAATATCTGGTGCCTTCCTAAGTTGCTGCCCACTTTATTTCTTAGAAACAGGGTCTCTCATTGAATGTGGGGCTCACTAATAGGGACAGACTAGCTGACCAATGAGCTCCGGCCATCTCACCTTCCCCAGTGCCGGGACTACAAGCGCACATCATCACTGGGGGCTGTTTTTCCTTGGATTCTGGGACTATGCCTTGGGTCCTCATGCTGACATGGCAAGCCATCTCCTCGTCACCAGCTGTTTTGGTTTGTTTTAAATATAAAATGTTTCCTTTTCCAAGTGCAGAACCAAGGCAAATTTTAAAACCCTCAAGGCTAATATGTGGGCTCTAACAGAGTCCAACTCCTTTATAAGTATAAAGAAGCCGAGGCACCGAGCAGTGGCCCATCAGTGACAATCCACTTACCACAGAAGTCTAGTGGAGCTCAGTCACTCTGGAGAGTGACATTGGCCCATGTCCTGCCTGAGGGCATCCCCCATACCTGCTCAGCCTGTCCTCCTAAAGTCATTCTGTAAGCAGCTCGGGAATTTTACCTTTGACCTTTTGTCATGTTCACCCCATGTCCTGCATTTGCAAACCTCTTTGAACATTTTTTTTCCCTCCTGGTTGTATCCCTCTAAGACTTTAAAGCAGGCTGGAACATTCCAAGCCCCTGCTGGAGGCTGCAAAAGGGAGCACACACTCTTGCCCTGGGCCGAGCCCTTCCCATTTGCCCCTCCTATAGTCTCTGAATGGGTTTGCTCTTGGCAGCCCAGCTCCATATAGCACAGCCAACACCCCAGGAAAGAATCCCATAAAGCCCAGTTAGGGACATGTCAGCAAAAGTGGGGAATGAGATCACAGCCAGCCTGCCACCTTCCCTGGATGGCTAAATCTGTCAGCAGCCCAGCGGTCGCCATGGTCACCAAACCCTCTCTGACCCCTCTGGCATGTCCAGCCTAGAGCCCTGGACAAGCGGAGAAGGTGGTGATTACTGAGCAAGGAGATGACACAGCCTCATAAAGCCACCAGGAATCATCGAAGTCAAGTGCTAAGAGGAGCATTGCCAATAACAAGGGCTTGGCAAGCTCTGAGGGAAGGGTGACCAAAATAAAAAAGGGTCTGGCAGGGAGCACAGGCTGGAGTCGGCCCCAGAGAGGAGAACTAATATAGACGGATGGAGGAGAGTAGAGAGAACTTTCAAAGTGTCAAGCAGGCAGGACCAACGTCTCGTTCAAGTCCCCATGCTCCACCTCTGGGAGAACCTGCCATTGTTCTGACCACTGCATCCGCATCTGCACTGGGGGCTGTAGCCACAAGAGCTCAGGGTGTGTTTTAGTCTCCCAGCCCAGCTTAAGCCTGATGCGCGATCCTGGCTGTGTGGATGAAGGAATGAACACATGAATTAAGGAAGCGAGTGAAAAAGCCATTAAGGAACTGAACACCAAGCTACTAAGAAAGCTGAGCACAGGTACCTGAAAAAAGCTGACGCTTCATTTTTTCAAGGTGTTTCCCCATCTCTCTTTCTGTCATTCCCTTAAGCACCCTGAGAGGCAGAGAGTGGCTTTGTGAAGTTTTGACAAATAAGGAAACTGAGGCTGGGTCTCACAGCTCCAGTACCCCAGGTCCTGCTCTGGGCTTCCTTTCCTGGCTGGAAAGTCCGTCTGGCTCAGAGGGGTCACTCTTGTGACTCAGTGTTTAGATGTAAGCATCCTTTGCTCTGGATTCTGGGAAGTCACCCCACTTGGCCACTTGTTTCCTAGATGGGAGGTGAGAAAAGAAGGGCTTTGTTAACTTCAGACCACAGAGTGGACTGAAGGCCTTGGGTGGTTACTTTGGACAATGTCTGAGCCTCAGCTTTTGTGTCTGTCTGGTAGGGATGAAACGCTGGTCTTGCCGTGCTTCTGAGAGGACACAGGTGCCTGCTGCACACACTCCTGTCACCATGGAGATGCGCAAACTTGTGCTCTCAAAGGTAGACAGGATGAGAGACTTCTGCAGAAATCACTGGACAAATAACTTTTGATTTGGCCTGAGCATTCTCGGAGTGGCAAACAACCAAGGTTCACTCCTAATGAGAATGATGTCCCTTCGACTCTCAGCTTTCCTTTCACCTAAAGTTGGGGACATGGTGGCAGGGGCCTGGAGCTGCTCTGCTGGTGCCTCCACTGAAAGGAGGGCAGAGCAGGGCCAGGGAGGCAGCTCATTAAGGGCATTTGCTGCACAAGAATGAGAACTTGAGTTTGAATTCCATGCACCCATATAAAAAGAAAATCTGGGCATGGGCACACACAGCTGTAACCCCAGTGGTGTGGCAAGGGGGCAGTGGCGGAGACCAGAGGATCACTGGAGCTTGCTGGTCACCAATGCAGCTCCAGGTTCAGTGAAAGATTCCTGTCTCAAAGGAATAGGTGGGGAGTGAGGGAGCAGGACATTTGATGTCTTCATCTGGCCTCTGCACGTGTATGCATGGGTACCACGACCCAGAGACTTATGTGTGCACACATCATATACATATACCACAAAAGCACACAGAGAGAGAGAGAGAGAGAGAGAGAGAGAGAGAGAGAGAGAGAGAGAGAGAGAGAAGAATGGCAGAGCAACAGTAGAGTTTCTTATTTTGTTTTCAGGATGGTCAGAGCAACAGTAGAGATGGAGCCTAACTCTCTAAAACCATGGTACTACCTGTGAAAGAAATGCTTCTACCACGACTGTGTTCAAGCTGCTAGCACAGGGAGCTCTGGCATGACACTGAACCAGTTCCCTGTGCATCGCTGCCTGCTCTTCAAAGGCCATCGGAAGGCGTTCTCTTCCATGAGGTCTCTCCTGATTACACCTACGACACCGACCCTCATCTCATGCATTACCCATCCTACTGTATAGCACCTAGACCCTCTCTGGACACACTGACTGCTGCTTGATTTGGTATCAACCCCTAGCGATGAGCATGGCCAGAAAAGACGGAATGGATTAGGTCCTACATGATCTTCCCTGTTCTGAGGTTGCAGTTTTGTCTCTTTTGCAGGAATAGTGCCCTGTGACACTGCAGGATGTGCATGCCACTGTAAGTGACACGGGACACATAATACCAAAAACAAAACTGTAACAGCAAGAAGCCTAATAGGGAGATCAAGCCAGTTGTGGGTGTGGCCGGGGACGTCCTCAGCACCCAGCTTTAAATACACTCTGATATCAGAGAACTGGATGACATGTAACCCAAGACAGACGTGCTATAATCAGATCTTTCCGACATGGAAGACTAAGACAGGCTGACTGCCGCCATCAGTGAGGTGACAAATGTCTGTCCTTGGGTGTAAGGATGGCTGCCTGAGTCCCTGCTATTCTCTGGGGGAGTACCTCTATTCCAGCTGGAAACCATTCAACCTGACCAAGCTCCTTCTCAGGTTGACTGGTTGGGACATGGCAACAGGACAGGCTGTGTAAAGAGACAACACGACACTAAAATTAGCAGCTGGTCAAGACAGACTGGAAGGCCCTGGTGAGAGGGTGAGATTCCTAATACCAGAAGTAACAGAGCCAGATCAATATAAGTGGGTGGTGCTATTAGGGCATTCCAGACTTAGCTGGAGACAAAGTTCACCCTGGGTCACTTGAAGCTTTGTGACCCCGTGTTTTCCAGTCACCACATGAGTCTGGGTCCACTGGCTCACTCCCACCTTTCTCCTTCCACAAGCCTGGCGCAGTGCCTGGTATTTTTAAGCGAAAGCTCTCTCTTCCTCGTGGGTAAGGCACCATGAGCAGGAGTGCCGTGTTATGGTACAATGGTAACTTCTGTTTGTGATATCATTCAGCACGCCCTTCCCCAGACAGCTTGGGCCGAGATTCCAGGAACCCTAGCCACACAGTAGGGTCTTTGACCACACAGTAGGGTCTTTGACCACACAGTAGGGTCTTTGACCACACAGCAGGCAGCATAAAGACAACTGGGGAGGGGGTTGAGACAGATGAAGGCACAGAAAAGTCTGAGGACGGAAGTGTAATGGCCCAAATGTGACATCAAACACAGTCACACACAGATTGTCTTGGCCCCAGCCCTACCTGGTTCAAAGCTTCTCTGCAGAGCTCTCTCCTTCCAATGGATGCTCTCCCAGTTAACTCCCGACCAGGAGTCCAAAGGCCTGTCTATGGGACCCAAGAGGACTGCTCTCTGGCAGTGAGACTTGGGCATGGCACCCTATCAGCTAAGCTTCCGCCACACCCAAACAAGAGGAAGGTTGGTCCCCAGCAATCCTATGAGTCAGTATTTGAGAGAAGGAGCCAGGTTCTAGATGTGACTGTGAACCCTGCACTGCTTTTCCTGAGCCGTGCAACCTTGAGGGAGTTACCCCAACTTTTCAAGCCTTAGTCACCACTTCTGTAAAGTGGGAAGATGGGTGTCTAAAGGCTTTAGGAAGGTGCTAACATCAGTCTGTTGTGATCATGGCCTTTACCTGGCGAATCCCTCAGGGAGGTAGGACAAGCTTCAGCCACCACACAGAGTTTCCTGGAGACTCGTGCTGTAGACAGAGGCTGCTTGTTCATTTTCCAGCTGCCCGAACCCAAATAGTAACACAGAAACTATATTAATTACAACGCTGTTTGGCCTATTAGCTCAGGCTTTTTATTAATTAACTCTTACATCTTGAATTAACCCATTTCTATTAATCTGTGATTTACCAGAAAGTCCGGAAAGTCTGGGTCCTTATCTTTCGGCAGCTACATGGTGTCTCTTTGACTTTGTCTACTTTCTCTTTATGTCTCTGTTCAGATTTTTTGCCTGGCTTTACTCTACTAAGCCATTGGCCAAAACAGCTTCTTTAATAACCAATGGTAATAAAACATATTCATAGCATATGGAGGGGAATCCCATATCATTGTGCTGCTCTGAGTACTTCTGGGTTTAGGCCATATCTTTCCTAGGTGCATATGAGCTACTAGGTATCAAACGCAACGAAGTATGCAAAGTTCAAATCCCTATCAATGAATTATACAAAGATCCCTGCCCTTAGACTAAGCCCAGACCAACCGCCCACCTGACTGCCCACAGTCTCCAGAGCCCACCCTATGCTGTGAGCTTGACTCTCCAACACTTCCATGGGGAAGAGGACAGGTGAACATTGAGTCCCACTGTTCAGTTGCAGCTACATGGTAAGGAGGAACAAACATCATGTTTATTTGTTATCTCTGGCTAATCTGTCAAGTCCTTGGACATCGATAAATATCGTCTCTACACTCTTCTAGAGAAGCAGCAGTCTAGGGACTTGGAAGAAAGAAATACAGATAGCTTTGAAACAGATTAAAAGATATGGGCAAAGCAATCTTAGAGATGTTTCACATCTATCTATCTATCTATCTATCTATCTATCTATCTATCTATCTATCTATTTGAACCACAGCCCTTAAACTGATGGTCCTATGTTTGTCCACCTCTCTTCTCAGGAGTAAGTCTAGGGCTTGCTGTCCCCCACCCTGTGGCTGCTACACTGATGTTCCCTCTTGCTGGCTCTCCAAGGCCTCTGTCAACTTTTGCAGAGCAGCGGAAATGAGATGACAGCTAATCCACAGAGCTGACCTTGGGTTGTTGCCAAGGCTGCTGTGGGGAATTAATTACTTAGTAAAGAAGTAATAAGCATGGGCTAATAGTATACTGCCACCAAGAGATTCACTTCGTGTTAAAAAAAAAAACTCAAATATGTTGAAAGTGAAAGTATAGAAAAAAGATATTTCACGAAAATGAAATCAAAAGTGAGCAGAGATGATCACACTAATATCAGCCCAAAGCATACTTGAATTTTAAAAATTGCTATGAGACAGAGAAAGATATTACATATTAATAAAAGTTTCAACACAGCAGAAAGGCATAACAGTAACAAGTAAGCGTGCTCCTCAACAAGCTGTCCAGATATCTGAAGGGCATGCCGACAGAATTGCAGAGAGCAAAGCATTGGACAAACAGCAGCAGCTGGAGACAGCAGCACCCGACACCCAGTAATGGATAGAACAACCAGAGGGTGCATGAGCAAGAAGCAGGGGACTAGGACATCTCACCAGGCCAGTGTGCCAAACTGGACAGAGCGCTCCACCTACCCAATGTGCTTACGTCATGTTCCTCGTAAGCACAGGTGCGGCACTTTCCGAGGCAGACCACACATCAAGCCACAAGTCAAGTGTCAGCAGATGGCTGTCACACAAGGCATCTTCACTGACCACAGGGAGATGGAATAAAAACCAATAACAAGAAAAACTAGAGATTCACAGCATTCTATTTTTTTTTAAGTGATAGATCACAAAAGTCTTCAGACAAATTGGAAAATACTTGGACCCAAGTAAAAAAACAAAACTCAAACCATGATGTAACAGAATGTGTGAGACATAGAAACGCAATGATAAAGAAGACCTTGGAATAATAAGTGTTGGGCTCTGCAGACAGCTAAGGAGGTGAGAGGGCTTACAGTCATCTGGTGACTTGTGTTAAATCACTAGGACCCACATGGTGGGAAGAGGAGAAATGGCTCCTGTCGGTTGTTTGCTGACACCCACACATATCCTGTGGCATGCACATACACACACACTGAAAAACTCACAAACACATGAATAAATACATAAATAAATGCAACTTTTTTTAAATTTTAAGTGTTTACATGAACAAAGCAAACTCAGATGAGCAGCTTGGCTTTGCCCTGAAGACAACAAATAGAAACAACAAAACCTTCAGAGGTAGAAGGTAGGATAAGCAAAAAGTAGGGCAGAGATAAGTCAGGTGGAGAACAGAGAAACAGTGCAGAAAATAGATGAAACCAAAAGCTGCTTTAGAAAGGCCAACAATATTGACAGCAGAAGACCAAAGACTGAGATCAGAAACGAAAGTAGGACCACCACTGCCGCTGTACAGAAACAGCAGTGACTCTGAGAGAGCATCGTGAACAAGCTGGATAACCGAGATAAAGTGGACACACGCCTAGAAACACAAACTGTCCAGACTGAAGCGTGGGAAGAAAGAAATCTAAATAGGCCTATATACAACAAAAAAGAATATTGAGTCACTAATAACAATTTTCAGAGCACTTGAGAAAATTGACCGCTGACCATGATGGTGTCTCTGGTATTTTCCACAAATCTCTAAAGTTGTCTCCCCATACCATTCTCACAGTTTCCAGTCACTGGAGAGGGGCGGCTCCTAACTTAGTGCATAAGGGCATCATGGTTAACCTTGTTTGCCAACTTGATTGGATCTGGGATCAACTAAGAAAGGGTTTCTAGGTGAATCTTGTGGGCATTTCCAGGAAGGACAATCTGGGAACCTTCCCACGGGGTGTGTGGCTTCTTCAGGTGGAGGCCCAGATGCAAAGAGGGTCCAGACCCCCAGGCTTTCAGTGCAGGATTTGAATGGCTAAATCATTCAGCTCCTGGACTCAACAGTTACCCAGTTCTCAACCTCTATCATGGAGATGGCCACTTTGGACTACTCAGTTTACAATGGATAAACCAGTACATAGTGTATACCCATGAGTATAGATAGATATATAGGTATATGCATACATAGGCAGCCTACTGGTTTTTTCCCCTATAGAATCTTGACTGATAAAGGGGCCAGGATTACTCTGTACCAAATCTGGAAAAAGACACAAAAAAGTTACAAACTATGTCAATTTTAAACATTACGAAGAAAGCATATTTAACAAATGGTGCTGGCATAACTGGATATCAACATGTAGAAGAATAAAAATAGACCCATATCTATCACCATGCACAAAACTCAAGTCCAAATGAATCAAAGACCTTAACATAAAGCCAGCCACACTGAGCCTTATAGAAGAGAAAGTGGGACGTACACTTGAACCCACTGGCACAGGAGACCACTTCCTAAATATAACCCCAGCAGTACAGACACTGAGAGAAACAATTAATAAATGGGACCTCCTGAAACTGAAAAGCTTCTGTAAAGCAAAGAACATGATCAACAAGACAAAATGACAGCCTACAGAATGGAAAAAATTCTTCACTAATCCCACATTAGACAGAGGTCTGATCTCCAAAATATACAAAGAACTCAAGAAATTGGTCATCAAAAGAATAAATAATCCAATAAAATAATGGAGTACAGACCTAAACATAGAACTCTCAACAGCAGAATCTAAAATGGCTGAAGGACACTTAAGGAAAATTTCAGCATTTAGTCATCAGAGAAATGCAAGTCAAAACAACTCTCAGATTCCACCTTACACCTGTAAGAATGGCAAGATCAAAAACACTGACAACTTATGCTGGAGAGGTTGTGGGGTAAAGGGAATACTCCTGCATTGCTGGTGGGAATGCAAGTTGGTACAGCCCCTTTGGATGTCAGTGTGGTGATTTCTGAAAAAATTAGGAAACAATCTTCCTCAAGACCCAATAATATCACTTTGGGGTATATATCCAAAGAATGCTCAATCGTGCCATAAGGACATGTGCTCAACTATGTTCATAGCAGCTTTGTTTGTCATAGCCAGAACCTGGAAACAACCTAAATGCCCCTCGACTAAAGAATGGATAAGGAAAATGTGGTACATTTACACAATGGAGTACTACACAGTAGAAAAAAATAACGACATCTTGAGTTTCATAGGAAAACGGATGGAGCCAGAAACCATCATTTTGAGTGAGATAACCTAGACACAGAAAGACAAGTATCACATGTACTCACTCATAAGTGGTTTTTAAACATAAAGCAAAGAAAACCAGCCTACAAATCACAATCCCAGAGAACTTAGACAACAATGAGGACCTAAGAGAGACATACATGGATCTACATGGGAAGTATGAAAAGACAAGATATCCTGAGTAAATTGGGAGCATGGGGACCTTGGGGGAGTGTTGAAAGGGAGGGGAGAAATAGGGAGGGGAGCAGAGAAAAATGTAGAGCTCAATAAAAATCAATTAAAAAAAGAAAATGTCAAAATACAGTACCAAAGCAAATTCAGGAGTGTAGTAAGAGAACTATACACCACAACCAAGCAGAACTCATTCACATAATGCAAGGATGGTTTGTTCAAGTATGAATAGCAACAGATGTATATGCCACATTTGCAGAAAAAAGAGAAGAAAGCCACATAATAATTCACTTATGGGAAAACATCCCATCCTCTCATGCTAAACACTTAACTGGGAGTAAAATAAAGCATGTCAACATGAAAAGACCATGTATGAAAATCCCATGGCAAATATACTCAATGGTAAAGGACCAAAATGTTTTTTTTTTCTTTTTGAGATCAATAATGAGGACAGAGCTGCCCCCTTTCACCACCTCATTCCTTTATAGGACTGGAAGCCTTGCCAGAACAATTGTGGAATAAAAATAAATTAAAAGCATCCAAAATTAAAGGGAAAGGAAGAGCTGGAGAAATGGATCAAGATTAAGAGTATATAGTGCTCTCACTGAAGACACAACCTTAGCTCCGTTCCCAGAACCCACATGTAACTGCTCACAACAACATGCAGTTCCAGTTCCAAGACATCCGACATCTTCTTCTGGCCTCCAAAGGCACTTGTACTTATGTCCATATAAACACACACACAAGAGAGAGAGAGAGAGAGAGAGAGAGAGAGAGAGAGAGAATTAAAAATAAAAATGAAATCTTTAAAAAAGGAAAATAAAATTACCTGTATTTATTTTTAGATCTTACATATAGAGACACTAATTATTGCACTCACATATGAGAAAAAAAACTGTTAGCACTAACAAAGGCATTCATCAAAGTAGAAGATTATAAATTCAATATACATACACATCTTTAAGCCTTTAACCCCTTGGTATTCAGAGGAAGGCAGATCTCATAGCAAGTTCCAGAACAGCCAAGGCTATCTAGAAAACCCTTGTCTCAAAACAAAACAAAACAAAAAGCTAATACATGGAAGCAATATTTCTTAACAACCAAAAATCTAAAAAAAAGGTAAATTAAAACTTTTAAATATCATCAAAAGAATAAAATACTTGAGAATTAATTCTCCCAAGGAGAAGAAAGACTTGTACAATGTAAACTACAAAACATTGCTGAAAGAAATTAAAGACATAAACAAATGGAGATGTATCCCACGTCCACGGACTCACGAACAATGCTATTAAGATGGCAACAGTACTAATGTGACTGCCAGACTTTATACACTCTCTACGTGCCGTGGTCTAAATGTGTACCCCAAACTTTATGCTCTGAAACCTAACTACTACTCTAATAGTGTTTGGAGCCAGAGTCCTTGGAAATAATTAGGTCAAGGGGTGGCACCCTGATTAATAGGATTATTGCTATGATAAAATAAACTCTTTATTATTGTTGCTGTTGTTTTAAATTGCATTTATTTACTGTGCAGGGCAACTGGAAGGGCATGTGTCATGGTTGCACCTATGGAGGTCAGAGGACAACTTTTAGGAGTCAGCTCTATTTTTCCACCATGTGAGTCCGGATGATTGAATTAAGACCATCAGTTAGCCAAGACCCATCTATCCATCTGTCAGGACATCTAGATATCTATTCATCTGCATATCCTTATATCCATCTATCATCCATTATCTATCCATCCATCTTCTATCACCCATCCATCCAATCATTGATTTCTTTTTCAAAAAATACTATAATCACATGATATGTGCAGGCCCTGTACTTGGAAGAGATATAGTGGTGATTAAGACATTCCCAGACATTCTCAGATCATCATCAGATGAGTGATGGATGATAGATGAAAATAGATGAATAGATGCATGCATGGATGGATGGATGGATACAAGTATGTATGGATGGATGGATACAAGGATGGATGGATGGATGGATGGATGGATGGATGGATGGATGGATGGATACAAGGATGGATACAAGGATGGATGGATGGATACATGGATGGATGGATGGATACAAGGATGGATGGATGGATGGATGGATGGATGGATGGATGGATGGATGGATGGATACAAGGATAGATGGATGGATGGATGGATGGATGGATGGATGGATGGATGCTTGGCTAGATGAATGAATAAATCTTAGCTAACTGATGGATGGTCTCAGACATGATTGATGACTGTGCTCACAGCAGACCAGGGCTCTACCTTGGTTCCCAAGCTCTGCCCACAGTATGAGTCACACGATCTCTAGCAACCACACACTTCTTTCCACAGTGAGACTGCCCAGAGGGGCCCGAGCCTCAGAGGGTGTCAGGAAAACTCAGCTCACGTACAGTTCCTGCCAGTGTCTGACCACGGCTGATCATTGATGCGATCCTTGTGAGTCAGAGCTGCTGTTGCCCTGATGCGCTTCCGCTTTCTGCAGCACTGTGACGTGTTTCAAAGAAAAGTCAGAAGCAGCAGATTCTGCCCTTAGGCTAAGACTGCAGAACACTCAGATTTGATTTCTCCTCGATTTCAGTCAGAATGGACCTGTGGTTGGAAGGGACAAGGGTATCAGAGGGAAGCTGATGGCCTCTCTCCTGTAACACAAGGAAGCGCTGTGCAGCACCCATTGGGAAGCACCCATCCCGGCCCCACTTCATCAGCTGCACTGCAGTCTTCTTGGCATCTCTGTGGACAGGCTAGGGCCTGGCTCTTTCCTCACTCACCCTGGACTCTCGCCGTGGTTCCTAACTGCAGATCTCCTCCTGCCAGGAAAGCCGTCTCTCACAACTTCGCTTCTCACTTCCAAACATACTCCAGTCTAAATCCACACATTTCTTGTCAGCTCACCAGAGCCAAGGGCCCTGGAGATCTAGGAATACTCATTACCCTTGGGGCAGCTGCCCTGGTGATGCTCTGGTGGTGTGTGTTTGGCCCAGCTCAGCTATTTTATCCCCCACCTCAGAGAAGTCATTACCCACACATTGATCTTCAGTTCGATTAAGACTACTTTTTAAAAGAAGTATGTATGTGTGTTTGTGTATGTATGTGTGTTTGTGTATGTATGTGTGCACATGCACATACTGTATGTACATATACATGTTCGTGACATGAAAGTCATGTGCATGTGTTTATGCAGGCATGTGTAAGTTGATGGCGGGTGTCTTCCTCTATCATTCTCCATCTTGTTTTTTGAGACAAGATTCCTCCTGAACCAGGAGCTCACCAGTTCAGCGAGACAAGTCAGACCATGAGCCCTGCTGCCTCTGCCTTCCCAGCTCTGGGATTATAGGCGCTCCCCACCATGCCTGGTTTTTATGGAGGGCTAAGCCATCTCCCCAGCATCCCACACCCAGTCTTTTTTCCTTCCTTTTACTTTTGAATACCAAGTAAGATCCTGGTGACAAGCACGTTCTGTGAACTGTACCGTGGCCCACATTTGGGGACAGGCGTCAGCACCACCACTTTCATTCTCTGTTTACTGTTACTGTAGTTATCATCACCATCATCATCACCACCTCCCCACCCTCTCACTTCTCATACACACGTTATCTTCCGAACTGGCTTGCGAATGTCTCACGGTTAGGGACCAGTGGCTCGCTTCCAGCCCCCACTCCTCCTACACATAGCAGGGTGCTCTGTACACAGTGGGTACCAGAGATGGTTTCCAAGTGACTGATAAGCTCAGGGGAAAGCAAATCAAGGAAGAGCCTTGTGTCTTCCACAGCCCCTGCTTCTTTCCTTCCGGCATCTTGAAACAAACACAGAAAGCCAGGTCATGTTAAGAGTCAAGGGGCCCCCACCAGAGAGACATGTGCTGTCACATGCCACCTTAGTGCCGGGACACTTCTCATCCCACAGTCTTCCAGCCTTCCTAAGAACGGAATCCAGGATGTCCCACAATCGACAAAGTGAGCAAGCCAGGGCCTTGCTAACTCCAGAGGGCTGAGTCATTGGCCATTCCCAGCCTTGAAGTGGGACTCTACCGCTTGGCCTTTGGATGTCCTGAAGGGGACAATCACTCCACTAAAAGAAATCCTGTCTTTGATGCTATTTCATAGAGTTCTCTTGGCACCTTTACAAAGGTCTCATCCTCACTCCTAAGCATGAGGAAATGGAGAAACGAAGGCATCAGCTTTTGGGTCATGAGGGAGGTGAGATACAGGGGCTCGTCGCTCAGTACCCAGTGAGCATTCAGAGGCATGTCGGCTGAGCCTGCTGCCAGGTCTCTCCCCCAGTCCCCTGGCTCCCCACTGCACAGGACGTTAAGGTCAACCACATCCTGCCACCTTCTTGCTGAGGAGCTATCAGTCCCTACCACCAGCATTCTCTGTCCCACCACAGCCTGGCGAGCCCACGAAGGCTCAGGGGCTTTCTTTACCCTCTGACAACCACTGAGTGTCAGAACTAGAAGGGCCTCCTTCCACCCTCCTGCCCCAGAGTCAGCTGGGGAGCTTGCTCACACTGCAGATCTACAGGCCAGCTACCAGGGTGGAGAAAATGAAGCAAGGTCCAGGAATCTGTGTTCACGGGACTCACTAGAGTGATTCCATTAGACCTTGAGTCTGGGAGCCTCTGGACCAGACTGTGTGTGTGTGTGTGTGTGTGTCTGTGTCTGTGTGTATCTGCATGTGTGTGTGTGTGTGTGTGTCTGTTGTGTATATGTATATCTGCATGTCTCTCTCGTCTCTCTCCATGTGTGTGTGTGCGTGTGTGTGTGTGTGTGTGTGTGTGTGTGTATTTAAAGACCAGGAGTCAATCTCAAGTATGCAGTATTGTTCCTCAGAAGTTGTCCATCTTGCTTTTGTTCATTGTTGTTATTAATGAATCAGGGCTTCATTGGGACTCACTGATTCAGCTACACCAGCTGGCCAGCCAGCCCCAAGAATCCCCCTGTCTCATCCTCCTCAGCACTAGTATTATGTGCACGTGACACCACATCCAGCTGGAGATGGAACTCAGATCTGCACTCTGCCAATGGAGTACTTGCCTAGCCTCTAGCTCAGCAAGGAAGAGGGCCCTGCCATAGCTCATAGCCAGTAGGACTGTGGTGTCTTTGGCTGGTTTATGATGCACTTGTCATGGGGGCTGTCAAAGGCTACTAAACTCATACTTTGACCTTAGGAAAATAGGTTGAGGAAGTTCATGAAGTGAGCTTGAGATCAGACTCACCCAGCTCCACATGGGCAAGAGGAACAATGCTTCATGGAGGGGGACACTTTTGAACCAACCTTCAGGAAGAACCTCTAGGGATTAAGGCTGGGTCAAGTGGACATGGAGAATCTCACCTTCTTAGAGTGGTGGAATGTTCGACCTCAGCCCCAGATTGCAACCCACCCTTTCCCAGGGGAGATGTAGAATGGTTGGTGACAGGCAACTTCGGCCTAGTTTTAATCTAACCATGCCCAGGCTTACGTCTTGTTGAGGGACATTTTTAAAGCTGGAAAATATTCACGACCTGGCCTTTAACAGAAAAGGTCTGGCGGTCCCCGCTGCCCTCCAGCCACCAACAAGCAAAGATGTGTTCCTGGGTCTATATGTCAAAGTCCCTGGAATCCAGACATGTTTCCTCACTGCCACAGCAGCCTGGTGCTGGGCCAGACTGCGGGCACTTAAAAAAGAAAAGCAAAAGGAAAACGGTTGAATGTGTGAACCATCACGATGAGCTAGCTTCATTCCAGTTCTGAAAAAGCTAACTATGCAGTTCAAGGTCAGGGAACTAGAAAGTGGGGATTATTTGTCTTATTTAAGGTAGAGCATCTTAGCATCCTGACTTACAAATCTGAAGGACCACATAAAATCCTACAAGAAATCTGTAGAAATGGAAAACTAGGTGAAGCCTTTTTTTAATTTATATAATGTTTTCAGATTTTCTGACTGTGTGTGTGTGTGTGTGTGTGTGTGTGTGTGTGTGTGTGTGTGTGTAGTGTGTTCACGTGCCTGTGGAGAGAAGGAGAAAGTGTTGGAACCCCCGGAACTGGAGTTATAGCTAGTTAATTTAAGTCTTTGGGAAGGGGCTAAATCATAAAGTTGGAAGAAGTGATAAAGGACAAACAGACCCTGTTCTGCCCTGAAAATAAATACCTTTTATCATATAATTGACTAATTCGTACAATGGTGTTAGTTTCTTCCTGGACCTGTGTTCTTCTTAACTAGTGATAAATAATGGAGTTGTGGGGGTGGGGGTAGTTTTATTTTGCTTTTGCTGGGGTCAAAGGAGGACACGTCAAAGAATGAAGAAGAACGAGTTGAAAGTGAGTCAGGCAGGCTTGCCCGAAGTCATTCAAAACCAGCAAGGTTCTGGTCTCAGTGATGTGTCATTAGGTGGACCACTTCCTGGCAGTGGGACTGTGGAGGAGATGCCCTCCCTAGGGGGCCTGTGGCCATGAAACCTTCCCTAGCTGGAGCCTCTCAGAGCTCTCGGTGGCTACATCAGCCTGGCACCCTGCCTGGCTCATGGGAAGCCTTGGAGGTCCAGGACACACTATCGTGTTAGATGACTACTTGTGTTCAGGGCCGCTTGGACAAAAACAGTCATAGAAAGCAGAATGTCGTTGGCCTCGGCTTCCTGGGATGATGGTCTTGAATGCAAATTAGAGGAGGCTTGGGACTGGGGTTCTGTGTGGTGTGCTGACAGTGCAGACCCATCAACATGGGTGACTTCTACTAAAGTTTCATGTCACCAAAACTGAGCTACGTGATTGTCAGATCATCTAAACCAGCAGGAGAGATAGCACTCAACGTTCGCCAACCACTGGTTTCCATGGGCTGGGTAAGAGCTTCCCTCTGCCCTCCTCCCCTCAATAGGAAGTGACCCAAGGTAACCTCACATTTACCAATTCGCTGTTGTTCTCTTTCTTTCTGCAGGAGCCCGCCTGACAAAGGAAGTGACTGAAATCACAGGGATCTAATGAGATGGCTCAGTGGGGGAAGCTCATTGCTGAGCAAGCAGGACACCCTGAGTTCACATCTCCAACACTGTGGAAAATCTGGGCATGGCCTTGCTCATGCCTGCGACCCCAGCCAGCACTGTGCGAGATGAAGACAGGGGTCACCAGGACTTGAACCACAAGCCTAGCTTCAGGTTCAACGAGAGGCCCTGCGAAGGAATACAACAGAGGGTGCCAGGGCAGGATACCTCCTGCCTCTTCCTCTGGCCTGCACAGTTAGTCATTTGACAGTTCCTTTCCCACAGGATGTCAACAGTTTCCAGTCTCTCTGTTTCTTGTGAAGCGAGAACGTAAAACCAGAGGGCAACCATTCTTTTTCATATGATTTTCCCCTCTGCTTTTCAGTATTCCACTGTGTCAAGGAATAGTGGGGCTGGGTTGTAAAAGGAAACAAACACAAGGAACTATCAAAGATACTTCTGGCTCAGCTGGTGCTCCTGGGGAAATCCGAGGGCACACGCAATTGGAGCTGCTGGAAGATTTGCGGGATTCTGGCTGGGCCATGAGGCTTCTAGTCACCTAGCAAGGAGGTCGTTCCCAGGTAGATGAAAGTGACGTCTGTCAGACAAAGAGCCTGTCTGGTGCCATCCTTCACGAAACTGAAGTAGGCACAGATTTCCATACAGGGAAAACAAGGACCAGAGGCATTCCAGGACTTTCTCAGGGACAAGCAAGTGGTCGTTACCTCCTTTGTGCCTGTACTGCAGGTGTCTAACACAGAGCAGACCCCTGAAGAAAAAACAATCCCATTGTTAATGGGACAGAAATGACAGAGACTGGCCCAGAACCGGGAGAATGTGCTCAGAGAGCCATACTTTCCGCTTATTTACAAAGCACTTATAGTGGGGGAGGGGACACAATCCATGCAACTGTAATCCCAAAATTTGGGAGGTAGAGGCAGGAGGATCAATACATAGTAAGTTCAAAATCAATACATACTGGTCTGGGTTGTGGGATATCCTGCCTCAAACCACTCCTACCTTCCCCCACCCCAAATTATGAAATACAGGCTGTTGATCAAGCCCCATGACTGCTCCATGCAAAAGATAGAGCCAGTCGCTTGTCAACTGCTTAGGGTCACCTGCACCTCCACACTCACCCCTCCCCCTGACTTGCTCTCAGGGAGGGGCAGCTCTGTGTCTCCTTCGGGTTTTCTTCTGCTGGAATCTTTTACAAGGATCCTAGGAAGAGACGATGGGGCACACACGAGGACGGAACCCACAACCTTCAATGGAAGGGTTTATGAAGAGCACCCCAGCAGCGTCCCTGGTCCACAGACTATTCCCTCTCCAAGCTCCGAGGCTTCCCACACTTATGCAAAGCATCCTGGCTGAATCTCTGAGTGCTGGAGGGGAAACTCTAAACCTCAGAGTGAAATTAAGAGGCAGATTGGTCCTTGGGGAACCGAGACAAGAACTCGCCTGGGGTGAACCACCGGCTTGAAGCTGTTTCCCCACACATGAGTCACGCGTTATCCACTCAAGAAGGAATGTCCCTTCCCACCCCCCAAAGGGCCTCAGCTCATCTGGAAGGCTGGCCTGGTTACATAGCCAGAGGAACAAGAGGCAGAGAGCAAGAGATGGGGGTGATCGCTTACCAAAGAAACCGCAACCACCTTCCGCCGGCCTGGGTGGGGCCTGCCTCTCTTTTAACCTGTCAAACTGCTTGTCAGCACCTCCATTTCCTGCCAGCCCTTAGAGGAGACATTTGTGTACCTAACAGGAGACCGTGCCCCCAATCCCATCTCTCCTCTCTCGGGGAAGACAGCAATGGTCTTTTGGCTTGTCCCCAGCAAAAATGTTGTTAAATCCCAGGGGCCAGCCACTGTGTGTGTTAGGGACCAGGAAACCAAAGAGCCACAAAGGTTGGCATGGCGTGCCTGTCCTTTTGGAGTTGATAGTTGGCCAAGATCAAAGATTCACTACAGAGAGCATTTACCCGTGGCAGGGGTTCTAGCTATACAGTCCACTGCTATACAGTAAGACCAGGACAACTGTCGGGAATGTGACAGAGATTCAGTGTGTACGTGGCAATCAAGTAATAGCTGTCAACCATGATTATCTGTCTGTCTGTGTGCTTGTTTATTGATACAGGGTCTCACTATGTAGGCCAGGCTGGCCTGGAACTCAGAGATCTATCTTCCTCTGCCCTTCAGACACTGAGATCAAAGGCATGCGGCATGCCTGGCTCTGCCGGTCTTCTTGATACAACAGTTAAACATATCAACGGCTTTGAGTCTGTCTCTCTTACGAGCTCTTATTTCTGTGTAGGGACAGACATTCTTCTTTGCGGGAGTGATATTCCAGCTAACATCCAAGAAGTGAACAGGAGGCAGGTAAAGACAGGATAGGCATCTAGGGAGCGTAGTCCTTAGGAGCAGCAAGGGAAGGCCCTGAAGCAAGAAGGAAGGTCCTTCGGTGAGGGGCTCACTGGAAAAGGTCTTTGGAAAGGGGGAACAGGGTCTGTGTGAAGCGGACGGAGCAGAGGGTCCTAGCGGCAGTAAGAGATCGTTAGAGTGTACCATAGGGACCTATGTGGCCAGGCTCTCGTTGCCATCACAAGGTCAAAGGGCCACTAGGAAATCACATGAGTGAGGGTCCAGCTGTGTGTGGCTGTTGGGAGCTGACGGGCTTGTGACAGCTGAGGCCGGATTGGAGAGTGATGGATTTCTAACTTACTGCCAAGTTCACCTTCACTTCGCCGGGTAATGTGGTTCATTTAACAAATGCCAGTATCCCATGACAGCTTACCAGATGCCAAGCTAAAGGCTCAGAAAATATCAGTGCGCTCTGTCCTCACCGTGGCCCTGTGATAGAGGTTGAAAGATGGAGCATCGTGGGTGGGGTGTTCAAACCAAGACCGTAGGTGACACTGTGACAATCTTCCCCAGTTCCCGGAAACATGGAGAGCTCCAGAAACCCGCATGTGCCTGTGGAGGGAGGAGGAAGAGCCTGGAGAGGAGGAGAGGGAGGCGGCAGCTGGTCGAGTTACGGCAGCTGAGGAAGACAAATGGGACAGGAGCAAAAGGCGGGCAGCTGTCGGGGGGGGGGGGGGGGGGGGGGGGGGGGGGGGGGGGGGGGGGGGGGGGGGGGATCCGAAGAGCCAGCCGCCCCGAGGCAAGCAGTGCTAACAGGAAGACAAGGTCCCTTGTCCCTGCTTGGCTGCAGTCCAGACCTCTGTCCACGTGGCCGCGGGTCCTTTCAGTTTGCCCTCTGCTGGATTATCTGCTTTGCGGATGCCTCTTTCTTGGTGACTCTGGAGATGAAGACAGTGGAAGGTGACTTTGGGAGGGTGTGAATTTTAAAGGTATCTTCAACAGCTCCCTGGATTTTTATTTTCCTGGGTATAAACTCTATAGCGAATTTTTTTTTTCTTCAGAATTTCGTAGGCATTACTTCTTTGCCTCTTGTTTTCAAGGTTGCTGTGGGGAAGTCCACCCTTGATTAGTAGTTTGGCTGGGTATAGAAATCCAGTCAAAACCTTAGCTTGCAGAGCTGTTGTTGAGAACTGACTGCCACCCTGGGTTCTGTTTTCCTTCCTTTCCCCAGTCACTCCATTGGCCTTTAGGTTCCTGCTGGCCTCACACTCCCTTTGTAGCCAAAGAGAACCCTGAACTCCTGACTCTTCTGCTTCGACCTCCAGGGTGTTGCCTTTCCAGGCAGGAGCCAGCACCCAGTTTCTCTGACCTTTTTTTATGTTGCCTTGTTGCTATTATTTGCTCCCCGCCCCCTTTTTTTCCTGGAAGCTTTCAGTATCTCCTTTTTATCATTGAAATTTCACAATCTGCCTTGACACGGGCCTTCTGCCCTTTGTTGAGTTGAGTGTGCAGCGAATTGAGACTAGTTAAAACTGACTTCAGTCCTGGGAACTTCCTTGTCATGGCATTTCCATGAGTATCACATGGGTCCCACCCCACACTAGCTTTCTCCCTTCTGTTTTCTTTCTGGAACTTGGCTTGGTGTGTGTGTGTGTGTGTTTGTGTGTGTGTGTGCATGCATGTGTGCACATGCGTGTGTGCATGTATGTGTGTGTATTAATAATAGGGTCTCACATTGCTCAGGCTATTCTCACACTCACTACCCACCTGAAGAGGATCTTGAACTTCTGACCCACAAGGATGATAGCTGTGCACCATCACGTCTGGTCTATGAGGTGTTGGGGACTGAACTCAGGCCTGTATGTGGTAGGCAAGCACTCTACCAACTAACCTACATTCCCCAGTTCCGCCAATATTTGTTTTAGATTGGGTCTCATGTAGCCCAGGCCAACCTGGAGCTTGTTATGAAGTCGAGACATCGTTGAACTCTGTGTGCACTGTCCAAAGCGTTCTAAAACATCAAATATTTAAAGTCCCACAGCAATGCTTTGAAGAAAGCATTCACACTAACCTCATAGCTGGCCAGAAACCTATGCCCAGAGAGGGCAAACACTTTGCCCAAGATTGCCCAGTGGCTAGGGCTTCAGAAAGGATACAGTTATAGGCACACTGACCCAAGAGACATCTCTGCTTAGCCTCCAGGAGCCTTAGTTTCCCCATCTATATGATAGCAAGTGATTTCACTCAGAAAGTTGCTTTGAGAGAGAAATAGGGGAACACGTGCAAAGCCTGTACAGAATAGATCGTCCACAGGTATTACTGTCCTTATTACTGCTGTGTGTCTGTCTGTAAGTGCGCCTATGTGGATGTCTCCCAGTGCACATGTGGAGGTCAGCCGACAGCTCCTAAGTTGCATTCTTTTACATGTCATTCAGCCTCTGTTAGTTGAACTTCTCAGCTATTTGGGAGCCAGAAGTGCTGCTCCAGGCCTAAGCTCAGGAGTGGTTTCTCATTCTATTGTGGGTTCCCAGGGTGGAGCTCAGGTGGCCAGGCTTGCCCAGCAGGCACTTTTCCCTGCTGAGCCGTCTTACTGGCCCTGGTTTTGACCATCAAACATTCCCACCGTGGGTCTTTAGGGAGGCTGCAGTGTAGGCCTACCTAAAAGCCTCTGATAGCCATGAATCTCCATGTTGTGTGAGATGAACTGCAAAGTTAAGGTGACCATTAACTCAGAAACAAGATGAGGTTTACAATAGCGGGCAGACCTGGAGGAGAGAGAAAAACTCCCGGAGGCTGGATCTGCAGCACAGGCCCCTAAAGTGTTATTTCTGTGAACCCAAATAGCTGTGGAGCTCTGAAAAACAGAGCCAAACGAACATGTAAGGGGACACATGTAACCACTTACAGGCTAATTAATATTGGTGTGAGGAGAAGACCACAGGGAAGGGAGGCAAAGGGTGGGAACAAGCCGAGAGCGAGGCCACTCTTGCAGGCCAGGGGGCTGAGATGGTTATTATGTGTCATCGGGAAACTTAAGCAGAGGGAAAAACAAGCCCCGATCAAAGGCCCCTTTGTCAAGTTCTCCAGATCAACAGATGACAGACTTTGCACTCCGAGCTCTGCTGCAAGGTCAGGGCAGTGGAGAGGGATTTGTGGGGACTTTCTTCTCTTATGCAGCTGCCACACTGCAGGACTTGCCACTCTGACAGTCCAGCTGGCTGAAACCGCTTGAGAACGGTCTGCCTTCCCCGGGGCTTTTTTGGAGGGGCAGTGGGGTGAAAACTCTGAACCCAGAAGACACCCGGAGCTTTTCTCATCCTATGGCCTCTGCTGTGCTCAGGAGCCCTGGAACCCAAGCTTATCCGCTGTCACTCCAGACCCCACCTGGGGCCTCCTGGTGGCCCTCCGTGGATCACAGAGGGAAAACAGATCCCCAAAGCTGGCTTTGAAGTCCTTGACGTCCGGTCCCCCATCACCTGAGGGCTCATGCGCCAGTGACACAAGGTGGCAGAGGCTCTGCCCAAATGAATGTTTCTCTTCTGTCTCCACGTCACTGTCTTCCCTGCCTCCTTCTCTCTCCTCCTGTCTCCTACATGTCCCCTCCAAGGTCAAAGAAGGTCTCAAAGCTGTGTGTGACCCCTAGACCTCCAAGCACAGTCTTCGAGTGCTTACCTCACTGGGGGCCCTGCCCACCCCTGCTCTCTTTCTGCACAGCCAGGGTGTGGAGGCCCACATGGTGCCTGACACAGAGAAGGAACCATCTATTACTTTGATATAGAAACAAGATAGATGGTGCAGCAAAGGGTGGGAGATCATAAAATGAGTTCCAACGACAACCATATCTACTAATTGTGACTACCTAACATTCCTCACCCCTCATAGAACTGTGACTGTGTCTAACTGTTATGCTTTAATAAAGGACATGGGGCATCCCTCTTGGGGTCTCATTGCGGTATATACAGCAAGGGAAGGAAGATGTCAGTCTCACAGCTCCGGTACTTTATAAATGTCATACAGAGTATGGCGGGAGATTCTCTGCACTGGCTTTTAAACAAGCTATCCTGTGCTGGGGGCGTATGTGGCAAAGAGCTGTGGAGGGAGACTTTGGAGCCCAAGGGATGGTCCCCAGCCCACCTAAAGCATAAACCAAGACCCTCTCTTATGCAGTCACAAAGAAATGAGTCATACACACTGCCTATCAGAGCTGCCAATGAAGCCTCTTCTCTCCTCAGTTCAGCCTCCTAGTGAGCTTGCCTTCTGCCTAACGCTGGATTGCAGCCTCCTGGGGCCTGCTGGGAAGAGTCCATTGAGCATCAGAACAATAGGGAAAGATAAATACCTATATAGTCTAAAGTTGCTATCTTATTAGTAATTTGTTGCCCAGGAATGAACAAACCTATAGACAAAACATTCTTAAAGATGTTTTCTTTGGAAGCGGGGATGTGGCTCAGTCAGACCGTGCTTGCACAGCTAGGGGAAAGCACCAAGCTCAATACTAGTGCTTTAATTGGGTGTGATTGTGCGAGCAATAATCCCAGCACTTGGGAGGTAGCAGTAGGTGGATCAGGAGTTCAAGGTCATCCTGGCTACAAATCAGGCTTGAGTCCAGTTTTGACTATAAGAAAACCCTGCCTCAGAAAAGATGAAAATTTCCTTTTTGATAACTGGAAGGCTGTTCCACTCTGATAAGTTGGTCAGTTTGCAGCTTTGGGCTTTGCTGTCCAGTGGAAGCAGAGCCGGCCTAGGAAAGATCGAGAGGGAGAGGCCACACTCAGATATGGGACAGGAAGAGCACTTACCTGATGTCAGACTTCTGAGTTCCAGCCATCAGGGATGCGGTCACCAGGCAGCGGTCAAGGTGACCTTGCACCACAGCCCTGGGAACAGGTGAGTTCCAGGATTCCCAGCCTATGAGGGGACCATCCACAAAGAAACCACTCCAAACTCTGTATTCTCCAAACTCTTCAGCCACTTCCTTCCTTGTTCATTCATCTAGAATAGACTACTCCGGTGTTTAATAACTTTTAGGATCAATTATGATGAAAGAGAGATATGAGTTAGAGATAAAGGACAGGGATAGAAAGCCATTTGAGGGTCCCTTGTTTGCACATTTCCTCCCCTTCGCCTGCCCTGGGTGCTCCGTTTCATGTGTGCAATTCAGGTAGAGTGGAGTCCTCATCCATTGAAGACTGCCTGCCAGTCAGAATCCTGAGTCCCTGGCTACTCTAACTGACTCACAGATGAAGTACAGTGCCAAGGAGGAGCAGTCAGATGCTCCTAACTCTGGGAGTGTTAGGATTGAGTCTGAGAAGTTTGGGACTGCAGCGGCTGGCTTGTGGAGAGAGAGAGAGAGAGAGAGAGAGAGAGAGAGAGAGAGAGAGAGAGAGAGAGAGAGCGAGAGCATGTTTAAGGTCTAGAAAGGAGAGGCTAACCATGTTAACCATGATTCCAGCCAGCTCTGAAGCAATCTGTGTTTATTTGACCTAATAAGTTACCTTTTTACTTAAATTCGTTTGGATTGGGTTTCTGGCACTTAACTCATTTAGAGTTATTTGATCTTAGCCTGTAATATTAGCTCTGGGTCTCCTGGAAGACAGGGTGAAAAGAGACCTATGTTGAAGCACAAAGGTCTCCTTCTCCAAGACCCGAAGGCCCAAATGACAGAACAGAGAGCCTTTTCTCAAGCGCGCGAGCACTTCTTTGGCATCAGCGGCCCGGAGCTGCGTTTTCCACAGATGTTTCAGCAATGACGTAGGCACATTCTTCCTGTGCCTGGCTGCCTTTAGGGTAAAACATCTACAAAAGACATGCAGCAGATATGGATCGCCCGTTAGTGCTCACAGTGAAGACCTCCAGTTTCCCGGCCAGAGGTACGTAGGCCAGAGGCCTCAGCCTGTCTCATCTTCCCTGGTTCTGGGGCCCTCAGAACGCGCCCCCAAAGGCTGTCCCTAGGTGCGACTCCAGTTCACCATTTCCTTCGTTGGAAGGTTGGTGTTTCCTTGCAAGGGACTACAAAGCCATACTACACTCGATGCTAAATAAACAAACGCTTGAGTCTGTGTTTTGCTGGTTCCATACCATCTGCCATCTGGTTTGGGGGAGCAGGAAAAGCTGTGGTTTTGTTGGGTTTGTGTATATGTATGTGTTGCTGTTGTGCAGTTTGTTTTTTTAGGGTTTTTTTTTTCTCTTTTCCTCCATGAAAATTCTCCGAGGTTGAACGCCGGCATCAGTAAGGGGCTGCTTCAGAAGTCCTCTAGCTTCCCACATCTTTACACTCAGCTAAATGTTGGAGGCTGGTCTGGGTCCCCATCTGCTAGGCAGCCTGTTGTGTGAAAATGAGATCTATACATACGCAGGGCTCCTCGGGCTCCCTTCCAAGATCCAAGGGATCATCGTGAGTGAACCGCGAGTGGTGGCTAGTGAACGGGCAGAGGTGGGCGGGAACACGCCATAGGAGAACAGAGGAAGCCTGTCTTGACAGCAGGCCCGGCAGGGCGCACTGGCTCTGACTTCAGGATCTGGGTTGTTGGAGGGGAAAGCTTGGAATGGCAATACTCCAGGGGCTGAATGATACTAATCCCAGGCCTGCTTGGAATCTTTAATTTGGGAAGAGGCCTGGGGGCAGGGGTAGAGGTGATGAGGGGTGAGGTGCATCGTGAGGTGGGGTGGGGTGGCGGCATGCACTGTGTCGTGGGGATGGGATGCACTAGATATTGAGAGTAGGGGTAAGGCACACTGTATGGTAGAGATGAGGGTTAGCTGTGGTATCCATTGTGTACTGGAGTAGAGTGAGACTCAGTAGGATGGCTGGCAAGTCCAGCTGTTTTGCATACTGGAGCTCTCTAAAAAAGGTGGACGTGTTCTCTGAGTGTCAGTTTTTGTAACCCTTCCCCTGGACTTCCCCTTCCTCATCTTTCAAACAAGGCAGAGCTGGGCCTGGATTTCTCCCCAGGACCCCGCGAGCTTGGAATTTGACTGAGGCTGGCTAGGTGGGGCCCAGCACACAAGTGCTGGACGAGAGAGTGGACACCGCCCTGCCATCCTCTCATCTGAGTGACTAGGGCCATGTACGAGTCTGACCAGTGAAGCCAGATCCCCACATTCTCAGTGCAGGCCCAGTTGGTAGGTCTGGGGGTTTGGTTGTTTAAATATGAAATGCCTCCTATGTCCATACTAGCAGCTGATGAACCTATTAAAAATGATTCCGGTAAAGTAAGACTTGTCTGTAGCCCTTGGACAGCACCCTGGATCTCCATCTGGTGTCTTCCTTGGAAGAACTGGATCACACTGAGGAGAACCATGGTCCAGTACCACCATGTGTGGCCTTGGTGAAAGCTGAAGTGGTCCAGACCAGGCTAAACAAGTTTGTCCTGACCTGTCCTGGAAGAACCGTGGCTGTGTCAATCTCCAGGCGCTGGCACCTCCGGGCTTGGTGTGTGGAGCTATAAGGCCTTCCCTAAAGATGCTGCCCTGACACTCAGACCTGAGACAGCAAGTGTGAGGTTCCAGGTCTCTGCAGAGCGCACATCTATACACATCCTTCATTTCTATTTCAAAAGTCATTGCTGGGAGACCAATGAGCTCTACATGGCTGTGTGCTGTCTGTGTACATGTGACTGTGTCACACACCTGTGCACATGTGACATCCCTGTGCACCTCTGACTTACACCTGTGCATGACTGTGGCGCACACCTGGTGGTAGTCTACACTCTCCTGTCCACCCATCGCAGGATAGCATGCTGGTACCTTATATGAAGTGACATTAAGGGGACCCAACTCTGGTTGCATATTGTCCTTCTTGGGATAGTGACCAGCCCTCGCTGTCTCAGCACCCAGAGAATTTTCACATGACTTTTCTCTGGATTTTGCGGTGCTGAGCTTTCTCTCTAATCCTGCTTCAGAGATGTCCTTGGGTCATTTGACATTCACAGTGAAGAGACACAATTGAGAATTCTGCACAGCAGGAAAACCTTCCCATCACACTGCAAATCATGTGACCAAAACAACTCAGAGCCCTCCATTTTCCCCTTTAATAGATGACATGTATGTGATATGAAGCCATTATACTATATGTCTTGTGTCTAAAAATAAACACAGTTAAATCTTAGGGTGACTTTACAACAACCAGACAGGCAGGAGCCCAGGTCTCCACAAGACTGCCATCTTGCCATGTGATCTTGGACATACCCTCTGAACCTGGCTGGCCTATGTCAAGCCCCTCAGTTCTGCCCATCTTATCCCTGCAAGGCAAGGGTGAGGGTTAGGTAAGCATAGTAAGAATTCACTACCAAAATGTCCCAGGGAAGCAAATTGCCCTAAAACCCAAGCGGGCACAGGAGTCACACGAACTCTGCTCCAGTACAAGGACAGACTGTGGGGTATCAGAAAGGGTTGGTCGCATGCTGCTCATCTCTGGGTCACCAAGCCTAACACAACACTTGTAGAAATGGTACCCTGTACCCTGTGGCTATGGAGGTCACACAAGCCATATCATCCAGAACAGGCTGGGCAAGCTTCCACAGAGTTCTTCCACCCTCCACCCCCAGATCACCAAACTAACCCTATGAAGGAGGACTGGTTCTCCAGATTGGGAAACTGTGGCCCAGCAACATGGAGCTTCCTGGACAAGGTGGGTTGATGGAGAGGCTCTCTTCCTGAAGCACAAGGCCTCTCAGGGACTTGCAAACCCTTTTGGGGGACAGCCAGGCTAGAAGCAAAGGGTCTTTCTGAGGAAACCACGAAGCAATGAAAGAAAATAACCAGCTAATTTGCTGCTCAGTCAGGCGTGGGCCTATCTCACATTCTAAAACTGAGGAAACATATGAGGTGATTTAAGACCCAACAGAGATAAAATGGGTTTAATTACTTCATGTTATTTTATTTTCTGTGACATTCAGGCAAGACATCCCTACTCCGCTCCCACCTACATCAGAAATGCTCTCTTTCCTCTGCTATGCACTGGAATCTTCCCAGACATACCTATTCCTCCCTGGCTCCGGGACATTTGAGCATGAGGAGCAGGTCTCAGGGAGTCCTGGGCCCCTCAACATGAACAGACTTTCAGGGGCAAAGAAAGGAAGGTAGCTAATGCATGTTCATTCTATCTATCTATCTATCTATCTATCTATCTATCTATCTATCTATCCGTCCATCTGTCTGTCTGTCTGTCTATCTATCATCTATCTATCTTTCTTCTATCTTCCTCTCTCTCCCCATCTCTTTCTCTTTCTCTCACATGCACATGTGCACATGTACACACACACACACACACACACACACACACACACACAGAGAGAGAGAGAGAGAGAGAGAGAGAGAAAACCACATCCAGTCTGGGCTGGCCCCAAGCAGAAAAAGCCATGGTGAAGGGTGACTACCCCACCCAGTAAATCAAGATGTGGGATTCAAACCACTTCCTCCCTCAGCTTCAGGTCAAGAGCACCATATATCTGCTCTCGGCAAATGCATAAAACCTCAAGGGGGCAGGGTTGCTGCTTCCAGGACACAAGTGCAGAAACCCACTCAGACGACAGGCCACACCTCCATGGACACAGCTAAGGAGAGGCGGGGCCCAGGTGGAGCTACAGATTGGTTCACCTCATGGAACAGGCCCACTGGATGCCATTCTCCAAAAGCACAGAGGTCTGTAGGCTGCAGTCCTTGAACAAAACAAAACAAGAATTGAACATTTCCAGTGTTTTCATCTGTGCTTCTAAAATAATCTGCACCCATTTCCTAGACCGGAGGTTCTATACTATGTCTACCCGTGGGGACCTTCCTTCGAGCCAGGCACTCTGCCCACAGGGGTAAAGCACACCGTAAGAGGTTCAGGCTTGGGCTGGGGGAACGGCTCAGTTAGTAAACATAGTTTACCCTGACAAGCCTGATGCTCTAACTTCCTTCCCTGGAACCCACAAAGTTGTCTCTGACCTCCACACACACTGTAGCATGGGCATACACAAACAACAACAACAGTAACAGCAGCGATAACTCTTGCAGGGGTCCTGCCCTCCACTTCAGTGAACACACCACAAAACTCTTTGGTAGATGGCCAGGAGACCTCTTCCCACGGAAGTCTCCCTCAGCTGCTGACGGTCGCACATCCCCCTTCTCTCCCTGTTCACCATTCTCCCAGATGGGAAGGCACCTCAAAGACTTGGCCAAGGCTCTTAGTTTTAGGTGCTGGTGCCCCTAAGGCCCCTTCCATCTGACTTCCTACCCCCTTGGGGGAACTTATCGTGATGCTCTGAGGAGTGGGCCCTGCCTGACTGTCATTCTCTCACTGAGACTGGTGAGAAAGGTAATGACCTAAGCTGAAGCCACCTTGTAGCACTTCCCAGTCTCTGCTATGACCTTGATATCTGTGAGGCTTCAGAGCAGAAACCAGTCATTTCTTTCCTCCCATCCTATCTGATAGGTGGGAGGGCCTAGTGGGGGACGTGGAGAGCTTTCCACATTTGGCTTTGTGTCTGTTGCCAGGGACACCCCCAGGCAAGGACTGGAAACACCAAAATTGACATCACAGCAGTCATGAACAGAATCCATGTTTCCAAGTTCTGGGTCCAGTGTGCTCTCTGCACCCTGGAAACAAGAAGTTAACCCCACAGTGTGAGATGGGGAAGTGCCTTCCCACATCAGAGATATTTCCAGGACGGAGGGAGGAACCTCCACCTGATAGGTTTCTAGGGAGAAAGAACCTTTGTGGCAGGAAGTAACTCAGAAAAAAAGAAAAAAAAGAAAAACTCAAGCTGGGGAGAAAAGACCAGAATCAAGTCCACCCTACCCCCAGTCAGTTATCAGCCGGCTAACATCAGCTTGTGGCTCTGCCTCCCAGGACTTCCCTGTCTTCCACTGGCACTCGAGAGTCACTGGTGAAAGTCACCTCCAGCCTAAGAAGTCACCGAACGGGGCCTAGAAAGCAGTTTGGAGTTGGTCACTTTCAGTGAAGTTACCCACATGACTGGAGGCAAACAGCATGCAACTCCAGTCGAGGGGTTAAGTTACTGTTGAAGTCCAGCACGAAGGACGACTCTCCCTCCAGAACTGGGGCACACGGGTCTACTGTGGTTGAGTTGGGTCTACTGTGGTCGGAGGGTCTGGGTTGAGGCTCCACCACCTGTAAACGAGGGGTAATACTTCAGGCCAGGCTTCCTTTGCCCAAGAGCAACTCCTCTTCCGGCACATAGTCACAGGGTTTTAAAGGTTTGAGTGCCTGGCGGAGTAGGGCTCAGTCACTGGTGGCAGGGATGGAGGCTGGAAACTTAGAGAATGGCCAGATACTCCTTTGGTTATTTAGCAGTCTCAAAAGAAAGAGGTCTTGCAACTGGCTCAGTTGCCCCTGTATCTCTCTCTCTCTCTCTCTCTCTCTCTCTCTCTCTCTCTCCCTGCCCCTCTCTCTGAAACAGAAACAAACCCCAGTCCTCCTGGGCTTCCCCAGGCACATGAAAAGCAGCAGGTGCGGCCCCTACAGTACATCACATCTGGGGAATGCAAACACTACAGCACAGCCTCCTGCTCCAGCAGCATCGGATCCCGGGTCACTCTCCAATCCCGCAGGAGCAATGTCCACAGGTTCTGGTGACTCCAGGAGCTCCTTTTGGGGTGGCTGACCCCTTCTCAGGAACCCAGAGTGCCCTGAGAAGGAGCACTGAGGAGTGTGTACTGCTGGTCCCTTAGAGGCTGGCATTGCAGAGGTCCCCTGTTGGATGGAGTGCAGGAGATGGAAGTGAATAACAGGTTCCTAAGTGAGGCAGGACACACGCCATCCAGAAAGGTCTCCTCCCTGCAGCTGGATAAAGGAAGCCATTTCCTCTCTCTGGGCCTGTTTTTCTACAGGAAGTGAGGTGCTCGCCTTAGGCAAGACCTCAGAGCCCCTCCAGCTATGGGGTACAGCCAGCCTGGCTGGCCACTTCTCAGGCTTCAGTCCTGTTCAGAAAGCACAGGCCTCGGCCTATGCACCAGGCACCTATGTTGAGCCACGAGGAGATGGCACTGCCCTGTTTTCCACTGACACAGTAGAGCTCAGGGCCTCGTGAAAGGACATGTGTCTACACATGATATTAAACACAGATGGTTTAAAACTCCAACATAGAGCTATCAGTCCTTCCAGGGAGTTCCAGGAAGGTTCCAGAAAGGAAGAGGATGTCTGCCATGTGAGCAGGGATATGAGAAGGTGAAAGTTGAGAGAAGCCAAACGAAAGGGAACTGAGTTCACGACTGTTCATAGCTCCAGGGAGAGTGACAACAGCAAATCTTTGTTTCAGACAACGCATGTCGACAGGGACATCGGCCCACGGACCAGCCCAGTCCGTGTGTGCCATCTAAAGAGAGCTTTTCTTTTTACTGTTATTTCTTTGCTTTTTTTTTTTTTTGAGCTACGATTCATAGACATAATCCAATTTTCTTCCAACTTCCTCTCTGTGCTTCAGAAGAACCAAACTCCTCTTTGTAGAAGTGCTCTTCCCTACCCTAACACACCCCTCCTGGCCCCACACCCCACTCCCTTCCCATGCTCCATTTCCTCAGGCTCAGGATTCTTGGAGTCACCAGGCCCCTTCTTGTTTTTCGGTTCACCCCTTCTTGTCTCCTTTCTCCTAGTGTTCCTCTCACCCATTCCTTTACCCGTGCAGACTCCTGCTGATCTTTCAAGGCCCAGTCCAACCCGGTTCCTCCTGGAAGTCACCCCCCACTCCAGCTTCTTTTGCCTTGTTCCCATCTACCACGGCTGCACTGGGTCATCTCTGGTCTTGGGTCTTGCCCTACCACTCACTGGCACCTTTAGCCTGAGTCCTGGGAGCATGAAGGAGAGAAAGCTCGGCATGTGGTCTGTGCCCTTTAAAGATACAGAGTGTGAGTTGGCAGACATTCACTCCTCAGTCCTGTGTCCCAAGGGGCAGCTCGATCTAGGTCAGGCTCCCAGTCGCCTGGCTTTCCCTCCTATTGGTCATGGGATTTATGGCAAGGCCGTTGCCTTTTATTAGGCTGTAATGGCCTCCATTAAAATGTGTTACACGGAAATAGGCTAATTAGGTGTGTCAAATAAGTCACCATTCCCCCTGAGTGGCCAGCCCTGCCCACACGGTGGTACCTCATTACCTGGGGAGGGAGGGTGGTACAGGGACATCAAGGTTTCACATTGTCTCCCCTCAGGCCTCTGCATGCATCCTGAGCACCATTTCCTTGCTTCTGAGGCTGCCCTGGGTTCCATGTGAGATGCCACTCCCAGCAGGTCTGTCTACCTGTTCCAGTGTGGGTTGAAAGACTGGTTCATTTGATTATTCCTGGGCCCTTGGGAAGATGGAAGATGTCCCCATCTCCATTCCAGGAGGACTCAACTAGTGGACTCTCTGGGCATCCCAGAATGGCACACCTCCTGCTGGACTACTGCATCTGGGGGGAGCCAGGCAGAGAAGGGAGCTAGAGACACAGCTCAGTCGGAAGAGTCTGTGCATGAATCCTTGCTTTGATTCCCAACACCACATAAACCATGCATGGTGGTACACCCCTGAGATCCAGCCCTGGAGAGGTAGAGGGTTAGATGTTCAAGGTCTTCTTCAACTACTACATGGATAGTTTGAAGCTAGTCTGGTCTACCTCAGGCCCTGCCTTGGTTGGTGGGGGTGAGGGAAGGAGAGGAGAGAGAGAGGAAGGAAAGAAGGAAGGAAGGAAGGAAGGAAGGAAGGAAGGAAGGAAGGAAGGAAGGAAGGAAGGACATGAGCAAGTCATAAATAAATTTCCTGCCCAAGCTTAACTCCTCTACAATCAGGAAGCAGAGTCTGAAGAATGCTGCTTCTCAGCTCCTGTTCTTCACTTACACACCCAGGACTCCAGCCTAGGGGATGACACCACCCACAGTGGACAATCTTTCCAATCAAGACACTCCCCCACGGGCATGCCCAGAGGTCCATCTCCTAGGTGATAGATTCTAGATCTCACCAAGATGGCAACTAAGATTAATTATCATAGGTGCCTGCATGAAACAAAGAAATAAAAAAGAAAGGCAATGTCACTGCTCCTAGGTACAGAGGAGGAGAAAGTTTATTGTAAATAGTGGGAGAGCCAGTCAGAGGCAGGGACCTGGACATCTGGAGAGTCCAGAGTAGACATGTATGGACTGTACTGGGCCATGTGGAGACACAGGAAGGGGAAGGGATAGAGAAGAGAGGGGAACCAGGGGTAACAGCCAGGAGGCCCAAAAGTACAGAGAGCAGGTAATCAAAATGATTGGATTATATAGAAAAGGGCAGTCCAGCCCCCTGAACTGGAGCATTTAGGGTAGGGACAGAGTATGCCAGCCAGGAGGGTCTTATGGCAGCAGGGACTGAGGGATACAGGGAGAATCTGGAGGTCAGGTCCACTTTGATATGTTAATTTGCACCTCAGCCATTTGTCCCAGAGTTGAAACCAAACAGTACTCTCTCCCCAGTCTGCTAGACTGAACCTATTCTTCAATGCTCAGATAAATTCCACTACCCAACTCTCCTCAGATCTTTGAAAGCAAACTGAATACAAGCGGGCCTCAGAATAGATCTTTGGGTTGATAGCAGGATTCCTGGCTCACAGGAGTTCCGTGTTAAAATTAGGCAGCTTTATTCCCCCGAAGGACTTCTCAGGGTGATCTGCCCATTCATGCTTATTGGCAATCCTCTAGAAAAAGTGTGGCAGCTTGGCATGTCAGGAGCACCCATTCCACTCTTTGCTCTCTGGCTATTCTTACAGACCATACTGCATGTATTTTCAAGTGGTAGGCTGGTCTCGTGACCTCCAGTGACAATCAGACAGTCAATTCAAGTGTACTGTGCTGCCAGCCTAACAAGTATCTGTTGGTTTTCTCTTGTGTTTCTGTCACTGCTATGAAAAGAGTGGCCCCTTGTAGCCACTGTCCTACAAGACAATGGGAGGGAACCGGTGGCTGATTCCTAACTGGAAGAAAAACTGTCCCAGTTCATTTGCTGGGGCTGGCAGTGAGAAGGCCTGGAGCCCACTGATTACTTTGGCAGTCACTGATGGTATAGCTGCTTTAACAAACAACCACAGACCTTAATACAGTACGCATCATCCTAGAGAGACAGACCAGGGAGTTGGGCACCCAGGAGGACCCAACATTTAAAAGGAAAGGAAAGGAAAGGAAAGGAAAGGAAAGGAAAGGAAAGGAAAGGAAAGGAAAGGAAAGGAAAGGAAAGGAAAGGAAAGGAAAGGAAAAGCAAGGCATGCTGAACATGCTTATAATCCCAGGGCTAGAAAGGTAGAGACGGGTGGATCCCAGATACTCAAAGGCCAGCCCAGTTTAAATAAATTGGCAAGTTTAGGTCTCAATGAGAGACCCTGTCTCTAAAGAACAAGGAGAAGAACACACACAGAACAACACCAGGGGCTGCCCTGTGGTCACATAGACAGACAGACAAACAAAACACGCACTAATCCATTCATTCACTTATCATTCTGGAGATCAGAAATTCAAACCCAAAAGAGTTCCAGACTCAAGTCAAAGACAGGGCAAGACTGGATTCTCCCAGAGGCTCCAGAGAAAAGCCCCTCCCTTGCCTTTCTCCTTGCCCCAATGTCCTTCTCTCTGTCTTCGAAGGGTTTCACTCTAATTTGCCTGCTTCTCTCTTTGGTCCTTCCACCTACGTGCTCTGAACACACGCAGACGCCTCCGGGGCCACAAAAATCAGCAACGTTAGGGCTAGGGAGATGGCTCTGTCTGTACGGCGCATGCCTTCCAAGCACGAGGACTTGAGTCTGCCCTCCAGAACCCGTGTGAAAAAGCTAGGCACGGCGACGTGTGCTTGCGACCCCACCGCTAGGGAGGTGGAGACAGGCAGATTCCTGGGCCCCACTGGCCAGCCAGCCTAGCCTAGTAGAGAAGCTCCAAGCCAATGAGGGAGACCCTGACTCAAGCACCAAGGCAGATAGCCTTCTTGAGACTGACACCTTAGGTCGCCATCCAGCTTCTGCATCATAAACACACACATGCGCACACGCACAAACACACACACACACAAAGCATGAATAAAACACATGTCTCTGCATCTCCCTGTCTCATCCGTCCCCATACACTAAGGCAAAACCACAGGGACAGGCAGAGTGGCAACACCACCCTGGGGGACAGTGACTGATGTGACGGATATAACTGGCCTTTCTGTGTAACATATTTTAAGGCCTTTCATGACTCCACTGGGACAACTGCCTAATTCAGGGTGATCTCCCCATCCCATAATGTTTAATTTAACCATGTTATTAGAGCACCTCTGCCGTATAAAGTAACATTCATAGTTTCTGGACAGAGACTTGGATATAATGGGATGTGGGGAGACACCATTCAGCCTACCACACTGGCTGATTCCGAAAAAAGCTTACGTAGAATGGGGTTTCTTGAAATACATTTTTACCACACATCTCAGACTGTTTTCTACCTCCCGTGGACACTACTTTTGGGAGTTGGGCCCATCCATCCCTGTTATCTGATGTCTCTATTGCCGGTAGCAGCTTTTGATGAAGAGGCAATCCCTCCATTACCTGTGACTGAATTACTCATCTCTCCAGGGTCAGTTCAGCCACATGTTTGCTGGGAGCTCATCCACTTACCTAGTGAGCAAAGTGGCTAACACCTGTGCCTGGCTGACCGCGCTGACTAATGTCTGTCAGTGTCAGGTGTCATTCCCCAGGAGAAACCCACCTTGTTTTTGAGTCCAGGACTCCCACCCGGACCTGGGGCTCACCAATTGCACTAGGCTGAATGGCTGGTGAGCTCCAGGGATCCTTCCGTCACTGCCTCTCCAATACTGGGATAATAAGTGTGCATCACCTTGACCACCTGGACCACAAACGTGGGTGCTGGGGCTCCGAACTCAGGTTCTCGTGTTTGTGCTTTACTGACAGAGCATCTCCCCAGCCCTAGACCCACTCCTCACTGAATACCATTATCCATCTTAACTCAGCTTCTGTCTTTTCTAGAATGGGGAGAAAATGAGACTCAGACACTGCGACAAGGAGGAAGAAGGCCCAGGAAGGTGGAGCCTGCTGGTGCCCACAGCACACGCACACACACCCCACTGCCCTTCCCTCTGCAGAGCCTGACATAGGGCACTGCCCTGTGCTTCTGGTCTTGTCCTCCCTGGACGTTCCAAGTCTTTGGGGTGGCAGGCAGGAAGAGTGTTGCCTAAATAAATTAGCGTGATTCAGCTATCAACGGTTGTGGGACACTGGGAACGTTTCTTGTTTGCTTGGGCTTTAGCCTGCCCCACAAGTGACCACGAGGTCACATTATGAGCTCTGAGGTTAGAGTCTACCAGACCTAAAACCCTTGAGTGACTCTCAGTTTTCTCAGCATTCTGCTCAAATAACACAGGCTGTGGGGCCGGGGGTGCTGACTAACTCTTGGCTCAAGCACGGAGACCTTCTTATAAGTAATCTTTCCAATTTCATATCTTAATGGTCCCTTCAAACCAGAACTTCCTTCATAAACCATAAGAGGAGGCTGGAGAAATAGCTCAGTCAGGAAAACACTTGGCATACAAACGCTGGGACCTGAGTTGGGTTCCCAGTACACATTTGGAAAACAGGACTTAGAGGAATGGGTTTATAATCTCAGCCCTGGAGAGGCGGAGACAAGCAACTCCCTGGCCTCACTAGCCAAACACCCCAGCTGAAAGCCAGTGAGAGAGTTCCCCCCCCAAAAAAAGTAAGTAGACTGCACTTGAGAAGGGAGAAAGTACGTCTGAGGCTACCCCACCCCACCCCCCACGCACATGTGGGTGCTCACACACGGAAAGGAAACCGATGCTGAGTCACCCAGAGTAAACGTCTAGATGGCTACTGGGCCTCTTTGGGGACCGTGTGGATAAAATGGAAGTAAAATGTCACTAGGGAGGTCTGGCATTCCAATTCCCATCAAGGGTCACCCTGTGGAATAAAGAACCATGGATTCTGAAGTCCCCAAGCAGAAAGGTTAAGGCCTGGAAGGGCAGCTTCCTCCCCTGCCCACTCCCAAGCCTGGGATAACTCCTGCCATTAATATTTTAAGCAACTAATTTGACATTTTTCCATTTAATTAACTCAAATACATATGAGAACAGGGTTCTGAGAGTTGCGTGACATTTAAACAACGTCGTTTAAGATTTCCCATTCCGGGTGGCTGCTTCTTTTTTCTTGGCCCCTTTTCCCACTGTTTTTGCCCCATTTCTGCTTTGCATTCCTCATTGTCAAGCTGGCTTATTAGACCAGAGAAATGACCAACGTTCTCTAAACAAAATGTCCCACACTCTCGACCTAGGTGACGTGGGTGGGCCTGCAGCCCTGGGCGGGGCTCCTTTTAACCCGAGCCTGTTCTTTTCCATGCCTCTCAGCAAAAGGGTTTCCATCCCAGCAGGCCCACGTTACCGGCTAACATTTTCCTGTTGCCAGCCCTAGCTGGAGTGGGAGTGGGGGAAGGGCAGGAATAAAAAACATTTATCAAAGCAAGCCTTGCCACCTAGGAAGCAGGGCTACGGGGTGAGGGGGTGAGGGGCTCTTCCAAGGGGGAGGCAGTGGCTCCCGGACAATTTGCTCTTTCAAATGACAAATAATTGCTGTCAAATCATCAAATGATTAAGAAATAAAGGAAAGTAGACAAATGGAGAGCTTCGGAGAGGGGTGGTGTGGGGGGAGCGGGGAAAGGCTTGCTCAGTGTTCCGTAATTGAAAAATTGCTCCCTAATTAGCTCCCACTCCAGAGAATTCATGAGTTCTGTGCGCCATCCTGCAGCCCAGCCCGCCAAGTCGCAGAACGCAGAGCTGTTAAAGTTTACTGCTAGTTGCTAGCGGACATCGCTGTCTCCAGATGTGTTCCCTCAGACGCCTCAGCACACAACCAGCCCGCAAGCAGACAGACCGATTGCCTCATCCCTCCATCTGCCAAAAACACGGCTTGCGCGATATCAGCAGCCACTCTCCTCATCCCCCGCTTCTGTGATAAAGGCCAGCCCAGCAAGACTCACACTGGACTCTGGAGCTGCCTCTTCAGGAGACACAGCACCCTGTCATGGGTCAGTGGGGAGCACAGGGTCTGTGAAGATGGTGCAGTCTGTAAAGCAAGTGTGAGGACCTGAATCTGTATCACACACACACACACACACACACACACACACACACACACACACACCCCTTACTCAAAAGGTAGGAGCAGCAGTTCAAATTTGTAATCTCAGCTACGGTGAGATGGGAGGCACAGCCTCTCTGGCCAGCTTAACCTACCTGGTGATGTTCCAGGCCAAGGAGACACTCTGTCTTCAAACAAAAGGAGCAAGATGCCTGAAGAACGATACCTGAGGTTGTCCTCTGACCCTCACGCATGGACACATCTGTGCGCCTACCACATCAACACGACCACACACACACACACACACACTCCCATTACAAACCCAGGCAAAGGACCCTAGAGAAATGATATGTCTCTGCATCCCACAGTAAGGACATTCTCTTGGGATGTCTGATGAGGAGGGTAGGTTTTAGAAGGAAGAGCACTATTGGATTGGCCTGAAGGCAAAACCTGTGATTGCAGCTGTTCAGGGAACAGGAGCTCAAGTCTAAACTTTTTCCAGCTAGGGCAACTTAGAAGAACTTTGTTACCAAAGTATTCAAAGGGGGTGCAGGGCGGGAGTGTAGGCCTGTGATGGATCACCTGCCCTCACTTAGGTAGATGCTGGGTTTACACAGGAAGAAGAGGAGGAGAGAGAACAGGAGGAGGTAAGGCTGCCTCTCTTCCTTCCTTCCCCGCCCCACAAAGTCAGCTCTGGGATGCTGGGAAAGCGACTTGGTCTATGGGTGATGAATCACAGATAATGTGTCAGTTAGGTAGCACACACCTGTAATCCTAGCACGTTAGAGGCTGAGGCAGGAGGATGAAGAGTTGAAGGTCCGCTGAGACCTTGTTTCAAAAAAGAAAATGGAGAAATTAAGACTCATATTTTAGGAATAAGATGGTGGTTGGAGGACACTGTGCGGGGAGGGGCATCACTACTGTTGCTGACAGTGCCCCTTGGTCTTCATCTCTAACACGGGGATTATAATCTTACCCCTCCCCCGTTAAAATGAGGGTGGTATAGAGAATGAATTAAATGTATATCAAGTACCTTGTACCAAGTTGGTGTTCAGTGAAGTTAATGTTTAACTTCAATTGAACCATCCATAACAGGTTTGTTCGTTCATTCAATCCTCAGTTAATAGCATTGAACGACTGTTCCTTGTCAGACACTTAGGCACAAGATACAGAAAGGTGATCTGGAATAAAGACATGATTTGCACCCACGGGGGCTTACATCCTAGAAGGCAGGGCAATGCACTCTATATAAATAAGCACCTAGGTTGTGAAAATCAGTTCTGGAAAAAAAAATCCAGAAAATAAATATAAAGTCTTAGTGTAGTGCTGACTTGGAAGTGAGGGCCTGGAGGCTAGGAAAGACACAAGCATGTAGGGGCTTACAGGAAAAAGCATTTTCTGTAGCTGCTACAAGAATGGAGAAAGAACTGAAAACGGTCAGTCAGGGCAAGTTCCTCTAACTGTTAGAACAACAGCCCTAAATCTCTGGGAGTTAAAATAGTAAAACTTGATTGCGCTTCTTGTCGGATAATTGGTGACTGGTTTCTTACCGACTAATCTAAATCCCAGGCTCTGGGCAATGTGATGGCTCCGCAGGTACAAGTGCTTGCTACCAAGTCAAATGAACTGAGTTCAGTCCCTGGGACCCACATGCGGACCATGGCATGCACACGTACAAACACACAGACACACACACAGACACATGCAGGCAGGCACACAATGTAAATGCGAAAATACTTAAAATCAAAACAAAACCTGAGCTCCTCCCCACAAACCACACACAACCCCTAGAGTCTCCACTGTGCCCTTTATGTACAGCCCAGAACAAAGAGAAAAGACTCCTGGGACCCTGAGGGTCACCCTGGAGACAGCATCCAAGGTCTTCACTCAGAACTCAGGTACATGGCCTTAAGTGCACAGAAGAGCTTGGAAACAGAGTGTGGCCCTGTGCAAACCAAGAACATCAGATGGCAGAGAGAATACTGGGCCAGTTTTCTGCCTCACAAAGCAAGTGCAGGTAGGAAGTGTGGGGCAAGATGAGAAGCAGATGGTCAGGCTTTGCAGGGCTTTGTAACCAAGGAAGGGATATGCATTTTATCCTCAGAGAATAAGCCAGCAGCCCAGGGCATTCCTTATACACCAGACAGGATTCTATTCCATGAGAATAGGAAGCCAGTCAAAAGCAATGGCATGATCTGATTTGTATCTTTAATTTCTTTTATTGCGGTGTGTGTGTGTGTGTGTAAGTGTGGGCATGCCACAGCATGTGTGTGAAAGAGTTGGTGCTCTCCTTTCACTATGCGGGTCCCAGGGATCAGACTCCAGTTCTCAGGCCCAGTGGCCAACACCTTCCTCCACTGAGTATCCCACTGGCCTCTGACTTATATCTTCAGAAGTCATTCTGGCTACCCCAAGGGAAGTGTCCACAGGGAAATAATGGGAACCAGAGGACCAAGTAGGAGGGATCAGCAACAATCCAGCCAGAGAGAGGGAAACGGATGTAAAAGAGGACACAGCCCCCAAGAGCTGCAAAATAGCCCTGAGGTTCACTTGCCAGTCAGTGCACAGACTCTGCTGATACACTGAGTCTCAAACAAGACCTAGAAGAGAGTAAACAGAAAGGGATATGGCAGAAGGCAGCTGGCTACCCAGGATGGCTCAGCTCCCTGGCTGCACCTTCAGCCCTCTGGCCTTTGGCAGCCATAGATTCTCTCGAAGCCCTGCTTTCCTTGGAATGAGCAGGGTCAGCATTCAGTCAGGTCGGGTTCCACCAGACCCACTCAGGCAGTCCCAGGGAAGGTGGGAGGAGGGATGGGCAGTTTGCACAGATTGTGAGCCTCCCAAAACTCAGAATCATTACTCTCACTCCTCCCATCTGGGCTAGAGAATTAGTTAGGATCATACCTCCTTACAGGTAAGGGTACGTTTAAGATGCTCCTGTGACCTGCCTGTGTGCTCTATCGGCACCACAAGGTTTTAAAACAGTCTGCTGAGTGTGGTGGCACACACCTTTTAAAACCTGTGTTCAGTGGCAGAAGTAGGATCTCTGTGAGTTCCAGGCCAAGCCTGGTCTACATAGTAAGTTCCAGGCCAGCCAGAGACACATAGTAAGACTCTGTCTCAAAAAACAAAACAAAAACAAACAAACAAACAAAAAAACTCAAAAGAACAAAAACAAGCGAACAAAACACCCACAAAAAACAAAAATCCCAGATCTTTCACTTGTTCTAGTACAAAAAAGTTGATATCCTCCCATAAGGTGTGTCTGATACGAAGCCCACAACCACATGAGCTCCCGTAGTTACAATGCAGCCCAACATATCTGTAGCTGTCATTACAACAAAATGTCAAACACTGGGATACAGGCTGAGGAGATGGCTCAGCTGGTACTGAGTTTGCTGTCAAGCATGAGAATCTGAGTTCAGTCCCCAGCACCCATATAACGAAGCTGAACTGGTGCTGTGTGAGCCCAGCGCTTGCAGAGAGATGAGAACAGGAGGAGCCCCGGGTATGCACTGGCCGGGCACCCAGCCCAGCCAAGTCAGAGTACCAGGAAGAAGTGAGAGAACAGGGACTCGGAAGAGGTTCCCAGCACCCACATGAAAAGTTGGGCACAGCTTTAAGTACCTGTAACCCCAGCATTGAGGGACAGGGGAGACAGGTAAACGTTGAGAACTTGCTGGTCGGCCAGACTAATTGAAACGGTGAGAGTCTGATTGAAGAAAAGATCCTATCTCGGGGCAATAAAGTACATGACATATGACATGCACAAAAATAAACAGGCAAATAAGTAAGATAAATAGATGAGTAAATTAAGAAGTGATTCAAAAGAAGGAAGGAAGGAAGGAAGGAAGGAAGGAAGGAAGGAAGGAAGGAAGGAAGGAAGGAAGGAAGGAAGGGGGAAAAAGAGAGAAAGAACACCCAAAAGGTGGGAACATCTTGAGAAATAACACCTAGGATCAACCTCTGACCTCCATATACAGGTGTAGACACACACACACACACACACATCCACACACACACCCCTGCATACACATAGGCAAACAAACAAAAAATTAGATGGCCATGGTCTAGACCCACTTGAAGGTGTGAAGGCCAGCAAGGCTACTGCCACACTTCCGTCATGGAGAGAGCTGGCTCCTACCCAGTTCCATGATTCACAAGTATGCCAGATGTGCCAACTGCCCAAGTCCCTGGCTTACAGAGATCCTTGCAGTTACCTGGCAGCATTTAAACACCTACCACCCTAAGCAGATGTACCACCACCCTACCAGATGTACTGAAGCAGAATCTTTGAGCATGGGGGCCTTGGCACTGCACTTGTTAAATCTCTGGGCAACTCCACACACAATGTCACAGTGGTCAGAAGCACCATGACGCCAGCCAGTGTACGCACAGGTTAGGAAAGACCACCGGAGAAGGAATTCTTCTTGGTAGTGCGTTAACAACCGAGGCAGGAGTGGGATACAAGTTTCCTCAGAGTGGTGATGTGACTCCCGGTGAGGCTCTAAGGAAAAGCACTTTCGCCAACAGTCTGAAGGGCCAAAGCAGAGCAGAAGTTTTGGGTTATCCTTCCATCCTAATGGCCATTGGAGCCATAGTGTGAGTTACAGGAGACGCCTGGCCTCCCCTGTATCAACTGCAGCGTCATTTAGGAGCTACATCCTCGCAATCTATGTCTACGAGTAGTCTGGGGTTTCTGATAAGAACCGTGTTTGGAGCCCACTCATGCAGCCCTCGCCACTTCACAGCTGATAAATGCAAAGCCCAAAGGGAAGGTTTGCTTGAGATCACTCAAGCTAGTGGCTGAGTTTTCTGATTCAGGCTGGGCTCTTTGCCACTCAGTCTAACCCGGAGCGGAGCTGGACCACATTGGGGGCAGGGAGGGGAAGGTGTGGCTGACCTGTCAGTTGCAACCTCCAGCCCATTACGTTTAAAGAGCTGCCTCAGCGAGACAGCTAATTAGCTGGTTGTAGCCCAGTTCCCTTCCTCTGGTTATTGATGCCTCTTCTCCCTTCCCTTCCTAATGCTGGCCCTTGCTCGTCCTAATGTGATCAATTACTCCCAGGAATAAATCATGCATGTAGCCCACAGTCTATTAGGCAATCATCGGTGTTCTGGCCGAAGGAACCAAGCACGGAAGACAGGCTGTTTAGAGCAGAGGCCGGCAGACGGGACTTCTGTGGGTCCAGGGTTGGAGAAGCTCCCAAGTGGAAAAAGGCCCAGCTCTCTCCAAGCAAAGGCTGGAGCTGGGGGTGGGTAGGGGTGGAGAGGAGAGGGTGTGGGGACTGGACTTTCAGGCCAAACTTGAAACCAGCTTCAGGGGGTATTGCAACTCTGCTGCACCTCTTTGCCTTTTTCCTGGACAGACAACATTCCCTCTCTAGCTCTCCCTGCTCCTCCAGACTCGTGCAAAAAAATCACAAACCACAGCAATCCTGCTGCCGTAAACACTCTGAGGAGCTTCCAGGCAATGGCAAGGTCATGGGGAGCAAAGGTCTGGAGTTCGGCTTGTGCTGAGCAAAGTGGCCAGCCAGCTGTGTTTTCTGACAGTTCCTTTTCTTACCCGACCATTTCCCAAGCCCTTGCTTGCATGGCCCTCTTAAAGAGTTCCGATTTCACTCAGGCCGGCCTTGGCCAGAACAGGCCTGTAGAAGCCACCCGGGTAAAAAGCAAAAAGGCCCCTCACTTGGGCACTAGTCCAATTTGGGTTTTGTTGTTGTGACAAAAACACTCTGAGCAAAAGCAACAGGGGAAGAAAAGGTTTATTTAGCTTAAATTTCCAGTTCATAATCCGCCATTGTGGGAACCTACAATGATGTCATATGGAGGAACACTCCTTACTGGCTCACCCTTTGGCTTATTCTATACTAGTTTTCTTATATAATCCAGGACCACCTGCCTAGGGATGGTGCTGCCCATAGTAGGCTGGGTCCTTCCACATTAATCATCAATCAAGACAGTTCCTCACGGACATGGACATGAGGCCAATCTGGTCAAGGCAACTCTTCAGTTGCGGTTCCTCTTCTAGGCGACCAGATTCTGTCAAGTTGACAATAAAGACAAAGCCTTTCAAAGTAACTTGAAGCTGGGTGTACGCCTCCCTCTCTGCTTTCAATGTGGTGTGTGTGTGTGTGTGTGTGTGTGTGTGTGTGTGTGTGCTATTTTGGGTTAGACTCCTGACTGACTCTGCAGGGGTGCATTGATCACTCAGGGAGTATCCAGCTGCCTGTCCCATCCCTTCCCTCTTTGGGCCTAGAAACACAAAGGTAACTCATTTTCCTAAGCCTGCAGTCACCTTAGATTCCAGGAATGGCCAGGATAAATGACCTTGCAGGATAGATGATCTACGAGATGAAAGCAATCGTCTGTGATGGAAATGGCGCACTTCAAAGCAGATCAGATCCTCTGTTGACTGGACCACTCTGTAAGACCGCATCTTGACCAGGACTGCTTAGATATGCAGACCTCTTCCCCCTTTCCAGTTCTTTCTCTATTTAAACGTAATGCCCTTGCCAGTGTCCTGAGGAGGATTCACAGTCACTGGACTTTCTTCTTCCCAACTGTTACTAAAAATCTTCCTCTGCTTTTCAGTATTGTACTTCTTTTTTTTAAAAAAATATTTATTTATTTATTATGTATACAATATTCTGTCTGTGTATATGCCTGCAGGCCAGAAGAGGGCGCCAGACCTCATTACAGATGGTTGTGAGCCACCATGTGGTTGCTGGGAATTGAACTCAGGACCTTTGGAAGAGCAGGCAATGCTCTTAACCACTGAGCCATCTCTCCAGCCCCCAGTATTGTACTTCTTATGGTATATTCAGACCAGTGGCTGAGCCGAGCCTTCCAGGACTGTGAGAACTGGAGTTTCTCTGCCAGAATTCCAGCTACACGCCAATCACCTTCTCCCCAGTGTCTTTTCACTATGTTATGGCATGTTCCACGATGACAATACTTTGCCTCTTTCGTGACAGTGAGCTCAGTCCCTTGGAGTCTTGGCGGCTCAGTGCAAACAGCAGAGCCTTCAGCTTGGTAGAGCTCCGCTTCTACTCGGCACTAGAGGGCTTGAGATAAAAATCATAATACCTCCCCCCTCAAACAAGATCTTTGGCTCTAAAACATGAAGGGGAAACTTTACAATGGAAATTAATAAAATTTTAATGAAATGTCTCCCAAACAAAATCTTCCATCCAGCTCATTAACAGTTTCATTTAGTATTCGTAAAATTTTCATTACATTTCAAAACGATGTGCAGGTTAGATTTTCTCACTTTGCAAGAATTCCTGAGCCCCCCTGATAATTGCTGAGAAATCAAAGCCAACTCTACATCAAATGAATTACTTGTAGCCAAAGAATTTCAAAAGCAAAGTTATAAAAATAAGTCATAATTTTTCACAGGAAAAAAAAAGTATTTAATCTGTTTGATGTGTGTGAGGCAGAGTCTCCAAGCATGCTGGGATCCAGCGCGGTCTGAAAGCAGTCTTGATGTCTGGCCTAGGGAAAGCATATGTTAGCTTCCTCCTGAGTGAATGGGTGGGGAAAAAAAGGCAATCTAAGTGATAACGAAAAGTGTAAAGGTGGGAGGGAGGGAAGAAAAACAGACAGGAGAAATATAGAAAACATGAGCCAAAGTTTTAAGGCAACAAAAGCAATCCTACTCAACAACAAATCCAAGGCCTCACTGCTGACAGAAACAGACGACATCGCCCCCTCCTGGTGGGAGGAGTCCATTGCTAGCCACACAATTCAGCTTCTCCCACACTCAGAACATCAAAGCCCCTTGGAATTGCCTCAAAGAGAGAAATCAGTAGTCCCTGAGGATCAAGACCCCTGCCTCTGCTCCAGTCAGGATCTGGGAGGGAGCTCTGTAACCGACTTCACGTCAGACATCCTGACATAGGTCTAATCCCATCTTGAACCCATTTCTACCTTTTCCCCAAACCTCGTCTTGTCTAACCCATTCCATATGGTTCCCTCTCTGATGGAAAATAGGCTCTACTTTCATTTCAAAGGGCATCAGTGAAAAATCTGGGGGACAGGGCTTTGTTCTAAGACAAGCAATACTCGGGGAGCTCTTCTGAGAAAGTAATCAGACATAAATGGAAAGATTTATATACGAGATGGCCACTGTGGCATTATTTCTAACAGCAAAGAACTCGAGACAGCCAAAATGCCCCCAAACAAGGAGATGGTTAAATAAATCACCATCTACCCACATGAGAGAAGTTTATGCAGTCATTAGCATGCAGATTTGAAATTTTCATTTACAGAAACAGCCAGCCATCAGGGAGCCCCTCCTAGGCAAGACGTCGCCGTGCCTTATTGAAGAAAGTACTTTGTGTTGCTCCCTCCACTTGACACACAAGGAAACTGAGGCACAAAAAAACTGAGCTCCCACCATCAGAGGCACAGATGGAGCCTTCACCCAGTGGCCAAGCTGTTGGAGAGCGTCAGGCTCCTCCTCCAGGTTCACGGGAATGTGGGGGGAAGGAGGTAAGCGTTCTTTCCTGGATCCAGAGCGAAGCTGTAGCAAAGGAGTGGGGGTCTGAGCTGAACCCCCGTGGGATGATGAGGTCTTGACTTATTGGCTCCTGCAGGGAGCATTCAGAGCAGAGGTAAGCAAAATCCTAGAGGGGCGATTAAGCGCGGGAGCCGAAAGGCAGTGGTCACCATCTTAGAGGCACCACAGTGGCCCACTGGAAACCAAGAAGCCAGGAGAGGCTGGGTCAAGGCTTTGTAGAGCCGAGCAGTAATGAAAACAGCATTGCCGAGACTGTCAGCACCAGCTGATTTCCTATGGACCACTGTCTCTCCTTGTTCCGTTGTTGTTCCATTAGGCAGATGAAAAAACTGAGGCTCAGGGAAGTCAAACATTGACCTGAGATCCTGAATGAGCAAACCCAGAGTCTGTGTGCTTGGCTGCTGTGCCGCAGCCTCTCTCCTAGGACGTGCCCACTGCAGAGAAGTGGCATCTGTGTTTACTCCCAGTATGAGGCCTTCCTGTGTCCTTCAGCTACAGCTGGCTCCCTCTACCATTTCTGGAAAGCATTCTCCGTAAGAAAGATTGCAGAGACTCCTGGGTCTGTAAGAACCCCCCTCCCCCTCCAGAGGCCCAGTTCCAAGCTGCACAGGAGCCGGAAAAGGAGAAAGCCTTCTCCCATTAATGGAAAATGGAAAACGCTTGGGGTGCCTCACCCAGGTACTGTGTGAAGTGTGAAGGAACTTGAGAAGAAAAAGAGAAACCTTGGCTCCCCAGAAGTCCTTCACCCCAACCCAAAGCCGCCTGCTCTTTATAGATTAGTTTCCAGTCTCCAGAGACCTCGTGTGTGTGTGTGTGTGTGTGTGTGTGTGTGTGTGTGTATGCACATTTATTGAGGGGAGCAGCCATAAGTACATATGTGCATGTAGAGGCCAGAGGTCAACCTTGGGTGCCATTCTTCAGATAATGTCCACCTTGTTGTTTTTGTTTGTTTGTTTGTTTGTTTTTGAGACAGGGTCTCACACTGGCCTAGAACTCTCCAGATAGGCTAAGCTAAGCCGGCCAGTCAGCCCCGGGGATCTACCTGCCTCTGTGCCTCAGTGTTTGGGTTTGAAGCATATCCCACTATGGCCAGCTAATGGGGTTCTTTTTGTGGATTCTGGAGGTCCAGTTCAGGTTCACAAGCACTGTGTCAACGCAACTGTGTCCCATTACAGATCAGAACTGGGCCCAGCATTGCAGAGGCCCAACCTGCCAGGTCCCTCCAGAGGCTTCTGTCAGGATCCTTTTGGCTGCCATGGCTACAATCACATGGTGCTGGCTTTCCCCAAGTTTACCTGTCACTCTCCTTCTCGGAAGCAGCACATGAAGGAACCTGTGCCTTCTGCCTTGAGGGTGGGCTCTCTCCCCACATTCTCATGTTTACACAGAAGAGACAACCTCAGCAGACATCCCCTCTCCTCCTCTAAGGAGCCATGCTGTCTAGAGACCATCCTCATGTGGCTGTAAACACTAAGAAGCAGGGAGAAGAGGAAGGGGGCTCTCCCCCAGCCCATCTATTGCTTCTTCATATAGCAGTCAGACTTCTGGGACCCTCCCGGCAGGCTGAGCTTCCATGCCGGTTACTACAGGGCAGGGGAGGGCAGGAGCCTACAGATGTACACTCTCCTTTACAACCAAAGCTAGCCCGGAAGTGCAGGGACAAGGAAAGAGGAACAGAAGTGGAGGGGAAGGGGAGCAGAGCCACATGCCTGACTGCCATTTCTGCTCCTAATTCCACAGAGGTATGGCCCAATCTGTCACCCTTGGGTTCTGTGAAAAACTGCCTAAGGTCATTGTATAAGCAAAAGAGCTTATTCCTTGAAGCCGAGGGACTCCAGTTAGGAAAAATCTATAAATGTGCAGGCCTGAGGAGGCCACTTCTGCAGGTGTGGCTATGACCCCTGGTCTCTGCCTCCCTGTGTTGGGGAACAGTGCCTGCCTGGATCCCCCAACCTTGATGTCTGTTGTTCGAGGGCCTGGCCTCAGACAGACGCCTTTCAGGGCGGCATTCGAGGACTCCACCGCCTGCCCCCACTCACGCCCATCACCTTACAGCTGTCACGGCTTGTTCTTCCACCATTCTGGCTTCCAGTTCCTCATGGCTTCCTGTGGCATAGGAAGTCCAGTTTCCCCAGCCCATCCTCCAGGGCCACCAGCTCCCTTCTGCAGCCCCACCACTCCCTCTTGCATTTCCTGTCAGTCAGATGGATCAGCTCTGGTCCCTTCCTTCTCAGCCTGGCCAACTTCCCCTCATCTCTGGGCTTGCTTTCAAACCGCAGGGCTTCCCAGGCAGGAGGAGGAAGGAGAGGTTCCTGGGCATTGCTCCTCACTCAGAGCTCAGTGCTCCGCAGCCTGTCAGAACTCAGGAGGGAGCAACCACTACCTCTGTCTATTTCTTTCCTTCCTCTCCCCTCTCGCTTTCCTGAGTTCCCCCAAACTCTTGATCTTCCCTGTGAGATCCAGAAGTGGAACTCAGACCCCCATAGTTCACCATTGCCCTCTGTGGAGTGATGCTGTCCTCAAAGGGGACCCAGTCTGTGACTCTGCACACGGTTCCATCTGTCGCCTTCTCCCAAGGGATTGTTTTTTTTATTGGCACCCCTTCAGCTGCTCCAGGTGTCTCCCTCTATCTGTCACTGCTCACTGCCCTCTTCCTTTGTGTCCGCTGGACATGTGTGCTTCTCCACAAGAGCAATGGCTGCCATGTGGGCTTCACATCTATTCAGTAACTCCTGTCTCTCCCTGTTACAGGCGGTGACTGTGGCATCCAGCTCTGGCTCAGAATATGGCTAAACGCGGGGGCTTAATGAAGGCACATTGGAGGAAAAGGGAGGGTCAAGAAAGAAGGAGGAGCATGTCACACCTTTAAGTCCACAGGTCACATGGGGACAGTGCCCAAAGCTGGAAGAACCCTAGCTAGCATATTTTTCCCCCTTTCTTTCTCACACAGAGGTTGAATCCAGGGCCTGAGCATGTTGGGCAAGCCCTCTGCCCATAAAGTTCATCCCCAGTCCCCTTCCTTCACTTTTAGTTAAAGACAAGGTCTCAAAGAGTTGCTCAGGCTAGCCTTTAGCTAGCTCTACATCCTAGGCTGGCCTTGTACTGGGGCTTCTCCAGCCTCAGCTTCTGGAATAGTTGAAATTAACATCCTGTGCCACCAGACCCAGCCGGGTGACAAACCAGCTATAACTTTCTTACCAAATTATATATTTCCTAAGTTTCTTCCCGCTCATGCTGATACTTAAAAGGCACCTTTACAAACACAGAGATATTTGATGCTCATAACCAGCATGGCGCCATTTTGTTTTTCTTTACTTGAAAAAGCTCTGCTAAGAGCTGCCATTAGCCCTGACAGTTGGCCTCACAGCACCTGCTCCTGTCAATAAACACATTTCTACATAACATTTATCAAATAAAAACATGTAAATAAAAGCGTATTTCTAGATACCCTATGGATCAAATAAAAACATGTAAATAAAAAATTTTAAATCATCAAGAGGGTCTGAGGAGATGGTTCAGTTAGTTGGTAAAGTGCTTGCTGTACAACAAGAGAACCCGAGTTCAATCCCCAGTACCCATGTAAATCCAGGCTTAGCAGCTTGCTCTTGCAATCCCAGGGCTGGGGGGCCAATGCAGGAGGACCCCTGGATCTTGAGGCTGACCAGCCTAGCTGAAGCAGTAGGCTTCAGGATCAGTGAAAGGCCCTGCCTCGAATAGCGTGGGGAGGCTGCAGAGATTGTTCATGGTTACTGCTCTCACAGAGGACCTGAGTTTGCTTCCCAGCCCCCACGTCAAATGGCTCACAACTGCCTGCATCTGCAGTTACTAGGGCCCCAGCACTCTTTTCTGGTTTCTTCAGGCACCTGCATGCACATGGTACACAGACAAACACTCAGGTACACACACCTATAATAAAATAATCTAAAAAATCAAAATAAAGCGGAGAGCAAGAAGATATCTTCCTCTGGCCTATACAGCACACATACACATACGCACACACGCTCACAGAGCACACACACACACACATCTGTACTCATACATACACACATATACACTTACACATATATACAAAACCATAAAGAAACTGATGAAATGAGGAAATGTTTTCCCCTAAATCTTTTTTTTTTTTTTTTTTTTTTTTGGTTTTTCGAGACAGGGTTTCTCTATGGCTTTGGAGCCTGTCCTGGAACTAGCTCTTGTAGACAGGCTGGTCTCGAAATCTAAAGGACCCTGAAAAAAGCTGGCCTCACGAAAAAAAGGCACGGCCTGAAAAGCCTTCATTGTTAAGGAAGAAAACCTAAGAACAAAGGCGCTAAACATATAGTCATAGAGTCAGTGAAACAAGCATCGGAAAAGGACAAATTGGGAATTCATCAATCGCTAAAATAAATACCAGTAAATGAGATAAAGGGGAAAAAAAGTACACAAGTGAAGACTTTGAAACAGGAAGTGGTCGGAGGCCCTTTGGTTTGGAGGAAACGGAGGCCTCAGTTTCCTTCCATGAGGGTGTATCTTCCACTGGGCTCTGCGGGTCACACGCAGTGCTCCAGGCCCCGGCTCTACTGAGCTCCCGGTTGGCGGTTTCCTCTCGCTGACCACAGAGCCTCTAAATTGCAGAGCCAGGGTATCTCAGGGTGGAGCCCAGGGATTTCATGGCCCAGCCAAGACTCCTTGGCCTGGCAGCACAGCTTTTCCTCTCAGAAGCGAAGCTCCTCCATCTGGGCTTATTAAACAAACAAGTCGGTTCTGTCCTTTTCAGCAATGAAAACTGCTGTGGTTTTGTTTCCTCCCTGTTGCCAGGAGTCAAGAGGAAGTCTGCGGTTAGACATCTTTGGGTAGAGACGTACACAAACCCAGCGGCTATTATGAGCTCCTGGGACTCGGCTCCCAGCCGCAGTCGGGGGGACTAATGAAACTGAACGGGTGGAGGCGATAACCCTGTGAGCTCTTCCTCTAGCGGCTCAGCCTTCCAAACCTGCAGCCGGGGAGTCTCCGTCCGCATTTCCAATCTTTTTTTTACAGGAAACTTTCACTCCCAGCAGAAGCTGAGTGTCAAAGATCACTTCAGAATTGGACCCTGTATTGGTATGAGACTGTGGTGGACACCCCACACCCTCCCAGGCCTCTCTTCCCACCCCATCAAAACCATAGATGTTTTGGGGGCATTAGTGTGTCCAGTCTAAAGCACTCACTCGCCCAGCCTTTTTGTACCACGGGGCGAGTACATCTGATTGCGGCCATCGAATATTTGAGGGGGGTTTTCATTCCCCACACGAGCACCCACCCATGTCCCTTCTTTGTCCAGCCTGGAGCTTAGGTGGAAAGCAGGACAGGATGGCACCCGTGTTGGATTTATAGGTGGCTTGTGCAGCTATGAGCCAGGCGCAGAGCCGTGGAGGAGAGCCATGGCGCGTTAAATCACTTCGCCCCACCCCTTATTATCGCTAAGAAGTTCATAAATAGGATCAAGGCAGTGGAGGCCCCGCTGCTCTATGGCTTGTAGCCAAATGCATTCCTAATTGGAACAAGACCAGTCTTCATAGGTTTTTCCAAACATTTGTACCTTGTCCTCTTGTTGGTTTTTTTTTTCTTCCAGTTTGAATCTGAAGGATTTGCCTCAAGCTCGTGTGTTCGAACACTTGGCTCCCTAGTATTCAGCAACATTTGAGAAGGCTGTGGGACTTGGTTGACAAAAGTGGGCCACTAAGGGCAGGAGGTGTTTGGAGATCATAGCCTGGCCCCTTCCAGACTACACTCCTACCTGGCCTGCCACCCCATGAGTGGTCACCGCTCCACATTCCTGTAGCCACGAAGGAGCAGCTCTCCTATTCCTTCCCTGCTAGGATGAGCTTAAACCACAGCCAGCGTAAGTCTTTGCTCTTATTACGTGTCTCTGTCAGTTAGTTTGCTTACATTGACACAAAAATAGCTACTATAGCTCCAGCCTCCACAGAACTCCACAGACCAGGTCAGAGACTTCCTTCCCATTTCCAAACGGGGAACCAGAGGGTTCATGGAGGTCACGTGAGTCTGGAAGAGTCCGCACTGAAACCCCAGGGCTCTGCTCTCTTGCAGAAGCCCTTCTTGCTGGGGCTGGGAAGATGGCTCACAGTTAAGAACGTGTGCTGCTCTTGCAGAGGACCAGGATTTGAGTCCCGACACCCACATGACTGCTCATGACCACTTTAACTTCAGTTCCAGATCTGATGCCCCCTTCTGGCTACTCCAGGTACTGCATGCATGTGGTGCATTTACGTGCACGCACATACGCAGAAAATTTTAAAAAAAAAAGTATTTTTTACAATTACCCTTCCTGCCTCTCCAAATATTCATAGCTGCTGTATCTTTAGGGAGAGCAAAACCTCAGTTGCGTGTGCAGAAAGTGGAAATTCCCTAGAACTCCAAGTGTACATGAGCAAAGTGTGCTCCAGCTTCTAATACCAAGGATAAGTTTGGTCTTGTTTGTTTGTTTGTTTTTGAGACAGGGTTTCTCTATAGCTTTGGAACCTGTCCTGGAACTCACTTGGTAGACCAGGCTGGCCTCATCATTAAGATCTACCTGTCTCTGGCTCCCTAGTGCTGGGATTAAAGATGTGTGTCACCACTGTCCGGCGATCTTATTTATTTATTTATGCACTTTTCAGTGAAGTCTCACCATGTATCCCAGACTGTCCTGGAACTACCTAGGTAGCCCAAACTATCCTCAAAATCATGATACTCCTGCTTCGGCCTCCCATATGTGGGGATTATAAACATGCCTCACCTTACCTGGCTTCTGGGCTCTTTTTCTAAAATCTGAGCCTGGGGGTTCAGGTTCGAGTCTTAGACTGGCCCTTTGCTAGCTTTGTGATCTCGGGAGAAATCTCTGCACACCGTCTACCCACCCATAAAGTACACAGCAGCCCTTCTCCCCAGGCCAGGGTGAGCTGCGAGCCATCCCATAATCTCTGGTACAAGATAATCACGCTTGAGGGTGACGGTCTCTGAATGTTCAGATGTCAGAGGTTCCATGTGTGCTAACTGTGATAAAGTGCTGGGCGCCTTCCCTAGGAGGCTGTCACCACGATGGCTCTGGCCTGTCTTAAGACTGGTGACTACTTCCCAGCACAGCCTTTGCGGGTGATGTGTAAATTACCGATACGCTTCGTGCCTTCCTGACCACTCGTCACCATTTGTCACAAGAGCCGAGAATGCCGATCTCATGAGGCTGTGCTTTTCAGAAAGTTCCTTTCAGTGCGGCCATTTTCATTTGCCCATTACGTCAGGCAACCTTATTTTCTATATTCTTTATTTTCTTAGTAACAAAAAGTTATCCAGAAAGTTTGCTGTGCTACAGAGGGACCTCATTTATTTATTTGCTTTAGTTTTATTTAGTTTGTTGTAAGGTTTGAGCCAGGATCGCATGTCACTCTGGTTGGTTTTGACTTTGTTATTTAGCTGAGGCTGGCTTTGAACTCTTGATCCTCTAGGTTCAGTTTGCCAACTGCTGGGATTATTATGAATTTGAGTCACCGTGGTGGGCTTGCAAGGGACTTTTAAAAAGTTCATGTGGTTTATCCCGTCTCTGCAAGGCCAAGCCCTCTCTACACAGAGCGGGTGTCCTCTCCTCCAGCTCCTGCTCCAAAGCCTGTTGGACATCAAGGCTCCACTCGCTCACTTTGAAAACAAGGCTTCTGTCTCCCAGGCCCTCTTTCATCTCTAAATATTCTCTAGATTGTTCCTCCCAAACACATACTCCTTGGCAGCCGCAGGGATGCGTTCTTGGCAGCTATCTACTGGTGAGCACACTTGACCGTGGAGAATGGAGAGGCAGAGCTGGTGGGGGCTGGGGGAGCCACGTGAGGAGTTGCCAAACGGGAAGTGCCATCTGGGCTGTACGATTGCAGGGAGGAAAGTGTCAATCAGCTGCTGGGTGGCTCTGAGATCAGCGCCTTCCTTCATCTCAGTAAAGAACTCTCCGGGAGAATAGTCGGTTAATTCTGGCATTCTCGGCATTCTCTGGGCTAGGCCGGGTCAGGCCACAATGGTGTGGTAATTTCAGTTGGGTATAAGGACAATCAAGACTTAGGGTCTCTTGGGAGCTGGAGGCACAGAGGCTTGCCCACTGTCTTAGATCTAGGATGTCTTGGGAGCTGGCGGTGCCAGTGGGGAGTGGGGAGAGGGAGCCCTTCCCAGCGTAGGGGGAGTCAAAGCACTAGGAGCATGAAGCAAGTGGCCACAGGATATCTATAGTCAAAAGCGAGCAATGAGTGTACACATGCTAGTATTCAGCTCCTTTTCTTGATTACATATAGTCCAAGACCCCTTACTGAGGTAATTGTGCTACCCATAATTAAGATTGGTCTTTCTGTATCAACTAATGTAATCAAGATAATCTCCCATGGGCATGGCTAGAGGCGTGTCTCTCAGGTGATTCTAGATTCCTTCAAGCTGACAACGGACAGTAACTCTCTCATTCTCTTTGTGTGGCATAAGGAGCCCAGAGTCACCAGTCACCACAAGCAAAGAAAGAAGGAAGAGGTGCGTGAGCTCTTACTTGCCTTGGTGTCGGACTGTCAGTGTACAAGCCACGCCTCCCTGACATGGCAGCAAAGGAAGCTGGGAGGTGGGGGAGGGGCATATGAACTATGTGGGGCTTGCCGTCATCTCCCCCACAGTCTGATATCTCCTAGAAGATCTCAGGATAAGTCACGCAGACCAAGAGTCACCTTTGCAAAAGACAAGGAAGCAAGCAAGATAATGGGGACTTTATGGAGAAAACGGTCTTCTGCCTGCTCCCAGGAGTTACAAGTCCTGTCAATGGTGGCTCGTGTTGTGCCTTGTCATTCCTCGGGGAGGTTTTTCCACACAAACTCCTTGGACCTAACATGATAAACATAGGCTGGTCGGTAGAATGCCCCCAGGGTCTCTAGCATCTTTCCCGTCGGCCACTCTCCGTCACACCCGCTCTTCCTCATCTCCTCCCTCAGGTCTCAGAGAAGTGCTCTGTCTCACACAACCCAGTTTGGTGGGAATGACATGTCATGGACAGTACTAGAACCTGGAGGGAAAGGAACCTCTGACTTTCTCAATTAGAGTCCTTGGCAGGGACTAGTTTGGAAATGTAGGAAGAAAACTAAAAAAGGATTGAGCTAAAGGAGGAGAAGGGCCAGGAAAAGGTAGACTTACATTAACTTATCCATATGATGGAGAAGATGGAGGCCCAAACATTAACCCATCCATGTGATGGAGATGGAGAAGGACCAAACACTAACCAATCTGTGCAATAAAGACAGAAAAGAACAAATCACTTCATCCATCCATATGATGAAGATGGGGACAGATCAAAGACAAAGCATGTCAGGATGGCTGGGTTTCAGGAGGATGCTGAGTGTCTAAACAGTGGCTGTGTCCAGAGAAGATCTGAAATATTGCGGCAGGAGGAGACTCCCAGCAGGGAGCCTGTGGCTTTTCATCTTTGTGAGGTATGCGTGAAGACTGGGGTGGCTTTTACTTCCTTCCAGTTACTGTTAGTGCTTCTTGGAATCTATTTTCATGTCAAAACTGGGTGATAAGGAATTCTTGTGTGCACTCAGGTTACAGCAATAAAAATTCAAAACCCTGAGCATAGCGCATGCTCAATGCGTGTAAGGCCGATGTCATCAAGAAGTGGCTATAACTGCACAGGTAGGGAAAGAGGGGGTACGTAAAGCTGTTCACAGCATCCCCTCACCCCACCTTCCTAGGCCCCTGTAGGCTGCCCCTCCAGGTTTTTCCAGGCCTGAGCTATGCTCCCAGGACCCAAGCCACTTAGGGAGGGTCTCCTTTCTCACTCTTGGTGGCTCTTCTCAGGGAAGTGACAGTGACGGCAGCTTTGTTGACTGCCACATGACACCAGTGACTCAGATGGAGCTTCCTGTCCTCTAACACCCAACACCTTTTTACTTGTGCTGTTGACCCAGCCACCCCACATCCTGTCTACGTCTGGTGGGTGTTCTGAAGTCACGCATGTGCAGAGGTCTCTGTAGCCATTGCGGCCTGCTTTAATGCCAGGCCTTTGGTGACCCAGCTCCTCACCTGTTGTCCATCCCTCTTACCTGCTCACCCATCACTCAGTGATAGAACAGTTTAGTGTCAAGTGAGAACTATGGCAGTTCTACCTTTGAACCCACAGCCCTCCAGTGTCCGTGAGAGCCTGCCTGTTTCCCCTCTCTCAGCCTTCATCTCACAGCCTGTGAAGGAATAAGACAGGCGGCAAACTGTGGGGAGCTAAAGAAATGACCTGTGTCAGACACCATAAAAGAGGCTCATAAATATTCATAGTTTCTTCCCACCTCAAATCCCTTCTAGTCACTGATAAAAGTATTGACTAAGAGGAGGCCAGAGACAGAGCCCTTTGACATCCACCAGAGACTCCATCCAGGCTGGAGTAGTGAAACGCAACTGTTCACTTTGGTTGTGGCCTTGTGACCAGTTCCTCAATCATCTGAGAAATTAGATTCTAATTACCCCAGAACCCAGCCCTGGTTCCTCATTTTCGGACCAGCATGAAATACCTTGCAGCAGATCTGGTTCAAGTCCAGACTGAGCCCATGTGTCTGTCCTTTTGTGTAGACTTCTAGAAGAACACATGGAAGAGTCAGGAGGACAGGTCTGAGAGTCAGAGGTGCGCTGGGGCAAGTTATACTTCACGGTTTCCATCAACCTGTCAGCTGGGCAGAAAGGGTGGACTGAGCATGCTCGGGATGTGTGTGAGTGCACTGTGAGGACCGTGGGGACGGTCCTGTATATGGGACTCAGGGCCTCGAACTCCAATCTCCTGGTCACCAGGTGACCTTGGGCAGGTCTTGGAACTCCCAGCGCTGTTTCAGGTGAGCTATACTGAGAGTCCATTCCTGAGAAACATGAACCTGGGTGCCAAACTACCTCCCCAGTTCCTTCTTTGGCTCAAGAATGCAGACACCTCAGATGAGGGAGAAGGTCATGTAGGGCTCCTTGGTACAGACCCAAGCAGTTGTTCCTATAGTAACCATTTCCTAAAGGTCTAGTATAAGCATCCATGCATGTACCCATATATGTAGACACGTGCAGGGGCACATGATAGGACAAAGTAGGTCTCTCTTTAAATTCCATCTGAATTTGAAAAACAGAGGCAAAAAAAATTGCCAAGACTCTGCCTAGCTCCCCTGGCACCTGGTTCCCAGACCCCTGGTTCTATGGTGAGACTGTTATTTGAAAGCCATGACGCTGAGTGGTCTTTGGGAGTTTGTGTCCCCCAGAGTAGTAGTGAAGTAGCAAAAGAGAAACAACTGCCCTTGGCTTCCTGGTACACCAGGGAACATTCCAGCCTCTTTGAGTTTCAAGGGTTGCCTGTGTCTTAAGGCACCTCATCCCACCTTTATGGCCCCCAAGGCTACCTTGATGCCCTCAGGAGAGGCATGAAAAGCCTGCTTACCCTCACCCTAACACAACTGGTAGTAACAGTTTGGGGGTACTCTGGCCTTGATTTTTAACCCCATTTCTGGGCTGGAAAAGCAGAGAAGAGCAGCAAAGCTTCGTTCAGACAGACCAGAGTTCAAATCCAGCTCTTTACCTGTGGGGAAGGGCCTTGAGGGAGTCACCAGGCGCTGATGTCAGATCTGCAGCCAGAGATGAGGAGGTTGGCCTCCCTGAGGCTTGAGAGTGCGGGGAGTGGAGGGGGATCCTCATAGGTCCTCATCTTGTCAGGCAGCCCACTTTTTTCTACATCTCACTTCCACTAGGACAGTGGGTCTTCCTTCTATCTACTTTACACACACACCTCGCATAAGGGAAAAATAAAAATTTGCATCTCTACAACTGGCCAGGGCTAAGTCATCTACTTAAATAGGACCTTAGGTTTCTCATCCCTAAAACCAAGAGGGAGGAACCAGACATCAATAACCTCAGCCTCCGTTGACCGAATGCTGCGTGCCAGGCCTTCGCAGGTGTCATTCAGTGGGCATCAGTCCATTGGTGAGCCAGCACTGAGAGATGTCCTGTGAACGGAACAGCACAGCACTGGGGGACACGAACCCCCAAAGGCCACTCGGCCTCATCTCCTGCTCCGCAGCTGCTTTTGAGCCAAGGCAACAGAGGCACTCCATGCTTCAGCGTTCTCCTGCAAACTAGTCTTTATGAAGAGTAAACCAGGCTTTAACGACACCTAACACAGAGGCACATGGCAAGCCCTGCTTGAGTAATCACCCAGGGGACTTCAGATGGCAGAGACCTGCCCGAGCCTACACAGTCTGGTCTGTGCACCCATGGGCCCATGCTGGGCTTCCTGCAAAAACGCTGTCTCCTTTCTTGACCACACAGGGCCTGCTCTCAGGAGTTGCCTGGGTTTGACTCTGCAACTGGTGAGTGGCAATCTAATGCCAAGGAGAAAACTGTGTGGCAAGGAAGAAGCATGATTGTCCTAAGACTAAACCTTCCCTTACAGAAAGGAGACCACCATATGCCCAGCATCTTGACAATAGAGAATACACACATATGTGCACATGTAGTTGCATTCACACACACACATATATACTCACATGCACATTTGCATACATATGTTCACACATAGACATTCATGCACACATAAATACACATGTGCATTGGCACTTTCACATACCCATATACATTCATATGCTTATACATATTATATACAGACATGTCCATGCATATACATGTATGTACACGCATAGGTATATACCCTCTTATCCACATATAGTCATGTATATGCACATAGGCATACTCATGCACACACCTACACTCATACATACACAGTCATATACATAATATATACACATACATATGCATACATATACACATGTGCATATGCATACAAATTCATATACACACAGGCCTACATGTATAATTACCCATGCATATGTATACACAGAATACTTGCACATAAATATATCCATTCATGCACATCCACAAATATGTACATACACACACACTCGCCACAGAAACCAGCTGAGCCAGTGGCAAGGCTCTACCTCAGTTTCAATAAACTGGTCTTTGAATAACTACCTTATGAACACACAGGTCCCAGGCCCAGCCTCCTGTAGGTCCTTTGACAGATTCACGAGAGAACGCTCCTCAATACCATGTTTACTGAACACTCTATACGTGCCAGGCCCCATGCGGGACACTATGACCTCAGAAACAAATAACTCAGGATCACTGGACCCTGTAACACACGAACACAGTGAACCCTTCCTAGTCCTGGGCACATGAACTGAGTCTTATGTCATGAAGCACTCTCACCATGGGCTCAGGAAAGGACTAAGTGCCCAGGAAATGGAGGCAGCTTCAGCAGCTGTGTGGAGGTGAGGCATCCTGACACAGCAGCAGTTGGGGACAGGGAACAGTGATGAGTGACAAGGCTGGGAGCTGGTCCAAAGGGTTAGCCTTGGCTGTGACAGTGGGCAGACACTGAAGGAAGGACTAAGGAAGCACAGAGCATTGGGGGTGAGTTTGGGGTAAGAAGCTTGGGAAGACTTCCTGGAGGAGGGAGCTTTGGAGCAGCCCTTAAATGCCAGCCAGGACTATGAGAGACAGAAGAGAGGAGGCGGGGCTACAGAGTGAGTTGAAGCTTTGGAGCATCAGTAGGGGCTCCAAGGGCATGTCCAGGGTCAGCAAGAGTCAGTGGGAAAATGTCAGCCAGCGCTAGGCTGCAGGGACCGTGAAGACCAGCGAACGGAGACCTCTCCAGCCCAGGCTGCTCAGAGACGCTGTATAAAGAGTAAGTGAAAGGACCCTTCCATGGTTACTGAGCAGGCCTGATCAGAGCCATGCAGTCTAGCAGGTGTCCCTCTGCCACCGCATCGCTCAGGAAACGTCACCCATCTGGTCACACGTTTGTAGAAATTAGGACTCAGCAGTAATCTTAGCCAGTGCACCGAGCAGTGGGACCCATCCTCACTCAGTCCCATGCTAAGAGCTCAGTACATCACCGAGAAAGCAAAAGCCCAGAGATGGAAGTGGCTCCCTCCAAGGCCACAAAGAGAATCGTAGAAGTCAGAAGTAACACAAGGAATCCTCCCTCTGCTCGGAGCTCCCTCCACATCACTCTGCTTCCCGGTCATCAGCCTTCAGGGGCTCCCTGGCTTCCCCCTCCCCAGAGGTATTCCTTTTCCTATAGATGCTTCTTAAGAGTGAAGTTGCTATCAGAGACACTGAGAAGAGAATGTGGTGGTGACTTTTGAAGCAGTGTGGGCACTCCTGGGGCCTTCCTGGGTAGTAGGTACCACAGAGAGGCCGATTACACGACTCCCTCTCCAGCACTAGGGCTGGCCCAAGCCCCAGACACAGGGCATGAAACAGAGAGCAACTGCAGCTTCCCGCACACAGATTCCATATTCATAGACACCTTAGCCTGGGTAATGCAAACCCCATCTTTGCAGAAGCAAATCAAGAGGTCAGAAGGCACAAGAGGGATAGCTTCTGAACTGGCTCTTGGGCCACACCCTCGCAGCCAGAGGGCACCCTCCCAGCAGCTCCTCATCAGTAATCTCCCATCAGAGTCCAAAGAGCCCCACAGGGGGATATTGGCTCTTTGCCAGGTCAATAACAGCCCATTAGGAAGCCTCTGCTTAATAAAACATTAACGCTGAATTATTGAAGGGCTAGAAAGTGCTGTGGAGATTCAAATAGACAGGAGCCCGGGAGGAGGTCAGACAGTGAGGGCAAGGATGGGAAAGAATGAGAATGGAATATCCCCGCACAAGACCTCCTCCTGGGTGTGACGGTACAGTTTGTACATCAACCGCACTGGGATCTACGTTACCTCATTTTACCACGGAAGAAACTGAGGCCAAAAGAGGTTTCTTAGCAGTACCCAGAAATAAGCAGCCTTCAAGTAGAGCCCAACCAGGCCAGCTGGCTTTCTCTGACACACGGCTATCCTCAGCAAGCTTGGGATGGAGCGGTGGACTGGGAGGGTCTGGAGAATGAAGGCACAATGTTAGTGCTCCAGAGCGTGAGTCAAAAATGACCAGAGGAACAGAGAAAAAAAATGGCCAGAGGAAGAAGGAGGGACATAAAGCCAAGGTCAAAGAGGTTCTGTAGGGGAATGACCTGGCCAATATAGTTCTTAGGAACACCCCCTTGCTGATGGGAACACCTGTGGCCACTCGAGCATTCTTTTAAACAGGAAGTACGCCCTTGGAGTAGAGCTGGGCCGGAGCAGGAAACAGAACTACCCCTTTGCTCACAAGCCCGTCGCCACCACCACTGGTCTTCCAGGCTCACTGGTCCATCAGCATCTGCTGCCCCCGGCTAGTGATATTCTCCTCTAGCTCGGGGCATTTTCTTCAACTCAGCAAGGAAGGAGGACATGGGGACACGGGACTAAGATGCCAGGCTTTTTTACCTAGACATTGGAATCTATGATTCTGACGTTCTTAGGAAACACTGAGTTTCATCTACAATACAGTTCCTCAGTCCACACGATCTGCTGGGGCACTTGATGGAGAAGTGACCGGAGGCTGGGCAATCTCTTCAACTGAACTGGGGTCTAGACAGGAGCCGGGGGCAGGACGACTATGACAATGAGCCAGACATCTGTGCCCACCACTGCTTGGGCGCATTCCATCATTTAGCCGAGAGGAAACGACATCAAAGGCTCCGTTGCACCCATTCCTCCGGAAAAGTGGATTTAGAGTCAAGAGGAGGCAGCCTAAGTTCGGCTGCAGAAGAGCCTGGATTCACCGCTGATTACTGAAAAACCCAGCAAATGGCTGCTTCTAGGCACTTCTCCATCTGGACAGCGGCGCGGTAGCCATTACCTCCTACATGAGAGATCAGCCTCACTGAGACAGACTGGTGGCGTTCAGGACCCTGGTGCTTGCACACCCGTCTCTAAGCCTCTGCCTGTGACTCTTTCCTGCCTCTCACTCTAAGGGGATGGCAGCACTTCCTGGATAAGGTTTCAAAATCTGCCCCCTCAGAATTCATATTCTGAAAGCTAATATCCAGCATGATGGTGTTAACAGATGGAGGATTGTGGGAGATAGATGGCTCCTGAGGATGCCGGCCTCCTAAGGAGACTAGTGCCCTCATGGAAAGAGAGCATCTATGGGGAGACGGCTCAGCCAGGAAAGTGTTGGAGGACCAGAGTTTAAACCCTAGGACCTTCTAAAAAGCTGGGCGTGGCAGTACACAGCTGTACTGCCAGGGAAGGCAGAGACGGGGGATCCCCGGGCCTCACTGTCCTGTAAGTGTAGCCAAACTGGTAAACCCCAGGCCAATGAGAGGTCCTGTCCCTTGAAAAAAGGGTGTAGAACAACCACCAAAGATACTGAATGTCAGCCTGAGACTCCCACATGTTTGCACACACCTGTGCATCACACAGAGACACGCAGACATGTAAACCCACACACAGACACTCACAAGATGCCCTAGAGAACCACACGGTCCCTTCTATTATGCAAAGATAAAGAAAGAAAATGATGTCTCTGACCTAGTAAGCAGGTCCTCTGAAGACACCAAGGGCGTGCCCCTCAGTCTTGGAGTTCTCTACATCCAGAACAATGAACAACAGATTTGTGTTGTTCATAAGGATTTAGCTAAGGGCAGTTTGTTACAGGGGTCTGCAGGGGCGAAGGCACACCCTCTTCCATTCAGAGCTGGCCAATGAGATGTTTACCACTGCGGTAGGAACTGGGGAAAGTGTTCTGGTGGCTGTGTTCTCCCCCTTCCCCGCCTCTGCATCTGCAGCAGTCACCATGAAGAAGAAAACCTATTGAGCCTGCTGGAGGGTGAGAGGCCTGGGGAGTGGAGCCAAGCCAAGCTGGAACTACAGGAGGCCAAGCAAGGTCACCCACAGTTAGCCTATGCCCAGGCATGCAAACAGTTCAGGTGAGACCAGAGAGATCTCTCACTTTCTGCTCTCTTGTTGGTCAAGGAGTTAAAAAAAAAAAAAAAAAAAAGTTGGCTTTTTTTTTTTTTAAGCAACAGAATGTGGGTTGATGGTTTGTGGGGCGGTATGATTTTGGCAAGCAGTGAGAAACACATTCACAAAACAGCACACAGTAGGAGCCCAGGATGTGCTGTTTCCCCCAAATCACTCCACCACCCCCGCGCCTTCAAGAACTAAATCCTAATGGAGACAGTTGGGAGGCATAAACCGTGGTCCCGGGGCACTCTCAGCTTCTGGCTCATCGTTACCTCCCACTCCCGATTGATTACAGACGCCGACTGCTCAATTTTGATTAAACACTAAATTGTAAGCTGCTTACAGAATGCATGCAAAAAGCTGACATTTATGAAGTCCAATAAACGACTTGTAAGAACAGGAGTGCTAGATGGGGAGAAAAAAATAAAATAAAATCCCCATCCAAACAAACACGGGTTGACAGCCGACAGATGGCCAGAATCCCTTTCCTTGTAAACTAGAAAAATGAAGATTTGGCAAGGACTGTCTGAAAAAAAAAAAAAAGAAAGAAAAAAAGAACTCGCAAACATCAAAGCTTCCCCTTTCTGGGCTGGTGTTTTTCTGGGCCCGACTTCAATATTTTCACAGGCTACTGCACGGAAAAGGTGTTGCAGGCCTCCGCATTGCTGGCGAGGAGAGCCTAAGACATCCCAGGGAGGGAGGATTTATAGGAGGCAGGGCTGCCAACCTCGCAAAGAGGGAGTGAGCATTTAAAAGCCAGGCTGTGCACTCCCATAAATCCCTGCAACTCAGTGTCAGGCCTCCCCTTAATCTGCTGAGGTGTGAGGGAAAGGAAGGGGGATTTTCAACTCCATTTTTCCACTTGGATCAGCTTTCAAGGGGGAGGGCGACGGCAAGTTAATCTTTTGGGGGCCAACAGCCATCTTAATAGAAGTGAGATCCAGCCTTAAAACCTCAGGCCTAGACTCTCCTCACCTTTGTAAAATGGAAGAAAAAGGGTGTTAAGAGGGGCTTTGGCCTGGACTCAAAGGAGCCCTGAGGGTGGGGAGAGGCAGGGCCTTTGACTGCTCTGGCTTTGAAGCGTCATGCCTTCCCTAGGACCTTGCATGGCTTAGAGTGCCAGCATGCTGGTAGGGGCAGACTTGGTGGTTATCTGGTTGTTTACCTGGCATGCCACAGGCTGTCAGATTGGCCTTGCTCCAAAGACAGCCCCGGTGCCACTCCCCAGGGATATTGCCCCAGATGCAACGGTTGACACTATGGTCTGCATGCCATCTAAGCAGATCCATAAGTTCCCATTGTGAGTGCGTCCTGAGCTCCATAGTGGCCTATCAGCTGGTAGAGGAACTCTGGGAGGCAGGGCCTAGTGAGACAGCATTTGGATGCTGATATTATGTCTTCAGAAGGGACTGCAGGGTACCAGTTTCCTTCTCTGACTTCATGTTCAGTAATGAAAGCTCATACACACTGCACATACACACACACACACATACACTCTCACATACATACACACACTGTCACACACTCTCACATACTTCACACACACGCACACACACTCACATACATGCATACACACACACACACACACACTGATATGCTACTGTCTGCTGATCTCACTAGAAAACTGATAGGGCCCACCTGATCTTGGACATTTTATTTATGTACTGTGTGTGTATATAGTGTGCATGTGTGGTATATATGCACATTTGTGCGCATATGTGTATGTATGCATGTGCACATGGAGGCCAGGGGTTGAAGCCTAGCATCTCCCTTGAACTTAGAACTATTTGATTCAGCTGGACTGGCCAGAAAGTGATCTCCGGGATCTGCCTGTCTCTGCGCCACCAACACCGAGGTTATAGGTGTACACAGCCATACCTGACTTCTTACATGGGTGCAAAGGATTCAAACTCAGGTCCTCATGCCTGTGCAGTGGGCACTTTATTAACAGGGTGACCTCTTCAGTTGTCCTCCAGAATCTTGTCCTTCAAATCATGGATGGGGAATGTAGCTCAGTCGGCAGAGTGCTTATCCAGTATATTGTATGAAGCCCTGGGCTCAGTCTTCAGGGCCATGTAAACCAGGTATGACGGCACATTCAAGACCAGCCTGAGAATCATGAAACCTGCCAATAAACAAAAGACCCTCCAAAACTATGGTCTAAGCAAGCCTGTTCTCTTTACAATAATATTACTGCCCCAGGTATTGTCTTGTGATACAGAACACCCAAATATCATACACAGCACCTAATACTGTCACATCCAAATCTCACAGAAGCCCATGTCTTCATATGTGACAGAATATGGGGCCCCTGTAAAATTCAGGTGGTGGACTCGTGGGCTTTTGTCTCAGGCACCAGGTCAGCCATCTTAGTCTCATTTTGGCCACACGGGTACGGTCCTCAGTCATGAAGGGCTACAGGTTCCCCATGCCTCAACCAGGAGTAACCACGTGGATCTTGCAGGGTGATGGAGGCGCAGGGACAGAATATGAAGGAGCCCAGCTCATCAGCAGGTCACTGCAGGGTGCCTCAAGTACAATAACAAAAGTGCACCCAGAGCATTATAGGACCACAGCGGACCCGGCCCAGAGTAGGGGCCAAGAGGTGGGGTTTATAGGGAAGCCCTAGTGAAAGAAATATTTTTTTAGTTACATCTTAAAGATTGAATAGGCAGACAAGGAAAAGAAAGAAAAACCCGGAAAGGTAAATCCAAGTGAGTAAGTTATTACCACACAGCTTTACTGCGAACACTCCCGGCAACGGCCACTCCATGCTGAAATGTCCATTCGGTTTTTCACAGAGTCTCCCTGTGAGTTCCACCTGCTGTCCTTCATCCACTCACAGAACATATGTCAAAGGCTGCCTGTGTCATTCCTTCTCCAGGCAGAGGGGCCAGGTCTGTCAGGCACGGCTCGTACAGCAGAAGGTCATGGCCCATACCATGCTGGCTTCTTTCCTTACTTGGATCATGGCCCAGCATTCTAGGACAACAGTGGCAAGATCCCTACACATACCCACAGAGCTCATTTGGTTAATGCATGACCTTGGAATTGGACCTACATTTTAGGGCGACCGTTTTCTCAGGGCGCAGGGTCTTGCTCAGTTTAGGGGGGTCTAGATCCAAGTAGAGGGTCAGCCTAGCTCTGCCTCTCAGAGCCCTCCAAGACTATAGTCCAAAGTCCCGGCTGGTGAGCAGAATGCATGGCCTCTTTGAGACAAGTGCAGAGAGAATGGCTCACCTGGGCCTTCAGGGTAAGGCTCCCCAGGTGAACTATGGGGAAGCACCAGGTGGGTTCCTCTCAGTGAATAAGAAAAAGGAAGCCACGTTCTAAGTCACTACAGGACGTGGTAACACCTAGAAAGGTCATATCTTTGGCTATATTTGGCCCAAAGTTAGGGCTCTATAAATATTGTGAGTGCTATCATCGCTCAGAAATGCAAGAGGCAAAATCATTAACTAAATGCTTAAATCTAATTGCCCTACCCAACTTCCTGTCACAACCTGAACTTACCGATTGCTCTCTCTGCATGCTAGCTGACAAACACCCTGCCGGTGTCAACCCTGAGCCCAGCATCCCTCATCTGGACAGTAGAGTAGTAACACCATGCTCAGTGGAATGATCTTTTATTCCCAACAGACCACATTTATGACAGAGGTCCCTGTGGTTTCTATCACCTAGCGACACCAAGGCCATCTTAGTTTGTGTAACCATTCTTGCAGATGTTCATACCGTGACCAAACCACCTAATGGCATGTTTCTCAGAACATGTTCCTGTCGTAAATGACACTTGATTATACTTGGGTCTTAGGATAATAAGATGAATTAGTAATATAAAAAGCTCACGGAAAATACCTGCAAGGTAGCATTATAGAAGCCTTTACTAACACTATTACTGATGGGACCGGGAGCCCGCTCAGTGGCATGCAGACCTGCATCCAGATTATTGTTACACACATTTAAAACCAAAATGGGTGTTGTGATGCATATCCCTATCTCAGCTCTTCAGGGGAGAGGGTGAAGAGAGGTGGACCCCAGGGCCTCCTTAGCTAACCAGACCAGTATGACCTGAAGATCCAACAACAGATCCTGTCTCAGAACATAAGGTAGAGCGCTGGAGAAATGGCTCCTTTGGTTAAGAGCACTTTTTGTGCAATCATGAAGACAGGAATTCAGATACCAGCATCCTCCTGACAAGTCAGGTGCCTGTCAGACAACTGCATTAAGACTGGAGTTCAGAGTTGGGCAGTGGTGGCACACACCAGGAGGTAGAGGCAGGCAGATCTCTGTGAGTTTGAGGCCAGCCTGGTCTACAGAGAGAGTTCCAGGACAGTCAAGACTGTTTCACAGAGAAACCCTATCTCAAAAACAAACAAACAAACAAACAAACAAAAAGACTGGAGTTCAGTTCCTAGTGTCCTCCTGACAAGTCTGTCAAACACCTCTAACTCCAAGAGATATGACTCCCACTTCTGGTCTCTACAGATATGTGCACAGCACATATGCACACACGCACGCACACGCGTGTGCGTGCACACACATTACAGAGATGGACAGACAGACAGAGGCAGATTCACATCATTACAGGTACTCCATCAATATGTATTGTAATAAAGAAAACACAGAGGGACAGCTCATAGGGGGCCCTGCGGCTTGTTTGCCAGCTGCTGTAAACCCCACAGGGAAGTACCTCTCTGTTGAAAGACAATGTTGTCCTCACCTCGTACGGTCAAATGCCCACTTGCTGGCCACAGGAGTCACCTGGGTCTTCTTTGTCTCCCCCGAGACTCGCAGGATACATACACTACAGTGGAAGAGTTCCACACCGTCTTACAGGAGGCTTCGGTGTGAGTCTCTGACTCACATTGTTTCTTCCATCTCTACCACTTTCAAGGTCTCCTGAGTGAAGGGGCAACTGCTGGCTGCAGCTACAATAATATTTAAACCCTTAAGCACAACAACTCACCTTCCGAGCCCTCCAGTAACGTCTCCTAATTAATCACCTTGTGTACTGCATTCTAAATTAATTGAATTAAAAGTAATTAAATCCAGGAAATTGAAATTAGTCTGATTAGATTAGAGGCACATCCAGAGGCCGACCGTGGTGAGGGGAGTCATGTAAATTGGCCAATTTCAGTGCAGAAGAGCGAGACTTGGTTTATAGACAGGCTGTTAAGAGGAAGGCAAGCCTTCCAAAGGGCAAGTCAAGGTGGGCACAGTGAGGAAGGACACTGAGGAGAAGAACAGAATGACAATAACAGGGGTGACTATATTGGCACTGGCTTGTGCTGAGCCTGTTAGTTCCCAGACAGCTCCTTGGAAGGAAAAACTACAGTTACCCTGATTGGCAGAAGGGGAAAATGGAGGCTATAGCAATGAAGCTTGTTGTAATAAAACCCAGCCATCCTCACAGATCCTGTGAGTAGGGTTGACACACACAGTGGACAGACCAGCATTCTGGATGGTACCCCAAACTACCAACCAGCTCATCATCATAAAGGCTCCAGTCTTCTGCATTTCTAGCTTCTGTAACACATGATGGGGAAGACTCATAAATATGACGTGTTCAGGGTCGACCCAGGCCAGAGGCACAGCTGTAAGGAAAAACTGAGACAATCTAGGTGGACAGACAGGAAAAGGTCCTCTCTGAAGTCCGCCTGAAGCAGCCGGTCAAGATTTCTGGCACAGTCAATACTGGCTGTGAAGGTTGCCTGTCAACAAGAGACTCTCCTCCCTTCCTCCCTCTCCCCACGTTGGGTATGTGTGCGCATGTTTGTGTGTTATTGGGCTTGTGTGTGCCACAGTGCTCTTGTGGAGATTAGAAGACAACCTTCCCGGGTTGGCACCTCAGCTCTCCACTTGGTTTGAGACAGCTCAATCCAGGCTACAGACCTGCAAATTTCTGTTGATTCTCCTGGCTCTGCCTCTCACATCCTTGTACAGGACCCCGGGGTTCACAGATGTTGGTGCTGAAGTGCCCGGCTTCCACATGGGTCCTGGGATCCAAATCTGGGTCACTAGGCTTGCTTGACAAGTTTCTCTTTACCCCAGAGCCATCTTCCCAGTCAAGACAATATTCCTTTTACATAAAGAATGGTAAAAATAGCAATGAAACATACACAATAAGTAATAAATACTTTAAAAGCCAGGCGGTGGTGGTGCACGCCTTTAATCCCAGCACTCGGGAGGCAGAGGCAGGCAGATCTCTGGGAGTTCAAGGCCAGCCTGGCCTACAAGAGCTAGTTCCAGGACAGGCATCAAGGCTACAGAGAAACCCTGTCTCAAAAAAAAAAAAAAAAAAAACAAAATAAATAAATAAATACTTTAAAAGACAAATACATATAGATAGTTATATAGATGGATAGATATATAGACAGGCAGGCAGACAGACAGACAGACAGACAGACAGATATGAATACTGGGTCACCAAAGGAGTTCATTGCCCATGGGGAGAGCCAGCAGCGTTAACTCTCTAAGCCTCAAATCTCTCAAGACCACACGAGAATGGCCAGATGACCTGTGCATACAGTGGGTGCTGCACAGGAAGAGAAAGACCATGCACCCATCCCTCACTGAAGAAAGGTGGGTCTTTCCTGTGAACACTATGCCTGTCCTCCTTGGCTTTGGTGGGAGACACTGTCTGCCAACACACTGCGCAATTCATCCTTGAAAAGATGGTATGGAGCAAAGACAGTCAGCACCACCACTCAGGGAACGTGCAGGCATTCAAAAGACCTACAGAGAATTGCCTGCCAACACCCGCCCCTTCCTTTTACAGCTTTAGCTTTGGGTATTTTTTTCCCCATGATTATCTCACTTGGTCAACCACTTTAATTTGACCAGCATAGGGAAAGACGGAGTCTGTTGAGAAGTCTCTGGTAATACTTAATCAAGGCCACTCCAATAGGACTTCAAGACAGGTAAGACCTCGGTCATGCTTTCCCAGAGTCTTGGACTAGCCATAGATTAGAAGGTCTCCTTTAGGAAGCCAGGAGAAGCCCCTTTCTTTTTCTGTACTTTCCCCAGTTATTCAAGACAGTTACTGGGCTGATGCAGAGAATTTATGAAATATATAGATTTCCCCGTGAGCTGCAAGGGGAAAGATTATGGTACTGAATGAGCGGGCTAGGGCCTAGACCAAAGGAGGTTATGACCCTTTTTTTCTTTGCTGTCCCTGTCCCAGTCAGGGTTCCTATTGCTGCGATGAAACACCATGACCAAAACAACTTGGGGAGGAAGGGCTTTCTTTCAGCTTACACTTCCAGGTAACAGTCAATCACTGAGAGAAATCAGGGCAGGACCTCCAAAACAGGGCAGCAGCTTGGAGGCAGGGGCTGCTGATGCAGAGCCCATGGAGGGGAGCTGTTTACTAGCTTGTTCCCCAAGGCTTTCTCAGCCTGCTTTCTGCTAGAACCCAGGACCACCAGCCCAGGGATGGCACCACCCACAGAGATCTGAACCCTCACCCACCAATCACTATTAAAGAAAATGCCCGACAGGCTTGCCTGTAGCCTGATCTTATGGAGGCATTTTCTCTACTGAGGCTCCCTTCTCTAAGATGACTTTAGTGTGGGTCAAGTTGACATCTAATTAGCTAGCGCAACCGGCTAGTCATAGACAATGAGTCAGAAATTCCTCTAAACGACCAAGGCTGTCTGAGAGCTCTGTACTTGATTTAAATACTTGAAGAGTCCTTGTGACTGTGCCCAAGAATCAACACATTATATTTTCAAGTTTATGACTGGCTTTACATAAAAATTACGCAGCCCCAGGGTCACACACGGTCCCCAGAAATAACGCATCATTAAAAACTGTTGGACACACCCGAGTGGAACCTTCCACAATTTCTAGCAGGGGTCATCAAGATAAGGTGTTCAGTTGGAGTAACTGAGTCCAGAGCAGTCCAACTGGTTCTGCTGGTCACACCCTTAGCCAGGTGACAACTTCCAGCCTTAAGGAGCAACTAGACAAAGACTAAGAGAAAGAGCTGGGCCGGCTATATTAGGTACTTGTTTTGTATGGAATAAACAGGAGTTATGATCAAGAAGAATGGGGATAAACAACAGTTAGAGCTAAGTGTAAGGGGCTGGCACACTCAGCGTGGGGGCTGGCACACCTGACATGGCTTAAATTGAAGGCCATGGCTTGGGACAGCCACAACAGTGAGCTTTTGTTTTTGATGAATACTCCAGGAGTGTTTTGGAAGACAATTACAGACGTCCTTTCCTTGTCCCTTCAAGGATACAAGTTCAGGTAGAAGATGCGACTACTTCACTTGCTGCCTTCCAGGAGGTACCCTGTCACCCTTTCTCGGGTTTCTTCTGCCCATACTCAGACCTTCAGCCCAGGTGGTTCAGGTCCAAGACAAGTGCATTCTTTTTATTTTGGTTTTTTTCTCTTGCTTTTTGTTTTCTTGCTTTTTGAGATAGGGTCCTGCTCTGAAGCCCAAGGTAGCCTCAAACATACCATCTAATTGAGGCTGGCTTCAAATAGCGGCAGTGTTTCTGTCTTAGCTCTTTCAAATGCTGGGACTATAGGTGTGAGGCACCACATTCAACTAAGATCATTTTAATGCATAGATCCTTATAAGCCCCTGTTGCAGTTTACTTTCTGTTGATGTGGAAAAAAAAAACCACTGACCAAAAGCAACATAAGGGGGAAAAGTCTCACCTGTTATCATTTATCATTGAGGGAAGTCTGGGCAGGAACTCAAGTGGGACCTTGCAGCAGAAACCAGGGACGAACACTGCTGGCTCGCTCACCAGCTTATGTTTAGCTGGCTCTCTTAGACACTCTAGGACCACTTGCCCATGAGGTTGTACCATCCATGCTGGGCCGGACACTTCTCCATCAAGTGACAATCGAAACAAGCCACACAGATAATGCCCATAGGCCAGTATGGTCTTGGCAATTCCTCAACTGAGGCTTCTTTCTCAGGTAACTCCAGGCTGTGTCGCGTTGACAGTTAAAGCTGATGGGGACAATAACCTCCATCTCGTGTGGCTTCCTGTCGGGGTCTGGGTGAGCCAGTTGTATCCTCATCTGAACAGCCACTATGCTAAGGACCAAAGACAATAGCAGTCAAGCCTGAGACTCCATGAGGGGGAACCGGAACGATCTGCCTCCCTTGAGCCTTTCTTTGGTAAGCCTAGAGCAGCTCTTAGAAGGGGAGGAAAAAGACACGAGTGCCCAGGAGGTCAGACCAGGACCCTGCTTGTCAGAAGAGATGTGAGGGGCAAGCAGAATGCCACTGGAAGCAATGAACGAAGAGAGACGTGGAAGGAGCCAGGAGAGAGCTCACGCTGGCATCAGCTTGCACACAGCTTGGTCTCGTGCCTGCCCATCAAAAACAACATCCACAGTTCTTCCCAGAACAGTGGGAGTGGACTCACTTCTCGACCCAACAGTAGTTTCCACGATGCAAAGGGCGCAGCTGCCCTCGAGATGAAAGTCCACACCTCTGCTGATAGAAAACACTTGACAGTTTTGAAATGACAGTTTTGCCATGTCGTGCCCATCATGGGATCAACCAGGTCCCCAGCCCACTTCCAGGCAGTTGGCCTCCTGCCACACAGACCTACGAAGGTCCCAAGCCGCAGAGGCCCATTTTCCAAACCACTGGCTATGTTAGATGCAAAGGCGTCTATGGACCCAGAGCCATTGCAGGTAGCTTTCCAAAAAGTTGTCCTGATATAGGCTCTTTACAGGACAAACAAGAAGCAGCAGACGTCACTGAAGCTGTGCTCCCCAGCCAACCCCAGGCTGCTGAAGCCACAGGGAGAAATCTGTGTTACAGAGAATCTGAGTGGGTGTGGGAAGACTCCTGCACCCACGACCCTCCTCGGGCACAGGGACCATATTGTCACTGCCTGGTGTCATCCCCAAGGTACAGGAACACTGCTGGTTAGGACGAAGGGGTCTCAGTTTGTCACAAAGGCCACCTAGGAGACGTCTTTAAAGATGCCAAAGAGGCATTAATGGGCACAGGCAGGAGCAGGCAGAAGAAACGGCACCTCCCATAGTGTGCCCTGTGCCTGTTAGCTCCCAGCAGACAATTCGCCTGACCTTTCGCTGAGAAATTAGACCAACTTCAGCATCCACTGCTGTTCTGCCTAATTGGCCTCACTGCTGGGGGGAAGCAAGTCCCGAAGAAGAAGAAAAAAGCAGCTGCTTTCTTCGACCAGCGAAGGCAGAACTGGATGCTGCGTGGTGATTTTCAAGGCAATTCAAAATTAACTTGGAATTAGCAGGCGCCGACTCCCCGCCTGCCTCGCTCTGGCGTTCTGTACACAGAACTGCTCTCAGCTCTCAAGCTCCCCAAGGCTGGCTCCAGAGACAGCCTGTGCTTTTGCACTTTCACCCCCTCCGTCTCTCTAGGTCGCGCTTCCTGCCTCCTCCAAAGGCACCCGTGCGGCGGCGGGAGGCTCAAACACCAACTGTGGGCTCTTTCCAAGCTGTAGCTCTAAAGCGCCAAGGCACTTGGCAGCCAAGGGACTGCCTCTGCTGTATGTTTGCAGGAGATAATCACACATCCTCCAGGTAGGGTGCCTATAAGCTGGGAGGCAAAGCTGAGCACTCTCCAGCGGGAGAGGGAAATAGTGGGGGACAGCAGAGGCAGAGAAGCAGATCTGGCCTGAGGAAGGAGCTGGATGGCCGTTGTGCCACTGCTGCCCCATCAGAGGACTGGAGCCCTGCCATGTCCATCGCTAGCAGACAGCCTTGGCTTCTGTTTGGCTTCCTCGACATTCTCCTCTTGTTGCCCATCCAACCCCTTGGTCTGACCACCACAGACTGTTCCATCTTCAGAGTGCTTGTATAGGAACACCCCAACACACAGCCTAAGGCAGCCCTGGCTCTCTGTATTAGCCGCATTCCTGATCTCCCTTTTTTTCCTGTCCTGTCTCTCTTTCCAGAAACCAGCTTCATGAGCAGAGAGACCTCATCACTCCCCAGCTGCCCCAAACTTGCCCACGGCCTCTGACAACTGGGCTGCAGCCAGAACCCAATAACTACTTGTAAATTGGATGGTGGTTTGCTTCAGACCACTCAAAGCTTGTCTATCTCTTTTAATGGCCCAAGAAAATACACACAGAAAAAATAGTTCCAACCTCATGTTTGTTTCTACTTGCCCTGGGCTGGTAGACCAAGGAACCAAATTTTCCTTCATTGTTCTGCCGAGGGCTGGGCAGCTTCTGGTGTAATTGCATGTTTGGTGGTACGTAGTTGGTGCCGTCCTCGTGGCAATGAATCCACTTGCAGAAGCAGGCTGAATTCTACTCTCTTGGGCTCCTTTTATTCAGGACTGACAAGGAACGTATTATAGCCTGGCCAGCAAGGTCTTCAGAGAGCCCTGGGATCCTGGAGGGGCACTCACTACTGTGTCATGCTGGGCCACAAAGTATTTGATCATTTTGCAGACAGTCCTTCAGACTGGAAAAGGGGACCTGAACCTTGACTCCAGGTTGGACTAGTTATCTCCATATAAAACTGAAGCAGCCAGGGGCTGGGGAGAAGGTTCAATTGGAAAGGTCCTCATCTTACTATTACCAGGACCTGAGTTTGATCTCCAAAACCCATTAAATACACACACACACACACACACACACACACACACACACACACAGAGGCATGATGATGTGGGTTTATAATCCCAGTTCTAGGGAAAGCCTGCTGTAGAGATAAGTACCCTAACCCTAATCTGGAGATTGCCTACCAACCAACCCTGAACAAGTTCATACAGACAGACAGAGACACAGAGACACAGAGAAAGGGACAAGAAACAGAGAGAGTATAGTTTTTATTTGACCAGGGAAAGAAGGCTGGATAAGCAAGTAACTGTGATCTGGACTTGGATGACAAGAAAGATCAGCCATGACCACTCGGGGGAAGGTCATTCCAGACCGAGGCAACCGCTACTGCAAAGGCAATGGCAAGCATGAGCCTGACATGGCCAAGGAATCGAGTGCGAGCTAGCACAGCAAGAACACGTGAGCCATAAAAAAATAGAGGTAGGAGACAATGTCAATCAAATCATGGAAGTCTGCATCCATGGTAAGGAGTTAGACTTTAAGCCAACAAGAAACAATTAAGGGCTCTGTTCGGCTTCCTCTTTGCCATGAAGTGAGCTGCTCTTTCTGCTTCTGCCTGCCTTGAGGTGACCATCCTCCTCCCCTACATGCTCCCGCCTCCATGATGTTCCACCCAAGCACATGACACCAAACAATCATAGACCAAACCCTATAAAACTATGAGCCAAATAAACACACACACACACACACACACTCTCTCTCTCTCACAGATAAAGAGAAGGAAAAGGAAGTGGTTACAAACCTTTGTTTATATTGGACTTTTGAGGTCATTCTGGCTGCGGTAGAGAACAAGCTTGGCTAGGAAAGCAGAGTTAAAAGAGTCTGGGAACAGTGACAGTTGACCAGGGAAAGCAGGATGACTGGACCAGTGATGGAGTGGAGTAGAGAGATGTAGGGAGGGGAGAGTACAGGTCGGGAGAAGTAGACCCTAAGGAGTAGAGAGAAATGGACAGACTCCAGATATGTTTTGGAGGTAGATCCAATATGTCCTTCTGATGGATTGCTGTGTGAGGAGAAGAGGAAGAGGAAGGGCCAAGAAGAGCCCTGGGGATTCAGTCTGGAGCTTTGGGGTTGGATGTCAGCACTGTGGGATGGGGATACTTGGGGAGGACCAGAATTACAAGCAAAGCATTATCTTGCAGTGGTGGCCAGCGGGTAGAGCTACTGTCACCCTCTTCGTCCTCACCACTGGGTGTTCACTGCAGCACACTACTCAGAGTTCTTCACAGCTGGCCCACAATCCTCCAGCTGTCTCCATGGAGACTCCCAGCTCAGCCCTTGGCCTTCAGCACACTGCCTGCCCCAAGGTTCCACCTCTTTCTACGGCACCACTGGCCAAGGAGTGACCACTGTGTGGGCTCATGGTACAGCCCTCCTACAAGCTAGACACCTTCCTCTAGGGCCCACCTTCTCACTTCCATTCATGAATATCTCCCAGGAGTTCCTGGTTGCTTTTTTTTTTTTTTTAAGATCTCTCTCTCTCTCTTTCTCTCTCTGTGTGTGTATGTGTGTGTCTCTGTGTGTATATCTATGTGAGTGTGTGTGCCTGTGTGTGTCTGTGTCTACATGTAGCCATGGAGGTCAGAAAAAGGGTGCCAGATTCCTTGAAGCTGGAGGTACATGCAGTTGTGAGCTGGGAACCAAACTTTTGGCCTCTGGAAGAGCAGCAAGCACTCTTAACCATTGAGTCATCTCTCTAACACTGAGTTCCCTGGATTCCTGCTAGACTCTCCCTGTTCTCTGAACCTTGTTCTAGAAAGGCTCATCTAAGGCTATTGTTAGCATCATGATTGTCACTAGGTCACTTCTAGATGTTCGTTCTACTGAAAGTCTATTCTGAAGATTAAGTGCTGCCCCCAGACTTCTCTAACATCTGTTTCAAATTTTCTCCCACCTCCCACCCTGTCCCTCAGCACAAGACCCTCAGAAATGGCTCCTGGCCTAGGTTCATTTACCTTTTTCTCCAGACCTGGCTCTGTACATCTGAACTCCTGGTTCTAGCTGAGAAGAGTTACAGACACACCAGGGGCGCAGATGCCTCTCGACACTATCCAAAGCCAGAAGGGCAGGAACAGGACAGCAGTATGGCCAGCTCTCTTTTTTGATAGGCATTAACCATCCCTGTATATTTATCTATAGTCACACATAGGGCAGATTTGCTCACACTGTGTTTCCATGTGCACACATGGAGTTGGAGAGATGAAGGGCCACAACCCTTGACTGCACAGGTGGTGTCCTATATACTGGCTCTTCTGGTCCAGAAGCCAGTTAGGGGTCTAGCATCTAGTCCCCATCCTTCTGCTGAGCCCAGCACCCTGGTATGGTCCAGCTCCTTTCTCTGCTTATCATGCGCCCACTCCAGCATGACCCCATTCTACCAGAAGGGCCTTTTTCTCGAGCTTGCACAAAGCTCCCTTTAGTAACCCTTAAGTGGGATCTCTGGGTCTGCCCATGGCTCCTACACTCTGCTTTGGGGGGGGGGGGTTTCCTGGGAGGGAATCAGAGGTTCCCTGTGAGTCTCAAAGAGGAAGACAGGGTGAGGCAGGAGAAGGAGGGACTGTGTCTAAGTCATTTGCTTTCTGTGCCTTGCAGGATCACCCCAGCCAGACACAAGTCAACCCAGCAGCCACAGATGACCCCACTTTCTGAACCAAGTCCAGCATGTACCCAAGACACATCAGCAGCAGTGAGCCACATCCATTCTTCCTGTAAGTTGTAGTGCTCTGCTCGGCCATTTCCTGTGTGTGTGTGTGTGTGTACATGTGATTGTATGCGTACATGTGAGTGTGAGTATGTGTGTATGGGGGGGGCGTGTGAACATGTGTGCGTGTGTGTGTGGAGGTCAGAGGACAACCTCAGGGCTCATTCCTCAAGAGTGCCTTCTGCCTTTTGGAGACAGGGTCTCTCAGTGACCTGGGGCTTTCCCGTCAGGCTAGCCTGGCTGACCAGCAGGCCCACCTGGCTCCATCTCCCTGGAGCTGGGATAACAGCCCTGTGCTGCCACGCCCAGGGGATCAGACTCCAGTCCCCGTGCTCTTACAGCAAGCACTTCCCCAGCTGAACTGCCTCCCTAGTTCCGAGGCACCTTCTGAAAGCTTCCAAGTTCTAGAAACACCAGGTTGCTTCCTTTGCTCCTTCCTGAAGGAGAGGGACGCTGCTCTTTCAGGGACACTGCCTACCTGTGTTCTCAGTGGCCACTTTGTCTTTCTGGCCTTGATTCTCTGCACTAAAATCTCTCCATTTTATGTAAAATTCTCTGCCTGACCTGTAGCTATAGCTGGGATGTGGAGGCAAAGCAAAAATGTATGTTTTTAATTACGGAAAGAAACACGATGATACTAGGTGATGCGCGCTTGTGTTCGTTCTTATGTAAGGTTGTTTTTCTGGCTGTTGTGTGTCTAGTTCAGACTGTGTCATTTAAATCCTAATACATGAGTTATCCTGACTGAATTCCTGTCCATGGCCATGCTGCTCAATGCACTGCCGTTCAGCCTCGTGAATTACTATTTTATCTCACAACTTGTTTCCTGGCTTTCTCAAGTACATTTTCTATTTGGTCATAGTTTAATAGCAAGTAAAGTAAAATCTCTGTGTTAAATCATCTGAGGGCTGGGGAGATGGCTCAGTGGGTAAAGGACCTAAATTTGAATCCCCAGAGCCCACATAAAAGCCAGACATGGCACTGTGTGCCTGTAATCATGGGCTCCTAGAGCGAGATAAGAGGTGGAGACTCAAGTGTCCCCAGATAGCCTGGCATATGGACCAGCAACAAAACAAGGGAAAGACCCTGACTCAAACAAGATGGAAAGGAAGGGCTGAGACCTAGTCTGTGCTCCGACCACCACACATGCGCTGTGGTACAGGCACCTGCACTTCCACACACAAACACCTACATACATCACACAAGCATGCGTGTACACACACACACGCACACACAAAGACAAAAACAAAATCACTCCCATGGGTTCTGTTTCTCAGACTGACAGTCTCTGGTGGTGTAAGCAAGGCAACCTTCATCCCTTTAGCCCTGTGTAATCAGAGCCCCTGCTGCTTTTAGGCATCTGTTTATTCCCCCAACAAGCATGCTTATGTCATAATTCCTATGCATGAAGGAGGATTTGATACATACACATCATGTTTGTACACAATGGGCTATGCCTAGAACATAGCTGGCATGGCTGCGACTCACTCTGGGCACTGAGAATTGGTGGTATTGATGGGTGGGAACCTAATCCACAGACAGCTGAGGCCCCCACAGCCAGCCACAGACTCCTGCACTTTGAAAAGCTGGATTCATGTGGATAGGGGCAGCCCTGCAGGTAGAGAGACTGCATTCAGGAAGATGCCACAAGCCAGCGGTGCCCTGCTCCTGGCCTTCCACACCTCCTTGCCCACAGATTCCGGGAAGGTTCCAGGAGATCTGAAGTTGATGGTGGAATGAAGCCCAGGCCGTGGAGAGAAGCCGCAGGAGGTAACCTCCGCAAAGCCATGTGCTCGGGTAGGAATTAGATGCCAAAGGAGAGTAATACAGAACCCCACAGCTCCTGAGACAGGTCTGGGCTTCAGCTCAGTGTGTAGTAACCACTCTGGAGCAGACCTGACTGTGGTTCCACTTCTTGGGGCTGGCCTCGGTGTTCCAAAGCAATTTGGGAAATCTTAAATCCCCAGTGCTGGAGACCAGCTCAGGTAACTCTGGCTGAGAGCAATCAGTTAGAAATCTGCTCTTGTGTGCAAGGGAACCAATGCAGCCTCGGTCAGAGCAGAGCTGACTTGAAGCAACCATTTTGCCAACTCGGCTTAGCTCAGAAACAAGTGCCTCCCTTCAAGGGCCACAGGTGGTACAGGCAGCCCTTTTGTCGTTGTGAGGCAAGTCACCTGAGCACGATACTCACAGAAACTGATTGGGCCAGATAGCCCACACTGTCTTTTATCGTGGGGTGCTGTGAACACGAGGTGTCACACCTTGGCACTGGTATTTGTTAAGCTCTCTCCGTTTCTCCTTACTTCATACACAGTTAAGCTCGGGCTCAAATCAGAGAAGTGGGCTGTCTCACTACTCCTAGCAAATGACACCTCCGTCTCCCATAGGCTGCCTACAAGCCACAGAACCTCTCCTGCCACATCAGCTGAAGGGGGACTCAGTGTTTGTTGAACGCTTCCAGTTGCTGGGAGAGGAGGAGATCAGAGGGAGTGCTGGCAGAGACACCGGATAAGTGAGGGCTGGGGAGGGGGTGGAACTAAGGGGGTTGATGAGAAGACACGCCCAAGGGTTTATTCTATTTCCAGCCCATGAACATATTTGCAGTACAAAAGCTTCATTAAACTCCAGGCTTTCTGTGGATAAATGTCTGCTTGCCACTGGGTCCAGAAACGATAAACATCCAAAACACAGAAAGCTTTTTGAAGTTTATTATAGAAATAACAGAAATGGCTCTACAAAGCCAGCGCTGGTGGAGGTAGAAAAGTGGCGTCTCAGCGTGGGGGCCATAATTCTGCCAAGAACCAAAGGATGGGGGTTCGTGAAGTGGCTCAGCAGGCGGATGTGCTTGCTGCCAAGCCTAAGGACCTAAATCCGATTCCGGGGTCCCACATGGTACTCCAACAAGTTGCCCTTTGACCTCCACATGAGCACCAGAGTACACATTCGCTACCCCATCCCAACTATATTAATTTTAAGAAACAAACGACGGATGTCACAGTGCAAGGAGTGAGTGCGTGCTGCCCACCTGACTTCTGAATCCGCGTGTGCACAAAGGTGGCATTGGTTCCTGAACTTGAGGCAGCTCCAGGTTCAAGGTTGTACTTGAACAGACTCTTGTTGTTAGCTTTCCAGTGTTTGGCAAGGGTTTTTTTCTTCAGAGAACCTCGGTTCCCCTTATCTATATCATGAAAAGAATCGGTCCACTATACTACATCTGTGGATCAAACGTTTCAAGATTTTTACAACATTACAATTTAGAGGGCTGGGGCTAAGGATCTGGGGCCATGGTGCCACAGCACATAAAGTGATTGCCGTGCAAGCATGAGAACATGAGTTCAATCCTCAGGACCCACGCGCAAAAGTCAGGTGTGATGACACACACTTGCCATCCCAGTGCTGAAGAACCAGAGACAGGTAGACCCCTGGAGCCCACTGTTCAGTCAGCCTAGCTTCATTGGTGAGCCTATGCTACTGAGACACCCTGTGAAAAGCAAGATGAAGGGCACAGTGACCTGAGGTTGGTCTCTGACCTCTACATGCACCTGTGTTCCAGGCTGTATCATGGTATTACGTAACGCCCAGACAGTTCTGGTCTGCACCAGTCTCTGTTTTCAGGGAAACACAGATATTTCCATTCAGCAGGCAATTAAGATCAAAGTCACCCACATCAGCTCAGGCCTCACTTGCCTTCCATTGAATCAGACAAATCCTTGGTTGCCATAGCTTCTTTGATGTTTTGGGTTGGAGGTGGGGAACTTGGCTTATCGGGGATCTGAAAACACGCGCGCCTCATGAGGCTGCAGGGAGTATTGGATGGCACAGGCAGAACGCTCGGTACAAGGTACAGAGTTCTGCCAGGATGATTGTGCTTCCTTTGCTTCTTCATGACGTCCTGAAGGGAACTCTTCTCTCCTCTGAGGAAGGGCATTGTCTTGTGACCTCCTTTGGGCTGTCCCTTGGCCTGTAGTTACCTAATTTACTAAAGATTCTCCATACACTCCAGGGCAGTACAAGACTCACGGATGCCCAGAGTTTGGAAGCGTCGTCATCTGATGTTACCAGCCTCCCTTAGCATACATGCTGTTGGGTTTGGTCTCCTCATATCCCAGGCTTACGTGGAGTTCATTATGTAGCCAAGGTTGACCTCTGACTTTTGCAACCTCCCAAGGGCTGCAATTATAGACCTAGGCCATCATGCCTGACTCCTGGTTTAATGAAGGATCACAGGAGCTTCTACACAGCTCTGGGCAGATCTCGCCACAGGAAGCCAAATTATGGCATAAGGGCTAAAGGCAGGGTAAGTCTGCATGAGGTCAAGGACAAGGCAGTCAGGACACAGTCCATAAAACAGATACAGGGCTGGGACAAGGGTGAGACAGTACAAAATCAAAGGTAGCCCTAGGTACCACCCTTACCTCACCCTGAATACGGACATATGCAAGAAGGGGGGACATGTTGCAGAAGACCAGCTTAGCAAAGTGGTGTACATCATCTACCGCTGCCCAGCAATGTCCTGCAAAGTCAATGACTTCAAGCAAAGACAAGTGACATTATTGTCCCTGCAGGTTCTTACTGGTGGAGACTGCAGCCCCAGAGGATGAGGGCTCTCAGTTCCCACTCTGCTAATCAATGCAGGAGTCACTTTCCTTCTCATCATGATAAAACACCCAACAAAAGCCACTTAAAGAGCATGCTTAGCCTGCATCACAATTTCAGGGTGCAGCCCATCATGACCCGGGAAGCATGGCTACCTGAGCATGTGGCAGCCAGTCACATGACACCCACAGAGAGGAAACAGAGAGAGGAGATGAACACTTTACCCTGTTTTGACTTTACCCAGGTTGGCCTGGACTAGAGTGAGGCAAAGTGCCCAGACACAGCATACAGCATTCCAAGAGGTGCTCACCATCAGGGTCATGTGAGTACAGGCCCAATCAGCAAGGAGTGCAGTGTGTCGGAACTCTCTCTCTCTCTCTCTCTCTCTCTCTCTCTCTCTCTCTCTCTCTCAGACCTGCCCTGTCACCTCAGGACCCCAACCCCTGGAATCATGTCACCCACCTCAGTTAACCCAGACTAGAAACTCCCTCACAGATGTGACTATAGGGATTTGTTGCCATGAGATTCTAGTTCCTAGCATGTTGACAATACCAACCATCTTCTTCAATAATGGGGAGACGGGTGGCGTTGAGGAGCTCCTGGACCATAGCAATTCCGAAACCCCTCAAAGGTCATGTCTTAAACTCTCCAGAGAGTAAGTCAGCACAGGAACGAGATCTCATGCATCTTCCATGCAACCTGGAATGCTCCTTTATTAGATCACCCATTTGTTGGGAAACATCTCCATAACATAAGGAACTGTATTAAAGGATCTTAGCATTTGAAGTTTGAGAACCACTGCTCTAGACACATCTGACCAGCTGGTGTGGCACTCAGATCCCTCCTCCCTCACTAATTCAACCTTGCAATTGGGTCCTGGCATGAACTATTTACAGAATGATGTCCAAAGCTGCCTTCCTGATGCTGCTGCACGGAAATGTCATGCTGCAACAGCTAGTGGATCCCTTTAAAATGTGGAGCTAGTGATCCTCCGTCCTGAGGGCAGGACCAGGACAACACAGAAACAGGATGAGATAGGCAAGTGCAGGACAGGGCAGGGCAGGTTTTCAGGAGAGAGAGAGAGAGAGAGAGAGAGAGAGAGAGAGAGAGAGAGAGAGAGAGAGAGAGAGAGTTCTGACACACTGCACTCCTCGTTGACTGGGCCTGTACTCACATGATCCCAACCGTGAGCATCTTGGAATGCTGTGTCTGGCATTTTGCCTCACCCTAATCCAAGCCAACTTGGGCAAAGCCCAAACTGGGTAAAGCCAGAGTGGTAAAGCCAGTCCCCCTGACCCTGAGCACAGGGTCATCCTGCTGACTAACTGCAATTCTTCTACCTCCTTCATGGCATGCTCTGGCTGTGACTCTGCAGTTTGAAGTCCAGTGTGTCAGCTCAATGGCTCTAACTGTCCTGTCTTCTAGAAGGTCCTGTATCAATCAGCAGGAAACAGGGGAAAGGTAGCCATTTTCAAAAGAGAGAGATTTAATGCAGGGATTTAAAACATGTGAACAAGGGCTGGAGAGATCACACAGTCAGAAAAATGCTTGTCTTGTAAGCATGAGGACCTGAGTTCAGTCGTCAGCACCAACAGAATCCCAGCCCTGGGGAGGTGGAGACTGAATGATCCCTGGGCTTCTCTGGCCAGCCGATCTAGCCTTTGAGCTTCAAGAGACACTGCCTCAAAAGATAACGTAGAGGGCTCAGCAGGTAAAGAGCTGCATGGCCTGTGGATCTGAGTTCAGCCCCCAGAATCCCTGCAAAAGTTAAAGGAGAACCAACTCCATGAGAGTCCTCTGACCTTCACATACACACACATGGCAAGTACATGTGCATGCCCAAATGTGCATGGAAACACACACACACATGCATACAGAGATACACCACACACACACACACACACACACACACACACACACACACCTGCATACACACATAACAACAATGAATAACTTTAAAAAAATAAGGCTGATAATGACTGAGGAAGACACCCAACATTCATCTCTAGCCATAACATTCAACTCCAGTCATCATGTGTATTCACACTCAGAGAGAGAGAGAGAGAGAGAGAGAGAGAGAGAGAGAGAGAGAGAGAGAGAGAGAGAGAGAGAGAGAGAGAGAGAGAGAGAGAGAGAGAGAGAGAGAGAGAGAGAGAGAGAGAGAGAGAACAAAAAAGAAAGGATAGTGCTTTATGGTGTTTCCTGTGTTTCCAAGAGTATCTTCTGAGACACCACAAAATGGAAGCTGACCCACCAGGGGGCTGTCACTTCTGATATAACTAAGGTAGAGAATCAGGACACTACCACTTTGTCCCTTAGCCAAGACCAGTGATCACAAATCTATCACTATTGCTTTTCTTGGTTCCAGCAAGAACAGGACCTGGATGCTAACACACTGGGGATCCAGGAGGCAAGGTTTAAAATAGTGCATTAAAATCTAATATCTTGGGGTCAAGAAGATGACTCAGTCAGTAAAGTGGTCATCAAGCAAGCATCAGGACCTGAGTTCAATTCCCGGCACCCACTTTTACAAAAAGGCTAGGCATGTTCTTTTAATCCCAGAAGCAGAGAGGCTAAGGCAGGAGGATTCCTGGACAGCTAGACTACTCTAACTGTGGAGTCCTGGGTCCCAGTGCAAGTTTTGTCTCAAAAAATTAAGGTGGACATTATCTGAAGAACAACACTGGAGGCTGGCCTCTGGCCTCCACAACCCATACGCACATGTGCATGTGTACCTGAAGACACAAAAACGTGCATATGTACATAGATACAGAATAAAAGGATAAAATAAAAGCAGCAAAATCCTTATCTTTATAAGACTATTACTTTGCCCTTCTACTCCCAATCTCCCTTCCCACCCCATCTCCACAGCTTCACTTTTCCACAGTCAAGCTCCCACGGGTACCGCACAGCATATAGGTGTGAATCAGCAGTTCTCCTAAGACAGCAGTAGAACAGTTGAACTCGGCTCTGTGCTCTGAACCTGTGCATCTTCCCCTGGAGTCAGAACATTACCAAGACTGTGGAGTCTGTCCTCAGAGGCTGTGAGGGCTGACGGTCTTCTACCAGCCTGTGACTCCTGTAGTTAGCCAGGAGAGTAAGCCAAGATGGGGCTGTTAAGACTCTAGCAGGTATGCAAATGGCCATGCTTGAAGAGAAAGAACACCATGTCCTCATACATTCCACCCGCATAGTTTCTGGTTTCAGATGCAGTATTATTCAACATTCTCTAGAAGAATAGAGCTGAAAGAATGTGTGTGTGTGTATGTGTATCATAAGCATGAAGAAGTAGACCCTAATGCCAGTGGACCTGCTAGTGAGAATGAGAACAAGCAAGCAAAGAGAGAGAGCTTCCTTCTTCCACGTCTTTTATATAGACTGCCAGCGGAAGTGGTCCACACTAAAGGTGGATCTGATGAATCTGGGAAGCCACCTCAAAGATCCAGATTAGGAGTGGGTCTTCCCATTCCAAATGATTTATTTAAGAAAAAAAAATCCCTGGTGGTTGTACCCAGCCACTTGGGTTTTAGTTAATCCCACATGCAGTAAAGTTGGCACCCAAGGATGTCCATCACAGATGTGGACCCAGGCCAGGATCTCTCAACTTCAGCACTGTTGTTTGGTGTTTCTTTTCATTATTTTTTAAAGTGATTATTTTAGAACAGGGTCTCATTTAGCCTAAGCTGGCCACGTAACAGAAGACGACTCTAAATTTCTGATCCTCCTGCCTCCGTTTCCCAAGTGCTGGGATTACAAGTGTACTCCACAATATCTGACTTCAACCTCAGTACCACTGACATTTGAGCCATATAACATAGGCTTCCCTGGGCTTTGAAAGATAAGCAGTGTGCCAGGCCTCTTCCCACAGATGCCAGGAGCACCCCAGACCTCGGCTAGGACAAACAAAAATGTTTCCAGACATTGGCAAATGTCCCCTAGAAATGAAACCACCCCGACTTGAGAACCAGTGCTCTGTGTGCACGCAAACACATATTGTGTATACAGAAATGTATACATGAAGACAAACAATTAAATATTTATATGTCCTTATTTGAAGCTGGCATCTGCTATAAACTTTTCATTCAATCAGCATATGCACAAAACAGAATTGTGACATATTTTCTTCTTTTTCTCTTAAAAATTAATGTCATCTGTGATAATAGTGACATTTGTGGTAACCAAAAAAAAATAGAGCCATTTATTTTTCTGTAAAGTTGCATTTATATTAACTAGCAAGAAGGGGCTTCTGAACCTCCCTTTGTTTCCCATGCCTTTCCCATTCTGACTCCTGACTTCTTAGTCTCTGAGGATGTGGTAGACAGATGAGATGCCCAAGGTCCTTCATACTGGCTCCTCGTTAGCCCCTACCACCCAGGGACTCCTACATGAACCAATTAACAGGGAAAGAAGCTGATGCCTAGTTACATAGACTCCCTTCCATCCACGCCCAACTACGGTGTATCATCAATCAGGCTAGGCTAGGCTGGGGTTCAATAACAAATAATTCTGCCCAAGAGGGAATGGATTCGGGCTTGGTAACTGCAAGTCATGCTCCCTGCTGCTGCTGTCTCTTTCTGGAACCTGGGATGACTAAGCAGCCACCATGGGGATCTAAGTGGCATCCATGCTTACATTGAAAGTGTCTGTAGCCCAAAGTGGGTCACTTCCTCTCACAATCACTGGACAAACTAAGTCACACCCCCAAGTCTTAATTCAATAGGCAGGGGAGGAGATGCTTCGTCCCTGCAGGAGGGAGGGGAGTTGATGGACAGCCGTGGAGCGCAGCACATATGCCAGTCTTCTCTGCGGAGCAGTTCCTATCCTGTGCCATTTCTACCCTGCTTCCTGCCAAGCCCTTGACTTCTTCTGCTGCTAGGCATTTCCGAAATCTCTCTTCTTCCTCCTCCAGACAGAAAGAATTATCAGACTCCACTGTTTATTACCCACACCTCCCCGTCCTTTTCCTACCTTAAAAGATAAGCAAGACACGTTTTCCCAGCTGGTAAGATTGCCCAGTGGGTAAAGGTGCTTGTTGCCAAGCCTGGTGACCTGAGCTCAATACCTAGACCCACACAGTAGGAGAGAACCAATTTCCACACACTGTCCTCTGACTTCCACATTTGTGTTATGTGGTGTGTGTGTGTGTGTGTGTGTGTGTGTGTGTGTGTGTGTGTGTGCAGGTGTGCCCATGCACACATGCCTGCACTCACAGAGAAATAATGTAATTTTTAAGTTTAAGAAACAGTTTTTAAACATTTTAAAACCTAAGCACTGCCCCATTTTTGAGTATGGGGTTTTCTGTTGCCCAAGCTGATCTTGAATCTCTGCACAGTCAAAAATGATGCCGAACCTCTGGTCTTCTTGCCTTCACTTCCCGAGCACAGGAATTACAGATACATTTAGTCATGCTTGATTTATAGAGATTGAGACCAGGGTTTCAGGTATGCTAGGTGGGCATACCACCAACTGAACTACAGTAGTGACAAGAGGAGGAGACATTCAAGTCACTTTGCAAGTTTGAAGACAACCTGGGATCCCTAAAAGATGAGAAAGGAAAAAGAGGAAGATGGGGAGGTGGGGAGGGAAGGAAGACAAATAGATGAAAATTAAAAACAAACATTAGCCAAGAATGAATCGGTCGACACCTCTCATCTCAAGACAGAGACAAGCTTTGGGATGTTGAGATTTGATTTGTAAGAATCCTGTCCATCCTAAGTATCATTGGAAACAAAGCTTAGAAGGAACTGTGTGAGTCAAAGAACCTTACTGTAGAGATCAGAAACGGATACCTAAGTGTATGGAAGATGCCAACAGAGGATGCCCATCAATGCACGTGGTGGGCATAAGGAGCCATAGTCTCCATGCCTCTTGTGGTCCATAGGAAACCACAGAACCAAACATCTCTGCCACATTTTAAAAATAAGAAAGGAAGATTTGAGATGACAGCATGCCTTGGAGGAGGACCACAGTCCAGTGGAGGAGCCAGATATCTGGATCCATGGAGCCTGTCTTAGTCAGGGCTCCTATTGCTGTGATGAAACACCATGAGCAAAAATAACTTGGGGAGGAAAGGGTTGCTTTGGCTTACATAGCCTGAACCACAGTCTGTTGAGCACCAAGTCAAGACAGTAACTCAACTAGGCAGGAACCTGGAGTCTGAAGCTGATGCAGAGGCCATGGAGGGCTGCTGCTTACTGGCTTGCTCCTCATGGCTTGCTCAGCCAGCTTTCTTATAGAACCCAGGACCACCAGCCCAGGAGTGTCCCCTACAATGACTGGGCTCTCAGCCACCAATGACTAATTAATAAAGAGTCCTACATGCTTGCCTACCTACAACCTAATCTTACATAGGCATTTTTTTCAATTGAGGTTCCTTTATCAGCTGACTTTAATTTGTGTCAAGTTGACAAAAAACTGTCCAAGACAGAAGCTCCTCCGCAGCCTGGTGCAGAGACATCAGATGGGCTTCTCCAGGCCTATGGAGAGACATGAAGGCTCACCTGAAAGGCAGAGCTTCCCCAGAGACTCACAACAGCCAGGAAAGCTGTCATATGTGCTCAGATGAAGATACTGTCATGACCCAGCTGATGTCAACGAGGACAGGGAACAGCTGTTTAATGACAGGATTAGGCGACCAGTCTCAGAAGACATCCACAGGAACAGTTGTTGATGAGGGGGTCTCACAACTGGAACAAGGTGACAATGATGGACAACCGAGGATATGGAGAACACATGTCCAGCAAAGACCCAGAGACTTGTCCTGATTAGGTCAACCCATGTCACAGGCCCAAAGCCACAGAAGCAGTCGACGAGACTGGGGAGCGCATGTTCTTACATCAGCGGATCGGGCACGGGATCCACACCAGGAGCTAAGGCCTGAGGATGCTTTGGCCTTCTACCTGAGGCTGTCCCATATGAGCTTCGATTTGATGACTTTGACTACCTCCTCTGGGATATTTGATCTTTAAAAACAGATTGGTGGTGGGAGTGGGGAGGGGTGCTGTGGAGATATATTAGTCAGTAAAATACTTACCTTATAAACAGAAAAACCAGGGTTTGATCCTCAGGTCCCTGTTTTAAGGGGGAATGTGGTAGACAGAGGGATGGCTGACCATGTAAGAGCATCTGCTGCTCTAGCAGAGGGCCTGTATTCAGTCCCCAGCACCTACATCAGGCAGCTCACCTATAACTCCAGCTCTGGGGGATCTGACTCACTCTCCTTGCCTCTGAGGAAAACTTCACTGTGTGCACGCATCCTCACAACAGACATGTACACATAGTTAAAAATAAACCTTAAAAATGAACAAACCAGGCAGGATGGCCTAAGCTTGTAAGACCAGTGCAGGGGAGATGGGGGCAACCGAACTCCTGGTGCACCCTGGCCAGACAGCCTAGCCTACTTAGCAGGTACCAGACCCACAGGAGACCCTGTTTCAAAAAACAAAGTGGGCCAGAATGAAAGGAACAAGAACCAAGGCTGGCCTCTGACCTCCAGACCACACGGACACACTCCACATAGGTACACCTACATACAAACATGCACCAGCATGTGCGTGTGCGCGCGCACACATACACACACGCATCAGTTGCTATTTTGGGGTAAGTGATGAAATATTTATTCTGCCCTCTTTCCCTCTTCTCGGCCGAGTCTCTAACATGGCACCACTAAGGTCTAGAGTTTGGTAGGTAAGGACCATGAAAAAAAACAAAAACAGAAAAGCCCTCCTCTCCTTGTCACTGAGCCCCAGGCTCTGATGGTGAGGGCAGCTCCTCCTTCTCCAGCCAGGGTCCCGTCCGAGCCCAGGGGTGATGGATTGACGCGGCTGGGAGTCAACATGGGAGGAGGCGGGGCCCATTTGATCATTTGTGCTATCACCAAAAAGTTACAACGGAAACAAAGGCAAGCAAAGTGCCCTGCCCCTCCTCGCTCCTTGTTGATGGCACGTGACACAAAATAGTGCTGACCCAGCTGAAATGCTCAGACTCTGAAGGCGACATCAGAGCTCCGTGTGCGCCATATTTTTGACTTGCAAATGCCTTCCAAGAATAGCTGGAGCGTCCTTATTAAGCCCAGCTTGTGAAGCAGCCTTCCTTAGAACCGTCTGCCCCACACACTGTATAATTCATGGACTTGCCTTAGGAAGTTAGGGAGGGATCGAAGCTGTGACCAGCCCGTGAACCCAAGCTGACACTTCAATTATTTCAAAAGGAACAGAGGAATCTGAAATTGGACCGGCTCCCTGGCCTCAGCCTAGGGAACACCAGGCCGCCTTCCCTCAGCCAGGCTCCAGGTGTAACCTTTCGCGGTCACAGGGAGGGGGTGGCAGAGCATCGGATCTTGTAAAGGGAAACTGTCATCTTAGTCACAGGGTTATGCTTGGCCATGACCTGGCATCTCTGGTGACAGTGGGGCCACCTAGAAAATGAGCCTGCTGGCCCCTGGTGTTTTGAGGTGAGTTTCATTTACATTAGCATGAAAGGGTGAGCCATCCCCCCCATCCCCGGCATGATGAAGATCACCATGGTTACCACACAGGAGCTCTTCCAGCCTGAAGAGCTTTATCCCAGACACACCGTGTTTGTACCATCTCATTTAAGCTGCAGCAAGTAGGAATTGTTGTCCCATTTTACAGAAGAGACTGGTTCTAAGGCCTCTAGTCACAGGCCGTAGAGGAAAGGCCTGGCCTTGATCAGAACTGCAGCCTTTGGAGCTGGTCAAGCAGAGGTCTCTTCACAGGGGTGCATGAGCAGAAACACTATTTATATTTTCTAAACTTTTCATTTCAGAATGTCTACGTTGGTGCATGACCTTCAAATGCAGAAGGTGATTAAGGCTCTGGGATCTAATTTATTTTTCTTCATAGTGAGTTGAAATTGAAATGTTTAGAAATGTCTGCTCTGAATTCTGTACTGACCCCTGTCACCCTGACCAGAAGCTTCCCCAAAGACATTGTCGATAGCCATCTGTCCTGGGACCTCTCTGATATCCCTGTTGAGACACATAAGCTCCAGCCAGCCAGAGGCAAGCCTGACCCACCACCATGTCTCAGCAGGGATGAAGCTCTCTAAAGAGATATTCCTGCTCCTCCCTCTCAGGCTACTGAGAAATACATTCCAAGAAACTGGAATTTCTCCCAGGAATCTCACACTGGAAGAAGGAGAATACTGAACCCTGGTGCCAGCCAGAGGGGGACTTGTCTCCCAGAAAGATATTCCATACAGTTTGGACAACTTATCAGACCTCCTCGCAGGAGAGACTGGAGCTGAGACCAAAGGCAAGGTCAGTGATGGGCAGTGCGACACTTAACAGGGACCACTAGGCTATGCATAGCCCTTTATCCCTGCTTAATCCCATGTCAGGACCCCAACATAGACCTGTGGAGGGTCACTGGGCCTCTTTGTCCTCTTTCCGACGTAGCCACGCTGAATCAATCTCCTTTTCCTGATTTTCACTGTGGCTTGTCTTTTAACTGGCCTGTTGAGACAAATGTCTAGCTAGGCCTTGCTTTACAGGGCTTCCAGGTTCCAGGTTATGACCCTAACAACTCTTCTATTGACCCTCATGCTGGCAGAGAAAGCTAGATGTATGACAGGTCCAGGCTGCAGAATGACAGGTGGCTGGCAGGAAGTTGGCAACACCTGTCTGCAAGGTTGTACTCTGTCTGCCTTCCCCTGGTCAGCCACTTGCCATCCTTGGCTGTAAAGCCCTGAGTTCATCTCCATGGTTTCCTTCCCAGCTCCAGCAGGCCAGCTAGAGATGTCAGTGTCAGAGTTAAACTCTCACATTCCTTTGCCATCTGGAGACCCAAGAAACTCAGTCTTACCTCTCAGGAGTAGGACAGTCCAGGGACAGAGTGCAGGACCATTGGATGCCATCACTATCAAATGACAAAGGCACACACATATACACACATATCTGTACTGCACAGTTGTCATCTAGATGTGGTACATTTACACAATGGAGTACCACACAGTAGAAAAAAAAATGACGTCTTGAATTTTGCAGGAAAATGGATGGAGCTAGAAAACATCATTTTGAGTGAGGTAACACAGACCCAGAAAGACAATTATTGTTATGTACTCACTCATAAGTGGTTTTTAAACACTAAAAAAGGAAAACCAGCCTATCAACCACAATCCAAGAGAACCTAGACAACAATGAGGACCCTAAGAGAGACATAATGGATCTAATCTACATGGGAAGTAGAAAAAGACAAGATCTCCTAAGCAAATTGGGAGCATGGGGACCATAGGGGAGGGTTGAAGGGATGGGAGCAGAAAAAAATGCATAGCTCAATAAAATCAATAAAAAAAAGAATAAAACAACCAATAAAGCAGCACACAAAAAAGATAGGAAGTAACTCAAAACACCTTCAGGAAGTCCTTGAAACTAATCAGATTCACTAGATCCCTCCCTTCTATTGAATGAACAGGAAGGACAGCAGAGAGTCACTTTGCTGCAAATGAGACTCTTAGGAAGCAGAGGACCTGAGGCACCTGGAAGGAACAGTCTCCAGCCTATCCAGCTGCATAAGGAAAATTATATACACAAAATTAATAAATATTGTCTATATAGTGGAGTATTATAGTTATAAAGAAGAATGGTATTGTGTCATTTGTAGAAAAATGAATGGAACTTAAGACCATTGTTATTAAGTGAAGCAAGTCAGGCCCAGAAAGACCAATATCATATGTTTTCTTTCATCTGTGGAAAGCAACCTATACAGGGAGCTGCCAAGGCAGCAGAAGCCTGGTGACCTGAGTTTGATTCCTATAACCGATGTAAATATGAAAGAAGCAAACTGACTGCACAAAACTGTCCTCTGACAGCTTAACATATTCATGCATACACAGAAATAATACTAACAATGCATATTAATATCAATAACAACATATATGAGGATAGGAGGATACTAGCTACTTGAGAAGAGTAGGGTACAGCCAGGTTGAGGTGGAAGACAAGCATGGGTGAAGTAGGGATAATACGATAAAAGTATTTTGCATGCAGCTCCTGGAATATAGTGATAAAACCAAAGGTTATGGAGAGGATACGGGTTGGAGGGGAGGGAAAGGAAGAGGAGAAGGAGGAACCTTTGGAGCAGGAAGGATTCCTGTGGTCAGTGGGGCAAGCCTCCTGGGGGTATAGCCACTGGGCCTCCACAGGACCTGCCCCAAACCAGCATTGTCTCAGGACAGTTGTTTACCTGCTATACAGACTATACACAGACAGGTTCCAATAGGAGTCTGGGAAGGGGACAAATAGCCTGGAGATGTTACCTTAGGAAGGTCACATTGTCCCTAAAACTTTGTATCCTCATCTATAAAACCAGGATACTGAGTGACTGGCTGAATTATATAGTGGCCTCCAAATCCCTGCTTCTAGGAAAACAGCCTAATTCATCCATGCCCAGATTTCTGCTTGTCTTTAAAGCCTGCTGGGACTTGGGTCCCAAGGAATTCTCATTCTGTCCCCTTGTCAGGCAAGACCTTAAGTCCCCTGAAAGAGCATCTATGTCCAGAGAGAGACAGTAGGAGGCTGCTTGTTCATTTCCAGCCACTTAGACCTGAAATAATCACTCAGAAATTATATCACTTGCAATACTGATTGGCCAGTAGCTTAAGCATATGCCTACCTAGTTCTTATATCCTAAACTAACCATTATTTTGTGCAAGCTTAAGCATATGCCTACTTAGTTCTTATATCCTAAACTAACCATTATTTTGTGCATCATTATGAGGTCATGGCCTACCAGCAAGGTTCCAACATACCCCAGCAGAGGCACCTATCTCTGGCAGCAGCTACATAGCTTCTCTCTGACTGTCTACTCTCTCTATATATATCTCTTTCAGCCTGGCTTTACTCTGTTAAGTCATTGGCAGCTTTATTGATTAACCAATGAAAGCAACACATATACAGAAGGACTTCCCACACCATTTCTCTTTTTCTGTTTAAATAAAAAGAAAGGTTTTAACTTTAACATAGCAAAATTACATATAACAAAACAGGTATCAAGCAAGAATTACAGTTGCAATATTTATATCTACTTTATCTTTTAGCATAACTAAGGTAAATTATAGCTATAGCTATAAATCTATTCTTTAACTCCATCAAAGACTCCAGAAGGATATAATATTACCTAAGTAAACAGGAAGTGCACTATAAGCAACTTCCAAAACTCTAGAATCAACAGAGACATTTCGCTGCCTGGACAGTCACCCAAAGTTCTTCTGTACCATTGGGCATCCATCTTCAGCCTACAGGCCCATAGTATCCAGCAGACATTTCCATGAAACAGGAAATTTCAAAGACAGTTCCACCTATTTTGGCGGTTTGTCAGTCACTTTCTTCTGTGTCCTGCTGAATGTCTAGCAGACTCTTTCATGAAGCAAGAACCCCAAAGGACTGTCACTTTCTTTAGACAGCTTCAGCAGCCATTTTTCTGTGAGTCCTCCAAACTCAGTCAAAAAGTTCAGGCAAGAACAGTTTCTTGCCCAAATGGCTAGCAAGCTCCATAAGGAGCCTCTTTGATGCCCATCTTCTTCTCAAAGTATATTGGTGCTGCCAGGAGCAGATGTGTCTCATTGTCATGAAAAGTCCTGAGTTCTTAAAACATTTTAAATGCCATATTCTGAAGATCTCTGAAAGATTTGAAGAATATGTATCTAACTGAAATATATCTCTATGAATCTAGAAAACCTAACTAGCATGACTACAAGTTTGACTGTTATATATGACTACCTATTAACCTGTATTTCTTAATTATACATTACACTTTTAAATGAGCTGCACAAACACAATACCTTAATCAAGAGCAGAAATATACATATAACAAAATTGACCTTGAATTTGTATCAATAGACCAAGATCCACACCAATGCAAAGTATTCATTTCTATAACATACCCCCCTTTAAATGTAAACAAACATTTATAAACAGTATTTGGGAATTTGGACATAGTTCTTTCTGAACTACTCCCTGCTGTTTATTGGGAAGAGCATTTCTAGGGTTCACAAATACCTTTCAGGGGGTCTTGGTCCATCAAACCACATTAGTCTGGAAGGAATCCATAGGTTCTCATTCTCTGTGGAAACAAAGGAAGAACCTCTTTTCCAAAGCAACAAATCCTTAGAACCAAATTTTGAAATCAAGATACCTTTAAAGTATATATGTTGGTTTAGCTTAGCAGTCCCCAGAATTAAATGTCTCTCTACAGTAAAAAAAAAAAAATCAAAGAAAACACAATAGTATACATAATCCAGGCTCTCTGTGTATATTCCATCTTTACGTGGCTTATTTTTTTTAACTCTATCTCTATTCCTACAAGTTTACTCTGTCTCTTTAAAGACCTTGTTTTAATTTTCAAAAACCATTTACTTTTTATATCTCTTTATACTCTTTTTCTTCTCTTTCCCAAGCCTATATACATTTATTAAACACACTGTGACCCATTGCAATGTCTTTTTTATCTGAATTTGTTTTTATTGTGTATCTGCAATCCTTTTCTGACCAGAAGTGCTTTTAAAATGGTAAGCAGCTTGGTCTCAGCAGCCCTGGATGCTGGCTCCACCTCTCTTAGGCTTTCAATATGGCAGAGGTAGTTCACAGCCTGCTCTGGGAGAACTGGGTGGGAGCCACCAGCATCACCTCAACTCTGGGCATGCAGCACATAAAACCTTCTTATCTGAGTAAAAACTAAATCTGCCATGCAATGCACTGCACATCCTGGAAATATCTCTGTGTAAGGCAGCAGGAATCCACTGTGCTCTCCTGCCTGGGCACTCCTAGCAGACCTGATTCCACTGCCTGCCCAGGTGGGGAACACTGAGCCATGGGCATGTTCTCAGCTGCTTTCCTTCTGATTATGAGTGGGCACCAAAGCATCCGGACCCAAAGTGGGTGGCGGGCATCAGCCACAGCATTTCAGACCACTTTGGCATGCCAATTTGTAGTAGGAAGCTGTTTGTTCGTTCCCAGCCACTTAAACCAAGAATAATCACTCAGAAACTATATTATTTGCAACACTCTTTAGCCAATAGCTTAAGTATATTGCTACCAAGCTCTTATATTCTAAACTAACCTATCTCCATTAATCTGTGCATCACCAAGAGGTTGTTGCCTACTGGCAAGGTTCCAGTACACTCCAGGGGAGGTGTCTGTCTCTAGCAGCAGCTACATGATTTCTCTATGACTCTGCCTACTCTCTCTCTCTCTATATATATATATATATCTCTTTCAGCCTGGCTTTACTCTGTTAAGCCATTGGCCAAAAGCAGCTTTATTTATTAACCAATAAAAGCAACACATATACAGAAGGACTTCCCACACCAGGGTAGGAAACACTCATGGGTACATCCTCTTCCCAGGCTGGCTTTGAGAGGAACAGAAAGAAAGAGAAAGATACTGAAGGGGGCAGGAACACGACATAGTAAAGCTGATGACATGCCCCCTGTCACCCGCAAAAGCGCCTCTAATCACTTCCTGCCTGAACAGAGCACAGCTGCCAGGATGTTGGTGGAGACAGGCCCCAGTCAGCATGGGGTGTTCTGACCACATGCCAGTCACACAAGGGGCCACAGAGAAGAACCTCAGTCCCGTGGTCAGAAGCTGAGGCAGGTGACTGTGGTGAAGGACCACCCTCACCCCTCATCTCCCACACTCTTGAGCACATTGTTCCCTCAGCCTCACCCCACATCTCTATCCTCACTCTGGGTTAGCCACACACAGGGCCCCACAGCCAGCGGCCCCTGTGGCACTCAAGTTGCTGGCTTGCCCAGGTCCAGGGTCAAGGCGTTTGTCTCAGAATTCTTCCCTCTAGCCGAGGACAGCTCAAAGAGGTGCTTGACAGAAATGTGGCCAAACACCCCAGAAGAGTGTTCATCTTCTGCAGCGTTTCCCTGGTGTGTCCTGCCTTTCAATTCCAGCATCCCTTTCAAGAAAACCTCCATTCCAAGAGAATGGAAAAGCCCCAGGAAGGAAACAGAGGCAGCTGAGCAGGAGCCTGCCATGGGACTGAACATGCCCACCTTGCCCAACTTCTGCCTTCCTCACCCACTGCCCTCAGTCACCCAGATGAATGGAACACCTACTGTGTGCCACCCACGTCTCACCCCCAGGCATACAATTAAGAGGTGCATTATTGAGGGGTGCTTACAAATGCAGGTGTCTGGGTTTGTTTGAGGATTTTTGGTTGTTGGTTTTTTGATTGCTTTGTGTTTTTTTTTTGTACTCTACAGTGGAACCCCAGAGGGCACACACAGTCAGGACTCCTCAGCCTAGTTCTTTTTTGAGTCACAAAAAATCCTTGCCCAAAGGTACCACTGTTGGGACTTAGTCTTCTGCTTACTATGAAGATTCTAGGAGGTCACAGGCTGCATCCAGCATCTGTCCTGGGGTACCTGCTGTGTGTCCAGCAATGTGTGTTGACTACAGGGACCTAGGATGGAATAGGCCTGTCTCATCTGGCTGGGTTTGTACACACACACACACACACACGTCCACACGTGCATGCGAGCCTCCCCATGGTCAATGTAGGAGCTTCAAGATAGTGTGGGTGGAAGACACAGGCACCTTTGTCCAGCCTACCCTAAAGACGGCCCAGCCACCTTTGGCACTGAAGACAAAAGACACAAGCTATCGAAGCCCAAGGGACCACCCGCCAGCCTTGTTCCACATCTCCCTTTAGTCATGAAGTAAGCTGACTGATCCTGACTGAGTCTGGGGACAAGAAGGGAGTATGCTACCTGCCCAGCTCCCAGCCCATTCAGTTCCTCCTCCTTTCTGCAGTCATCAGAGGCACCAGAAAGAAAGAGTTTCATGCCCAATGACTAGGTCAGAATGAAAGAGCATTCCTCCAGCTGACAGCACCGGGAAATAGAAGGGCCTGATGGCAAGGGTCCCACAGGGTATCCCCAACAGTTACTCCCAAAAAAGAGTAACACCCTGCCCAGAGCCCATCTCAGCCACTCTTTCCTGCAGGAGCCCCAAGGCAGGTTCCCCAATGCCTTGTCCAGACTTGGTATTCCTACAGCTCAGAGAGCCTGGGGGTGCGTGGTGCAGAGGGGGAGCAGGGGAAAACAGCAAGTGCCCGTGACTCATCCTTCTAAATGTCATGTTATTCCAGGCGTGTTCTCACTTTGCCTCCACCTTCATCCACCCCCCACTTGCCATCTTGAGAACCGGCTGCAGAGTGGGGGAGGAGGCTGAGCCTGGGTCTCTAGCTAGGGAAGCGGTGTTTCTACTTGGTCCTCTGGAGAGCTGGGAGTGGGGGTGAGTGGGCCGACGTCCCAGGTGAGCACTGTGCTGGGAGCAGAAAGATAGGGTTCCCTGCTGGCTGGAGAACCATTGCTGTGAGCCCCTGAGCAAGTCCCTCAGGCCCCCTGTTCTCCATTTCCATACTTCCCTGTATGCAGTGGGAGTGTGAGAAGGTTTGCTGCCCCCCAACTGGCCACATATCTGGATGACCTTAGAAGCAAAGGGGTTCTTGGGCTGCACCTTGGAAGGCTGATTCAGGAAGACAGAGAGGAGGCCTTGAAGTGCACCGTGTGTGAGAGGCAGAGAGAGGTGTCTGAACGGGTCTATGTTAGCATGTGTATGCACATAGGCAGGCATATAGGCCCACATGTGTGCCTGCATAGAGAGGCCAGAGGCTGATGTCAGATGCCTTCCTCTGTCACTGTCCACTTTGTCCTTTTTGAGACAAGGTCTTCCACTAAGCCCGAGGCTCACTGATTAGTTAGACAGGCTGACCGGCAAGCTCCAGGGATCTACTCATCCCTCCACTCTCGCCCCAGCCCTGGGGTTATAGACATACGTCACCACACCCGCCTTTTTCGTGGGTGCTGGGGATCCGAACTCAAGTCCTTGTGCTCGAACAACCAGCACCTCACTGACTGAGCGGTATCTCCAGCCCTCAGTGTTTGGATTTTTAATGTACTTCCCTATCCTCCTGCAACCTGGTAATCCCATGTAGTATGTTTCTGATGAAAGTCTAATCACCTCAAGATTGGTTTGTTTCCTCTAAAAAGTCCTTCTTGATTGCCCTGGTGCCATCTGCCTCCCTGACCATCCTCAACTTCCACCCCAAGACATTCAAGTCATATACGCACATGGTGTGCATATGTGTGTGCATTCATATATGTGTATATATGTATGCATGTGTACTGCATACCTACGTGTTTGCATGTGTATTTATGTGCAAATGTGAGAACTCAGCATGATGAATTCATACACAGTGAAAAGGACGTCATTCTGCCTAGAGCCAGACTCAGGCTAGACCTGGGTTCTGTGTATCCAGGCCTTGACTTTCTTGCCCACTTAGTGGGCCTAGCCAGAGAGTGCCACAAAGGGACAATGAAACCCTCTTGAGTACCCTATATGAAGCCCTTGACTGAGTATCTCTTCGAACGGCCTAATCAGCCAATATGTTGCCATGGAGATCTGGATACCTTCTACCCACACCAGCATGCCTTCAGGCGGAGTACTAGGACAGTAGAGTCTGCAGTGGGGAGGGACAGGCAACCCAGGTACCAGTCATGGTCCCCATAGGAACTAGAATTACCCCAGATGGTCCAGCTGAAGAGATAGGAAGAGAGAGGCTATGACAGAGGCCAGCAGGGTTAAGGGGACCAAAAACGACAGAGAGTTGCCTAGAGGGTAACAACAGCAAGTGCCAGCTGTTATCTTGGGGGGTGGTGACAGGAGCTGGAGCTAGTACTGTGCCCTCCCCCATGAGGGAAACAGTTCTTCCAGGGGCAGGGTATCACTTAAGAGAAGCAGAAAAGACCTGACTGAGTACCCTGCCCCCATCTCCTGCTGGTACCCACACTAACCAAGCCTGGGAACAGACAGAGGCATCAGTAACCTCTAGGCGCAGCCCAGATGGGGTGGAGGAGACAGTTTTACATGGCAGCTCAGAGAGATTCAGGGCATTGCCTATCCGCTCTAACTTCCCCACCCTAAGAACAGGCCTCATCCCACATCCAGGATCCAGAGCTGTCAATCAGAAGACCCAGCTGACCCCCATCCCCTACCCACACCCACCCAAACACAGGGATGACAGCAGGAAGTCACTTCTCCCCTCCAGCTTCTGCTATTCCAGCCTCTGGGGTTTATGCTACCTGTCTCTAGCTAAGCCTCCCTATCCATTTGACTCCCCTGCCATCGATGGAGGGGAGCCATCCTGCTGGCTGGGAAATGGGCCTGCAGAACAGGGAAGCTCAGCAAATGGGAAATTAATTCCAGGCGGTGAAGGGCAGAGGCTGTTGTTTGTGATATATAACTTACTCTTTGTGTCAAACTGTGTACTGTGTATATCAGTGGGATGGCAAGAAACCCGAGATCTATTACTTAGAGTTTAATCTGTTCTCCGTGTCGGAGAAGGGAGAGGGAGGGGAAGAATGCCACGACTTTAATCACAGGCCCAACTCGAGATGTCAAGCCGCTCTGGGGTGTGTTAGTCAAATGATGTCGTATTACAGGCCTCCCAGACAGCTCCCCACACTAAGGCTTTATCTGCCAAGCCGTAAATTAGCACACCTCCTTTACGCTCTTCAGGTAAAACCAGTAATTTAGCTGCAAAATACACACACATGCACATGGTGCGGAGGTGGGGGGGGGGCTGCCAGGAGGGGGCTGTCCCCGCGTTGAGCGATGAATCGGGAAAATGAGCAAAGCCGGGGATGGAAATGACACCTCGGAGGCACCTCCTGTCATTAGCGTGTGAGGGCCCCCGGTGCCAGCCCCACGGCAGCCCACCTTCCTTCCTTCCTACCTACCTTGGCGCCTCCCCCACCCCCATCAGCCCCTCTCCTCCTCCATGAACCGTAAATTACATGCTGACACCTTTAATTTGTGCAAAGTATGCCTGGCTGCGCCTGGCACCAGCAGCCGGCTGCTATAATAAGGTCAATCTATATTCATTGAAGCGGCACTTCACGTGCCAGATAACACAGGGCGGCAGCAGGCGCTGCGGTGGCTTCTCCAGGCTGGGGGGCGGGAAGGGGGACAGGACGAATGCGACGAGGGGGTGCCCGCTGCTGCTCCTCGAGGCCTGGCACCAGTTGTCTCATCACTTGTGCGTGGCATGAGGGATGTTATGATTTAGCTAATCACCATCGGTTATTCATCCTATTGCTGCCTGGAGACGGTTGCTGTGCGTGCGCGCCTGCCCCAACCCGTGAGGCTGAAGAGGGGGGAGCAGCCCACTCAGCCACCTCTGCCACCGAGACCACCCGGGGAAGTCTATTTGTTCTGGTCTGCATTCTGGTGCACAGTCGGGGATGGACATCTCAGCAATAACACTCTTGGCAGGTACCAGACTTTGAAGCCAAAGACTTCTGGGTTCTAATCCCAGTTCTGCCGCTAGCAAGCTGTGAGAATTTAGTGAAGTCACTTAACCTCTCTGAATTGCAGTTTTTCACCTCAAAAAAAAAAATCATCCCATATCCGGCAGGGAGAGGGCAAGGATGTAAAATGTTATCTAAATGAAGATCTCAGCAGGAGTCTGCGTGGAGCAAGCATCTGGTCCACGGCAGTGGCTATCATCAGAGCCCTTGTGATCAGACACGTTTGTTGAATATTGTTTTTCAATGGGGAAGTAAGGGCTGGGGCCGAGGCCATCAGCTGAATCCATCTTGAGACATCTTGAGACCCCACAGGCATGAGCTGCGTTAACACAGTTCCCTGCTCTTGAAATGTCTAAGCTGGAGACGCCTAGAGTAGGAACTGTGGCATGGTAGTGGGAGGGTCAGAGAGGCAGGGGAGGAAGCTAGCTGTCACTCTTGCATAGCCTGGAGGCAGAGAGACCTGGAGGCAGAGAGCGGTGTATGACTTCATCAGGGAAGCATTCCTCTTGCAAGCATTAGGACCGCGTTCGACTCCCAGAACCCATATAAAAAAGCCAGGTGTGGTAGCGGAGGCTTGTGGATCTTGAGGGCTCACCAGTCTAGCTGAGTCAGCTAGCTCCATCCCACTGAGAGACCCTGTCTTAGGGTAAGTAGATGGCATCCTGAGGAATGGCCCTGAAGGTTGACTCTGGCCTCCATACACATATGTACAAGAGTGTGTGCATACATATGAATACACACATACACAGAAAGGAAGGAGGGAGGGAGGGAGGGAGGGAGAGCACCCAGGTATGGTCATCACCAATACCCACATTCCCATTGTGTATCTGAACTCTGTCCTAACCAGTGCCTGGCTTCCCTGCCCCTCCCAAAAGGAGCTGGATTTGCTCCCAGGACTCATATACTCTGGGCCAAGGCCTGAAGTGGGCATCCTTTTCACCCCCTGCGGATTCTCTGCACACTGTATCTATCCTGACGCCCCTTCAAAAGCTCAGCGCCCGAAGAAAGACATTTTCTTCAGTGGCATAGCCACTGGCAAGGTGCCCCCCTCCTGTAAGTTACCCTAACTAGACCCGTTGGCTCGCCGGAAAGTAAAAAACGAAAGCCGCAGGAGGACTAGTTGGAGAGGAGGGGAGTTAGTCGGAGTGGAAGGGAACCAAAGATGGGACCAAAATGCACCACACACATGTGCGGAAGAGTCAGAACGAAACCCAGAATTGGGTGCAATTAATGTATGCTAATAGAAACTTTAAAGTGCAAAATTAAGCACAGCTCCCCTGAACCCCTTGCTCATAGATTCAATCTCCCTGTACCTCTATTCAGTAGGGATGTAGCTGACACCCTCTGCCTCTGTCTTCCTCTCTACCTCCTTTTGCTGTTTCTGGGGACTTCAAAGTCTCCTTTAAGGCCCCCAGTCTTGGGGCCTCTGGGTTTCTCCTCTACCTGATTGGCACCAACCATTGCTTGTGTGTCTACTCGCATAGGGATGGCAGCCTCAACCTTCACTGTCTCAGAAAGCAGACCGTGTGCACGTCCTCCACTTTACACGTCTGCTGCCATCTTTGACCAGCAGCCTCTCTGCCCGTCCAGGCTCCTGACCACAGCCCTCCCACTTCCCCCACTCCTACCTGTCAGCTGACCAAATGTCCATATTTCCCATCACACTTGATATTTTATGTGGGTTGTGGGGATCCAGCTCGGGTCCTTAGGCTTGAAGGACAAGCATTGTGCTGATGGAGACATCTCCCTGCCCTTGGCTGTCTGACTGGTGAGGTGGTCCCTAGGCATTTCCTGTTGATATTATGGTAGTGGCTGGATTCCTGCATGGGAGTGTGAGGCCAGAGATGGAGGTGGTGGTTGGGCTTAGTCAAATGTGGCTAGGATGTGGTACGGTCGAACAGGAGGAAGTTATGTCAGGACAGTTGGGAGATTAAACAGTGAAAGAAACTCAAGGCCAAACCCTGAGGGAGCCCTGCACAGAGAGGCTGGAAAATGGCAGCAGGGTTGGCTCCAAAGGAGCATACTGAGAGGTGGAGGTCCCACCTGGTGAATACTGCAGGAAGTAGGGAAAGGGCCTGAGTCCACCGCAGCCCAAGGTCAAGGAAAAGAGAAAGAAAGGGGGCCATGTGACCTGAAACTGAGTGACCAAAGGGATTCTATTGGATGCAAAAGGATGCAAAGTCCTGGGGACTTTGGGACACTGGGAGAGGGCAGGTGGGAGCTGATCAATTTCTCTCTCTCTCTCTCTCTCTCTCTCTCTCTCTCTCTCTCTCTCTCTTTCTCTCATTGTTGCTGTTTTTAGACACCAGGTTCCTCTGAGTAGCTCACTCTCTAGACCAGGCTAGCTTCAAACTCACAAAGATCCCCCTGCTCCTCCCAGAGTACTGGAATTAAAGGCCTGGGCAACCACTGCCGATCAATTCTTCAAGCAGGGTCCGCGCAAAAGGGAGCCGAGGAATGAGGTGAAAACCGAAGGAAGGTGTGGAGTCGTGGGGACAGAGCATCCTGTTGTGACAGCATCGGAAAGAGGGGAAGGCAAGGATGCGGAAAAGGAAAGACCAGAGCTCGGAGGACAGGATCGAGAGCCACAGTCCACATGTAGAGAGAGCAGCCTTCAAGCAGGGAAGAGGGGGAGGGGCAGGACTGGGAAGCTCACATTGGAAGACAATCCTCTTTATTGGTGCTACTTCCTGAACAAAGCGTGAGCCGGTGAGGTGGGCAGCAGTGAAGGTGTGGGCAGGAGGAAGAAAGCAGCCGTTTCCTTGGAGAACGGGAAAGTACAACCATAGTCCCAGCTCCAAAGAGGTGGAGACAGAAAGCATCCTAGCACTCACTGGCCAATACATCCAGCCTTACTAGTGAGCTCCAGATTCAGTGAGAGACCCTGTCTCAAAAAATAAGGTGGAACGATTGAAAAAGACCCCTGAAATTGACCTCTGACCTCCAAGTGCACACACACACACACACACACACACACAAACACACACACTCACACACATGTGCAAATACATGAACATGCACACATATACACCATACACAGCTGGGCCCTGAAAGTGTGGAAGACTTCAAAAGTAACAGAATTACCAGACACTAACAGGGCTGGGGGGTGATTCCAAGGACTGGGGTGCTTTCCATGAAAGCTGGAATTACTTCTTCCCCCACTTGCACAGGGCTGGTCTCAGTGGGGATCCCCACCATGCATGGCTCAGGTCCGGACAGACTGGAGTCTTCAGAGAGCAGCCTTGCCTTATTTGGGACCAAGCTGCCGGCCAAACCCTCTCAGACACACCATCTCGTCAAACCACAGCCTAGATGGCTGCGCTCAACAACCGTGTGTTTAAAAAGCAATAAGACTAAATGCTTTTCCGTTTCCCCTTTGAGAGCCCGCGTATGATAAATGATAGGCAATTTCATGGTTGGAGTTTCAATTTCCGAAAATATTAGTGCTATTCCCCAAACTCCACTTCCAAGATAAATTCTTTTTGGCAGTCTCCCCCATTGTCTCCTAATTCCCTGATCTGGAATATACCCGGAGGTCTGCTGTGAGCCTCATCAGCTCAGCCCCAGGATCCACCTGTCTACTCTGCTTTGGAAAAGGGGGTCTCCAGCACCCCCATTCTTTCACACTAGTTTTTCATTTGTTTCAAGCCTGTGGATATTTATTAGGCACTGTTTGTGTGCCAAACTCCACACAAAGTGTTATTCTGGTGGGTCCAAGAGAGGGAGCTGCAATAAATCATTCAGTCAACAAATATTGATCATGCATGGACTCCCTTCAGCCTCAAAATTACAGCGCTACGGTGCCTTTCTCGTGTCTCATGTTTGTTTCACGCTGGTCTCATCAGGCAGTTGGGAAACTGAGGCTCGGTGATAACTTAGTAAAATCAAGCTGGGCTAGGTACCCAGGAGCAAGGTGAGATGGGAAAAATGTTTTCTCTTATCATTTTATTTATAAAATGATATTATAGTCATCCTTGGGGGACAGGAGAGTACACACATAGCACAGCGTATGTGTAGAGGTCAGAGGCCTCTTACGGCAGCCATTTCTCTCCTTCCACTATGTGGATCCTGGGGAACTGAACTCAGGTCACCAGGGTTGGTAGCAAGCCTCTCAGCAAGCACCTGCTGAGCCATCTTGCTGGCCCAAGGAGAACATTTTCTGAGAACTAAAGATGAGAGGGCTGTGGACCACAGGCCCACAGTGAAGAGGTCTGGATTACATAAACTAAGAGTCACTCCATTGCTTTCCTTTTGGCTCCCACCAGGACTGAGGAATACCTAGAAACTTCAGAGTCACGGAAGCCATAGCAATAGGTACATGAGCGAGCAGCAGAAGCACCCAGGAGGCTGGGGTCATGCTGATGGCATGCATTGCCACAGGACCAACTGTAGCAAGTGTCGTCAGGTGCCTTTGGAAAAGTTGGTACGTGCATGGCATTGCCACTAAGAGAGACACCAGAGCTTCTGCCTAGCTGCCAACCTTGGGAAACTCTGGCCATGGGTAAATGTGGACAGAAACAAGACTGGGGCTGTCCCCACCCCAAATGTGATGCTGCATAAACAGCCTGTGGCTACAAAGGCAACTGCTTCTGTAGAAGAACTGAGGTGCTCAAAGGCGCTGGGGTACCTGTGTCACCTAAGGTCCCCCAAGCTACTAAGAGTGCAACTTGCACACAGCAGGCTGAAAGCTGCTCCTCTGACAAGAGAGCCTCCTATCCTGGCCTGGAGCAGTCTGCCCACCCTGCTGCCTGAGCCACCAGCAGCCTTGGCTCCCAGCAAAAGTAAAGAGATAAATGGGGCATCATTAGCCCTGGCAGGGATGAAGATGTTCCAAAGAGATGCTGTGCCCCCTCCTTGGTGTTTAGGCTATTGGAAAAAATGCACCCCAAGAAACTGGAACTTCCCCCAGAATCTCATGCTGGAGAAGTAAACCGCTAAACCATGATGCCAGTCAGAGAGGGGATTTGTCTCCAGGATGAGATTCCACAGCGCTCTGACAACTCGTTAGACCACCTTTCAGGACAGACCAGACCTGAGACAATTGTGATGGGGTCAGTGGCGGACAGGACCGCACCTTGACCAGGACTTCCTAGCTGTAAACACTCCTTGCCCTCTATGCAACCCTAACCTTCATGTCAGGACTCTGAAGACGGACTCGGAGGCAGTCCCTAGAGCGGTTGTTTCTCTTTCCATTGTGGCCACGCTGAGTAAGCCGTTTTTCTCTGCTTTTCACTACTCTGCCTTTAGTCAGGCTCTTGAGGATGGATGTGTGTGCCTATGCTTGTTACAGCTGCCAGCATCCTGGCACTAACTCCAGCGCCATTAATGCAGTCACATTTTATTTTTAAATATTTTTAACATTTATTACTTTATTTGGGGGACTTCTGCCTGTGCCCAGGCACAAGTGTGGCGGTCAGAAGACTTTATCTTTCAGGAAATCTGTCCTGGATTGAAGTCAGGTGTTGGGCACCTTGGCAGCAGATGCCTGTAACCTTCTGAGCCATCTGGATGGCCCCAAGGGCACATTTAAAAAGATACATTCGACCTCACAAAGGAGTATGAACCCATCCTCCAGAAACCAAAGCCCGCTTCCTCCATCCCACTGACAGGGACCCGCGGAGGTCAGATGACAGCCTTAGAATCTTTGGAACTCATGTCACAGGAAGTTGTGCGCAGTCTGATGTGGGTTCTTGGAACTAAATCAGTGCTCTTAACCACTGAGCCATCTCTCCAGCCTGCAAATGAAATTTTCACCATGGGAAAAACCCTGGGAGCTTTTCAGAATCAAAAGCTAAGTGATGTTGAAAGGGTAACCAGAAGTCTGAAGTGTGTGTGTGTGTGTGTCTGTGTGTCTGTGTATATCTGTATATGTATGTGTATCTATGTATGTACGTGTGTGTGTGTGGTGGATATACATCTGTATGTACACATAGATGACGGAGAAAGATTCTAGGTGTCCTTCTAACACCTATTCTCTTATCCTCTTGAAACAGGGTCTCTTGCTCAATCTGGAGCTAGCCTGGCAGCCAGCAAGTGCCAGCAATCCTCCTGTCTCCCCTCTCCACAGCACTGGAACTACAGGCAAGTCCATAAGCAAGCCCACCCTTTTTATTTACATGGGTGCTGGGGACTCAAACTTAGATCCTCATGCTTGCATGGCAACCACTGTCACCCACTGAGGCATCTTCTCCAGCTTCCAGGGTCCAGATGTGATTCTGTTGTGAACATGCCTCCCGATCCCAGCACCCCTGTGAGGCCACACACTCTAGAAGACCGGAGGAACTCCCCTCACCCATCTGGAGCTAAATTTCTGGCAAGCAGTGTGCTGAGACTCTGCAGACTTCCCCAACCTCTTGAGGAGACAGTGGCAGCCGAGGGTTTCTCCTCTGGGGAGCAAATGACAACATCGTGCCTGTTTGTTTTCCGCACAGGGAGGAGCCAGGAACATCTGCTCCACGAAGCTACTTGAAAGATAATCAAGCTGCTGTGCTTCCAAAACAGCTGTGTGTCAGGCGGAGTGGGGATTACAGGAGCTGGGAAGTGGGGGGAGGGAGGCTGAAGCAGTACCCACCCAACCCACAGGCCCCAGGGCCACCAGGAAGCTCTTCTCACTTGGAGAAGCTCCCCATCTGCATGTTCTGCAGGTTCAAGTCAAACCCAGGGGCAGAATGGACAATGTTGACTTTTACCTGTGCCCTGGGATGATGCAATATAAAGAAGGTTAAAAATATCCTCCCTTGAGGCTAGAGAGATGGTTCTATCAGTAAAAGGTTTGCACAAACACTGAGAGCCTAAATTCAGATCCCCAGTCTCCCCCCCCCCCCAACACATAAAAGTAAGCATATTTCTGTAAGCCCAGTGTTGCAGAGATAGGGATGGGTGGATCCCTAGAACTCATTAGCCCAGCTAAATGGTGAGCTCCAGATTCAGCGAGAGTAGAACAAACAATTGGAGAACAATTGAGGAAGACACTGACATCAGTTTCTGGCCTGTGTTTGCACAGACCAACACACACACACACACACACACACACACACACACACACACACACAAAACACATCATACCCAGAAGAGCAAGTTCACACTGAATGAGAGCAGATCATCAAGAGACGCCAACGCTGACAGAGCTGCGAAAGTTACCTGACAAAGAGCACAAAGCAGACACGAGACAAATGCTCCAGCAGCCACAGGGACGTGTTTGGGACAAACAAGAACACAGAAAGCGCCAGCGAGGACTGGAAGACACAAACAGGAAACAGACAGAAAGTTTAGGACTGAAAAATACAATATCTAAACTAAAAAAGCCCGGGGAGTGGGTTCGCGAACAGAAGGGAGAAGAGGAAAACACGGCTGAAGACAGTCATAGTAATTACACCATCTGAAAGTCAAAGCGAAAATAGACTAAACAAAAAAGACAGAGTACTGTAGCAAAGATCTGTGTGATCAAAGTCAACAAGCTGATTTCATGTCCTTGGGGTCCCCAAAGAGAAGGAGGCACTGAAAAGACTGTAGAGGAAATAACGACTAAAAGTTTTCCAAAACTTAATCCTTAAAAAGAGGGAATGGAGAGATGAGTGGCCCAGAGGTTAAAGGCACTTGCTGCTCTTCCAGAAAACCAGGTTTAGTTCCCAGCACCCATGTTGGGTGCCTCACAACCACATGGTACTCTGGCTCCAAGGAAGCTGATGCCCTCTTCTGGTCTCTGGTGGCACCCACACACACATGGCATACACTCACACAGACACACATGTGCACATAAATGAAATAGATCACCATCATCACCATAACCCATGCGATGATGGTTACCACTTCACAAAACCTAGAATTGCCTAAAAAGAGTCTCCGTGATGGATTGTCTCTAGATCATGCTGGTCTTCGGCATGTCTGTGGGAGACCATTTTAATTGTGTTCGCTGAGGTGTGAAGGTCCAGCCACTGTGTGCCAATGAGTGGCACCATTGAGTGTGCCAATGAGTAGCCCCATTCCCCAGGCAGGGAATTCTGGGCTGCGTGAGTAGAGAAACTGAGGAAACATGTGTGCATCCTCTCTCTGTGGTCTCCTGACTACAGATATAGCGTGACTAGCTTCTTCAAGCTCCTCCCACCTTAACTTGTGCACAGTGATGGACTGTCACCTGGAATTCTCCCTTAAGATGCTTCTGCCAAGGTATTCCATCACAGTAATAGGAAGAAGAAGAAAAAGCAGTGACACATGCTGAGCCTTCAAGAAATTAAAGACAAAGGGGAAATCTTGAAGACATCTACAGGAAACTGACGCTTTATCTACAGAGGGAAAAATTATTCTAATGACAGTGGAGTTTTTTGTTTTTTTTTTTAACAAGATGCCATAGAGGTCAGAAGCGGTGTAACATTTTTCAAAGGTGGAAGGAAAGAGTCAACTCAGAACTCTGTGCTCACTGGAGATCCATATATTCACAGATGAAGGAAAACTAAGAGAATGTGTTTGCAATGTGCCTCGTCTAAAAGAATAGCTACAGAAATTTCTCTAAAAAGAAAGAAACTTGGAGACCCAGAAAGAAAAAATATATTAATCATAAATGTGGGTAAAAATAAGCTTTTCCTCCATTATTGAGTTTTTATAATTTATATTTGATGATTGAGGCAACAGTTATAACATTTTCTAATGCCCAAAGGAAAATGCTTAAGGCAAAAATGGGGAAGACATAAAAGGAATGAGGGCTTGCATGTGTCACTTGGCTCTCTAATATGACAGTGATAAGTTTAGAAACATTGTGTGCACAGAACACAACACCTGGAGCAACTACAGAAAGCTGCACAAAGGGACACACTCAAAAATCTGTAGACAGGATTGGGGAGATGGCTCAGAAGGTAAGGGTGTTTGCCGTGCAAGCATGAGGACCTCAGTGTGATCCCCCAGCACCCATAAAAAGCCAGGCACAGTCATACATGTCAACCCAGTGTTATAGGCAGAGATGCAGCTCCCCAAAACACCCAAGATAAACAAGCATTTCCTTTTAAAGTGTCAGCAGCATGGCTCAGTGGCTAAAGCAACTTGATGTATAACCCTGGCAACCTTAGTTCAATCCCCAGAACATAAGTAAAGAAAGGAGAGAATCAACTGCACAAAAGAAGCAAAAGAGAGACAGCGACAGCCCAAGATCCAAATACCGGCTCAAGTGCACGTTCTCCATGCTTGACCGTTCCCCACGCTCCACCAGATACCGTGTGAGCTGGTGGGGAATTCAAGATCCAAGCTGTAACAAAATCTAAGAACATGTAAAGCACTTAGGCTAGAAACTTCCTAATGCTGACAAAGGGAAGCAAACCCAACTAGATGGAGAAGGCATGCCATGTCTGTGGACCGGAAGGGCTGACAGTAAGATTGCCAATCCTGCCCAGCTGGCCTGCCTCTGAACGGAGTCTCCATCAAAATCCGAGCAAGAATTGTTTAAAGATACACAAAATATTACTCTGAAATGCATATGGAAAAGTAGATAAAAGCTAAAATAAGTTAGAAAGCAAAAGGGGAAAGGTTCAGCCTAGCGGGTTTTAAGACATCCGTAGACACCAATCCCAATTGTGTGGTAATGGCGCAATGATAGACAAAGAAGAACCCAGATACAGGTACTATCTGGCTTTTCTAAGTATTTATTTGTGGGTGAGTACACCCATGTGCCACAGTGCATGGACACCTTGGAGGAGTTAGCTCTCTCCTTCCATCGTGTAGTTCCCAGGGATAGAAAGCAGGTCATTGTTCTTGGCAGCAAATGACTGTACCTATTGGACCGTCTTGCTGGCCTGTCGACTGACTTTTGATGAAGATGTGAAAGCAACTGAACGAAGGAGAGATAGACTTCCCTACAGGTGGTACTATAGCATCCAGATCTCCCATCCAGGGACCACCCCTACTCAGAAATGAGCCTGGATCTAGTTCTATACATTACACAAAAATTACTTCAAGCTGGGCAGCGGTGGCGCACACCTTTAATCCAAGCACTCAGGAGGCAGAGGCAGGCAGATCTCTATGAGTCTGAGACCAGCCTGGTCTACCAGAGCTAGTTCCAGGACAGGCCCCAAAGCTATAGAGAAACGCTGTCTCAAAAAAATCAAAAAATAATATTAATTCAAAATAGAAAATTCAAAAGGCCAACTCTATTTAAAATAATAATAATAAATAGGAGAAAATCTTTGGGATCTAAGACCAGACAAATATATTTTAAGCTTGAGATACCAAGCATAATACATTAGAAAAAAAATGGATAAATTGGACTCATGTTAAACAACAACAAAAAAAATTGACCTGTGAAAGACCCTATTAGAAGAATGAGCAATATCCTCCCGTGGTGAACGCTTGAGCAAGCTGCTGTACACTGGTGCCATGGGATACTGCTCAGCAATAGAAAGGAGCAAAGTAGTGATGCAGGAGCAGCATGTGCCAGGCTCCACAGAGAAGTGGTACCCAGATTACACAAGTTTATTTTTATTTTTTTTTTTATTTTTGGTCTTTCGAGACAGGGTTTCTCTGTGGTTTTGGAGCCTGTCCTGGAACTAGCTCTTGTAGACCAGGCTGGTCTCGAACTCATAGAGATCTGCCTGCCTCTGCCTCCCAAGTGCTGGGATTAAAGGCGTGCGCCACCACCGCCCGGCCCACAAGTTCATTTTTGAGCCACTAGCCCAAGCCTGCTTATTCTGAAAGTCACCAGAAACGTCGCTGGCATCTTGGTTTGATGCTACCATCACTTTGATCCCCAGTTACAGGTCTGGAGAGACAACTCCGTGGTTAAGAGCACTCTCTGCTGTTCCAGAGTACCTGAGTTCGGTTCCCAGCACCCATATCAAGCAGCTCACAGCTTCTTGTAACTCCAGCTCCACGGGATCTGCCAATGTTAGTACACACTACACACTTGAGCTGGGGGGTGGAGCTACATAAATGAAAATAAATCTTTTAAAAGAAAGCTCCCCATCTACAATGTTTGTGGTTAACATACAGTAGTAACTGGAATGACTCATTTATAGTCCAGTCCCTGCATCTCGCAGTGTGTGGTCCCTGCCAACTGGTCATTTTCCAGGGCTCCTATGCCTTTAATGGGACTATTAGAGCCAAGAGAAATCTGAGAGAATAGGCTAGACCACAAGACTGAGAGTGGGGGAGCGGGTGGTTGCCCCTTTGCAAGATGGCAAGATGATCTTGTATTTATGGTTCTTCTACTGCCATGAGGAAACTGGAAAGGCCAGGGTGGAGTGGTGACCACAGTTTGGGGTTGTATGCCAGAGTGGTAGAGAATAAAGGTGGCCCACAGGCAGATGGACACAGGGGTTGGGGGTCCTGGCTTGACTGTGAAGCCCTTCTGCTCTCTCTAGAGTGGTGAGAAATAGCCATTCCTGCCTTCATATCCTTACTATAATGCCTTTTACCCCCACACCTAGTTCAGACCACTGGGAACAATACAAAGGCTCCTCAACCAGGTCTTTACAGTGCAGGGATGGGAAGAGGTCCAGGTCACCCCTGTTCTCCCCACGGCTGCCCTCTGGCTATTGTAAGCTTTATATTGCCCCCTCCTTCTCCCTTAGCCCCTCCCCTCCTTCTATCTTTACTGCCGTCTCTATCTTTCTCCTTTTTTTCCCCAGCACTTTTCTCCTTTTTAGTCCATGTTCTCTTCTCTCTTTTCCCATCTTTTTTGTTTCATCTCTTTCTACCTCTCTCTTCTCCTTCCCCCTCCACTTTCCTTTCCCTCTATTTCTGCTTCCCTCTCTCCCTCTCGCTATAAACACTCACACTCCCAAACATGAATTTTTAAGAACCAGGAACTCAGAGGCTCACAGAAAGTGCTCTGGTAGGCTGGCGTCAGCGGGCCTCCTCGGCCGCCAGTGGCGGGTGATGGATTACAGAAATACATTAAGGGGCTGTCCCGCTGACAGCAAGCTAAGGTAATATGTCAAGGTACCAGCCCTGGGATGATAAACATCGCTCATAGATCAGAACACCATCGCACTGATTACACTCCGGCACCATGTGTCAGGGTACCGCAGGGGCGTGATGGACGGCAGAGATCTGCCACCCTGCTGATGGCCCATTCCCAGAACAACACTCACATCCAGGCTTTGATTGAGAGGTAGGGCCCAGGTTCCTCCAGGGATGCACATGCAGCAAAAGTGGGTTCTTTCCTTGCAGCCGCGAGAAGAGACGGTCTACACCTGGAGACTAGAGCTTTGAGATTAAGGCTTGGGAATCAGACAGGCCTGGCTCCGGAGCCGGCTCCTTTACTAGAGTAAGCTGTGAACTAGAGTGAACATGGGGCCAATTTTCCTCCTTCCTGATGCCATTGTTCTGCGTATAAAGTGGGAATAATCACCTGGCCTCCCCACCTTGAACTAAGCCCTCAAGACCAGGGAGATGACTCAGTGGTTAAAAGCTCTTGCTGGGGCAGAGAACCCTGATTGCTCTTTGGGCTGACGAGGGAGGGGGACTTGATTGGGGGAGGGGGAGGGAAAGGGGAGGTGGGCGGTGGGGAAGAGACAGAAATCTTTAGTAAATAAAAAAAATTAAAAAAAAAAAGCTCTTGTTGCACAAGCCTGAGGAACTGAGTTTGAATCCACAGTAGCCACATAACATCTGGAGATAGCAGCATACATATCTGTAATCTCAGTGCCTCCCCATGGAAGATGGGAGGTTCTGGGGCCAGCTAGCCTGGTTTCCTCAGCAGTGTGAAGATTGTCTCAGACAAGGCGGACAGGCGAAGACTTACACCTGAAAGTTGTCCTCTGACCTCTACGTATGGCACCTGTGCACCTGCTCTCACATGTCAGAACATAAACATACACACATACATGCACACAGCACACATACACCAACACACACGCAAATAAAGTGAGCCTCAAATCACATGCTGCAGGTGAGACAGGCTGCAAGACCAAGCTCACACTGTTGGGGCCTGTGGTGGTTTGAAAGAAAGTGGCCCACAAAGGGAGTGGCACTATTAGAAAGTGTGGCTTTGTGTGAGTGGTTGTGGCATTGTTGGATGAAGTGTGTCACTGTGGAGGCTCATATATGCTCAAGTCACACCCAGCGTCCCAGACCACTTCCTGCTGCCTGCAAAAGCTGTCGGACTCTCAGCTACTTCTCTAGCCCCCTGTCTGCCTACAGGCCACTTTGTCACACCATAGTGATAGTGGACTAAACCTTTGAAAATATGTCACCCCATTAAATGTTTTTCATTTATAAGAGTTGCCATAGTCACAGTGTCTCTTCACAGCAATAGAAACCCTAACTAAGACAGGGCCCCACCTTGACCTTTCTGATGTACATACAAAAGAGCTGGCAAGCTCAGCCTCCCTTTACTGATTGCCACAGAAGACAGGGATGTCGTTGGACACTCCCCTGTCTCCTTCCCTCTCTGATGGCTCTATGATGCTTGAAGGAGCTCCTGAGAACACCATCTCAAGCCAGCCACCACAACCTGTCTTGTAGGCAGCAGCCCATCCGTCTGGGTCAAGATGTATTCTTCCTTCAGTCAGTGGACCCTGAACACCCACTGGAGAGCAGACCCTGCCTTGGATGTTGACCGCCAGAAGTTGACAGATGGACAGGTTCACCTGCTATGTCTGCTCTATCTTTCCATCTCTCCAGGTGCAGGAATCTTGCTGGAGGGCCCTGTGAACCCAAGCCTAGCCATGACATGACTGAGACGCTTAAATATGAGGTTCAAACTGAATCAGATTAGGACACTCTTAAAAGAGTCTACTGTCATCACTATCATCTTCAGTTTTAGCCACGGGACAATTGAGGGACTTGGGGTATAGTTCAGTATCAGGTAGAGAGCTTGCCTAACCCACATGGAGCTTTATTGAGGGACTTGGGGTATGGCTCAGTAGGTAGAGAGCTTGCCTAGCCCTCATGGAGCTCTATTGAGGGACTTGGGGTATGGCTCAGTAGGTAGAGCGCTTGCCTAGCCCTCATGGAGCTCTATTGAGGGACTTGGGGTATGGCTCAGTATCAGGTAGAGGGCTTGCCTAGCACGCATGGACCTCTACTGAGGGACTGGGGTATGGCTCAGTAGGTAGAGGGCTTGCCTAGCCCATATGGAGCTCTAGATTCAAGCCCCCGTCCTTCATAAAACAGGTGTGGCAGCCCATGCCTAGGTTACACAAGACACCATTTAAAAAACACACACGCACGCGCTTGAAAATGGAAAATAAAGTCATATTCCTGCTTTATTTTGTATGTCTTTGACTAATAGTAAAACAGTTTCTCATATTGGTCACATGCGTGTTTTACATTGTTAATGTTCTTTGTTAGTGTTCCTGCCTGGTTCTCAGTTGTTTGTAGTATTTCTCTTTTTTGTAATATTTGTAATATGCAATCTTTACATATTGAGGCTGGTGACCTTTTGCTCTATCTGCGGGCAAATTTTTGTGGCTCTTTTCTTAGAAATGTGTGTTCAGAGGTTTTGTTCTGTTGACAGTTTCCCTTCTGGTTCCATGACTTGCTTTTAAGCTTAACGAGGTCATGCTCACCCTAAGATCACTTCGCTGGCTGTTGTTTTTAGCGCTAATGGATTCCTTGTGCTTGATGCTGGGGCTGTCTGGAATTACTTGAGAAAAAGACAACAATCTGCGCTAATAATCTCAAAAGCAGTCAAAATCTCAGCACCATTTAATCCAGCCCTTCCTCTTGATGTGAAATGTTCCTCTTTATCTGTGTTAGGTTCTCAGTCTTTGGGTGACTGGGATTTTAAACCCAGTGGTATCTATCTCATCGAACCCCAATGCTTCTTGCTTCTTGAGCCCTGACCATGGGTTGCATAGCTGTAAGATACACTGTACCATCTATCAGAGGAAATCCTATTTCCTTGTTCTTTCAGAAATTTTTTGACTATTTTTAGCCTGTTACCCTTCCAGATACATAATAGAGAGTTGTTTGTTGAATGACCAAAAGTTTCCGTTGAGATTTTAATTTGATTCCTTTTCTAGATCTGCGAATTAATTCAGGGTCCTTTCCTCCAGCTATTAGTATGCTGTGCCTCTGAATTTATTCAAAACTTTTCTTAACACAAAATAATGAAGTTTTGTGGTTTTCTTCATGAAAATCCCATACAGTCCTTACGAGAGACGAATGTCACCTGCGGGTGGGTCCCAGCTTTTCTTGCTTTTATTTTCAATCTGATTGGTGTACGTATGTAGGAAAGTCCTCCGTTTTTACACACTTACTTTGTGTGTGGGGATATTTGCTAATGTCCCTGATGATTTGTCATAGGTGCTAAGGATGTAGTTTGAATGGTGGAGTGTTTGCCTAGCGTGCACTAAGCCCTGGGCTCAGTCTCCACCATAAAACTAGGCATGCTGGTGTATGTTACCCCAGCAGTAACAGAATGTCTGGGCTAGCCTTATCTATATATGGAGTTCAAGGGCAACCTGGACTACCACAAGACCCTGGAAAGAGAGAGAGGGGAGAGGGAAGGAAAGAAAAAAAGAACATAGACAGGTAAGAAGAAGAGAAAAAGAATTAGAGGAAGAGGAGAAAGAGGAGGAGAGGCGAAAAGAGATTATTAATAAGAAAATCAGCCAAGAGAAAGCCAGGCTATGTTCTCACGAACCCGGGCCTTCCTCACTGCAGGAGTCACAGGGATGCCCGGTACACAGCAGTTAGTCCACAGGGTACACGAGAGAGCCGACGACAGGGATCCAGAACCATAACAACAGAGGAGACACGTGCAGTAGCAGTCCCTATGAGCATGTGACTTTGTAAAGAGGAAACTGTCCAGGCAGAAATTCCTGGCCGCTTCATATGTGGGAGGGTGAGTGGATGTTCCGGCCATGACAAGCTATCCTAAGACCGTCCACATCCGGGATTCTGGAGTCACACGTCCCTTTCAGCACCACTCTATGGTAGAGAAGCTGAGCCGTACGGGGCCACTAAGCATTGGCTGCTGTACAATGTCTGCCACACTTTCCAGTTCCTATTCTCCATCTGTGTGTTCTAGATAGGATCTAAAGCCAGCGACACCTCTCTTCTCAATTGCCAAGGTGCCTTTTGCCAACCCCTATTTTACGAACGTTCGAATTGGTCAGAAGTTCCAAAAATGTTTTAAAATACATTGTTGATAGAGATAGCGTGTCTTATTCCTATTTCAAGATAAAGGGTTTTTTTTTAAATCAATTTCCTTATCGCAAGTTTTTTGAGAGATTGGAGCGGGGAGGGAAGGGAAGAAAAAAGGGAGGAAGGAGGGAAGTATGAAAAGAAAAAGGGAGGAAGGGCTGCATTTCTCAGAATCATGTCTTCATGGTCACTTCAAGGGGAAGGTAGAGACGTTTCCATGACAACTGTTATCCTCACTACCCAGGATTCCATGACAGATTGTGACCCATGCAGAAGCAGTGTTGTGGTGACACTGCCTGACTGAGGGGGCCAGGGCTTAAGAAGCCCCCGGCAGCGACTGTGTGAAGCCCTGGAGAAACTAGAACAGCCACAATTCTTCCAAGGAAGCAGGAGGCTGATACTCCATGCTGTGATAAGTCCCAGATCTTTATTCCTAGTTGTGGTGTTGGTTATTGTTGTTGCTTTGTTTGGAGGGCTTGCTGTTGTTTTGTGTTTTTATGAATACAAATTTTTGCCTGCTTGTATGTCTGTGCACCGTGGCATGCAGCACCTGAGGAGACCAGAAAGAGTTGGGAATCAAACTCAGGTCCTCCAGAAGAGCAGCCAGTACTCTCAAATGATGAACTATCTCTCCAGCCTCTTGTTTTTGTTCCTAAGACAGGGTCTCAATAAATAGGCCAGGCTGACTTCAAATTCTCTATAGAGTCAAGATGACCTTGGGATTCTTGATCCTCCTACGTCGCTTTTCCAAGTACTGAAAAGATAGCTCAGTTGGTAGAAGGCTTTTCTGGTGTCTTAGTCACTAGTATATTATGGTGAAGAGACACATTATGACTAAGGCAACCCTCATGAAAAGGAGCATTTAACTGAGAGCTTACTTACAGTGTGCTAGTTCATAGTCATCGTGGCAGGAAGCATACAGACACAGGGATGGAGCAGTGACTGATGGCTTTACATCCTGATCCACAGGCAGCAGATACTGGACTTGTCATGGCTTTTAAACCTCAAACCCCACCCCCGTTGATGTACTTCCTCCAACAAGAACACATTTGTCCAAACAAGGCCATATTTCCTAATTCTCCCCAACCAGTTTATCAACTTGGAACTAATCTTCTGGGGCTCATTCTGATCCAAACCACCACATGTAGCACACCCAAAGCCAGGGTCGAATCCAAGTACTCCATAAGCTAGGCATGGTGGAATATACCTAGACTCACAGCACCCGGGAGATAGGGGAATCAGAAGCTCAAGGCCATCTTTGACTACGTGGAGAGTACTAGGCTAGCCTAGGATACATGGGCCCCTGTCTCAAAAGGGAAGGGTGTGAGGCTAGAAATGCTCATGACATTTCTGTGACCATTACCTGTGCTAAGCCATCCCAGCACACCCTGTATGCTTGTCCCAGCATCAGGAGTCTGTGCAAACAAAGTTTAAAGGGAGCTGGTTGGCCTCCTCTTCTTCATCTCCTTTCCGTGACCTCTCTCTACCCCCTATTCCTCTTCATTCCCTTGCCTGCATTTCTCTCTCTTCTGCTTTTCCTGCTCTCCTCTCCATCTGATTAACTCCCATCGTTTCTTTCTCTATTTCCTTTTCTTCCCCCTTCGACCTGCGTCCTCCTCCACTCTCTCCCCTTTCATTCATTCATGGTTCATAGTCTCGCTCCCGTTTCTTGAACAACATAAGAAGGAGAGAGAGGAAGATGGGTGCCAATGCTGCCTGCCAAAGGAGCCTCAGCTGCCCCGGGAGCTGACAGACTCTCCCATCCTACCAGTCCAGATTCTTGTCAACACTGGAGGAAGCTGCCAACCTCTGCTGCCCCACGCATTCAGGTTCGCCTGACACATATCCAGTGGAGGACAGAAGGGCTGGAGGCTGGTTGCTTGTATGCTTGCTCCCCACCTTCCCTATGGCATAATTCCCTTCCTTTCATCTTCAGAGGTCTCAACAACAATAACAACTACAACTATGGCTACTTTTAGTTTTTTACTTTTTTCCTAACTCTCTAAGCTGAGTCAAGTCCCTCCTCTCCCAAGAAGTCTTCCCTGACCACTCAAGTTATCCAGACCTCCCTTCTCTATGCTCCTATGGAGCTGAGAGTCCTGGTGCTGTAGGAACCCTAAAGCGTCAGCAACGTACACAAGGCCGTGTAGTGGCCAATGCCTGTCAACCTTGACCTGTAAGAATGGATGAAACTGTATCTGGTCTGCCCAAGAAATTCGGTTTCCGCACCCCTTCTCATCCTCCTAAACTTGAGTCTGAGTTCTCAGTGTGGGGAAATCACATCTTAGCGCCCTCGGCACTCCCTAAAACGCTACCATTGGCAGAGCACACAGTAAGCATCCGGCAAAGTTTGGATGGATAGGTGTGGGTGAATGGAAGACTAAATGAATGAATGAATGAATGAATGACTAAATAAACAGGGCGGGCATAGATAAAATAGTGGCTCAGAAAGTAGTGAATCAATGAAAAAGGAACACACCCTAACGCTGCTATTTTCAACAACTAAGTTTGGGTGAGGACACACGTCTGCCCTTGGATTTGCCTTTGTAGGAACAGAGAACTCTGACATGGGTCAATCATGGCTGTGGAGGTCAGGAGGGATTGGAATGGGAAGCACAGAGCACTACGTTAAACCCTCAGAACTGCGTGCCTCTTATGCCATAGCTATGATCTCTGGTATGCCTTTCTCCCGGGATTGGGGGTGGTCTAATGAGACCACAGGTATACAAGTGTCAGGCAAACTCTGCAGTCTTCACATAGACCTTACTGTTGTGTCTATTCCTCTTATGAGGCTGAAGGAAGTCAATGGTGGGTCAGACTCATGCTAGCAGGGAGCGGGGTCTCCCCGGCAAGCTTTAGAACCCAAATCTCACCCTGGCGCTACCCGTGTCCTGCCTGGTTGTTCTGAGGAACCACTAAATGGAAGAGTCCTCTGAAGGGGAGCGAGAGACAGGACAGGGACTTCATACACAGGATACCACCCACAGTGGAAACAGTGGGTGCCCCCCTGGACCCAGGCCTCTGCGCTCTCCCACACCCCCTTCGGACCTATGGAACCTTCCACCCCTGTGATCTGCTGAAGCATACACTTGTGTGTGGTTCCAAAACAGAGTGCTGGGCAGAGGAAATGGAAACCTTGCACCCTGATTCACACTTACCAGTACCCAGAAAGTTCCCCAAAACACCCAACATCATGAGGACCCACCCACCTGCCTACTTGCCCCAGGTGCCTGGTGATGGATGCCCGTGACTGTCTGCTCATGTGGCCACATAGAAGGTATGGGCACATAAAAGCCCAGCTCGCTACAGCCACGAACGCTCAAGGGTCACTGAGGCATGGATCCCACATGTCAGCCAGACCGGAAGCACTGGAATACTTCCTAGGTGACGGAGATCATTCTCTGACCTGAAGCTCTACAAAGCACACATCAGCCGAGCAGACACTGGCAAAGTGGCATGAAGAAGCCTGGCTCGCCCTCACTCAGAGTCACGTGTGCACTGAAACATGTCTACAGATTATTCAGAACATCCAAAACGAGACCTGTTTTGATGAACAAATAAACCGAGGCCCCAAAAGAAATAGCTCCTGCCCACGATCAGGATAGGAATGGCAGGAGTGGGTTGAATCCTGGAGCCTGCTGATGTGTGGCCAATGCAGAGGCAGAAACCTCTTGAGGACTAGGAGTCAAGTCATGGAGGGTGGTGTAGAAGCACCCGTGGATGTCATGGGGTGGGTGTCATGTGGACTTTGTGTCAAACCCCAAAGCCTTGCGCCTAATCCCTGCACTTGTAAGGATGTCTTGGAAACACACGTCCATCACTAATGAAATCAGCTAAGCAGCAGGGGTGCTGATGGGCAAGCCGGAGCCCTCCATCCTGATTTTACACCACCTCTCACCTGCCAGCGACCTTGGGCCAATGACTGGTGTCAACTTGACTCACAGTCTCGGGATCCCTTCCAGACACAGCACTCCCTCATACAGGCAAATGAGGCAAGACTTCATTGCCTACAGCTAGTACAAGGGTCTCTTTAAGGAGGAAATGGACTGTGTTTGGAGCAGCGCCTTCTGGAGGGGGTGCCAGGGTCTGAAAGCATATGGTGAGTGCCACAGCCAAGGCCATGGGGCCAAGGCCAGTCTGCTCTGCAGGGCATGGGGAAAGGAAGAGGGGGCTGTTTGACATGAAAAAGAGAAGAAAGAACCGGAGAAAGGAATGAACTGGAGAAGAGATAGGTAAAACAGAGCTATCTAAGGAAAAGCAAGAGAGATTGCCAAGGGCAGGGACACCCAATGGCAACCGTGCTGTAGTGATGGAAGACTTTGCCCACTCCCACCTCACTTTGCCCCCACTTGGCATCTTCAAGGAAACCTGCCTCACCTAGCAATCTCGGGCCAGCAGATGGCTCTGTGGAAAAGGAGAGGAGGCTGAACTCTCCACCTGGTCCATCTGGGGGCATGAAGACAGTGCAAGAAAAACCAAGAGCCTGAGGCTGTGAAAGCCAGCAGCACATAGGGCCCCAGAGAGTCCCAGAAAATGTGAGGCCCTAGGTCCTCCACAGAGGAGAAACTCCAGGGTCTAAGTCAATCTCATCTGGATCTCAAAGGACAGGGGAAACTCTAAATTACATATTGATTATTAGAATTCAATAATTTTTAATCCTATGAAACATGTATAAGTAAAAAAAATGCAGAAAGTAACAGTCATTACGTTTAGGGCACTGAGCAAGACCTTGGGAACTCATTAACCGTTCAAAGCCCAAATGCCACAGATTCTGAGTCAGTGGGACTCTGGCAGACACTGGGATGAGGTAGTGACATGATTTTAGACATCAATTAGCTTAATAAGGGCTGGGGACATGGCCCTGTAGGTAAAACATGCCATACAAATACTGGGACCTGAGTTCAAGCCCCAGAATCACACGATAAGGCCAGGCATAGTGGCACACACTTGTAATTTCAGTGTTAGGGAGGTAGAGACAGACTGATCTCTTGAGTTAGAGGCTGATCTAGTCTACATAGCAACTTCTAGGCCAGTGAGGGCTATTTGACAAAACCTTGTATTTAGAAGATGAAGAAGAGAAGTAGGAAGGAGAGGAGACAGTTCAACAACTGTGGAACCAAAAGGCTCAGGAGCCAGTCAGCTGGCCAGTGTGAGTGGAGCAGAAGTCTCCAGGAATTCATCCTGGTTAGGAGGCTCCAGGTTTGGTGAAAGGCTAGGGACACACAGATGAATGTGGAGTCTCTGCTCTCAATGGCTAATGTCTGGCATAATTCTAGAAAGTGCACATGGAAGTTGATGCCCTTTGGCATGGCAGGCAGCCAGTAGAGGTCATGGGACAGGAAGTGAGGCTAGAACGGCTTGGCCTCAGCACCTGATGGGAGACTGAAGTTGGAGAAATCACCCCTGGACCCAGGAAAGAAGTCCCTAGGCAATAACTGGGATGCCGGAGCCTTGAGGACAACAGATGGAGACAAACAGCCAGCAGGGCTAGTCCCCTTGAAAAACATCTGAACCTAAGCTTCAGACATGTGTCATGTATGCACATATGCATGGAGGATGATCTCAAAGCTTTCCATCATGGAATAACATTAATCAAATCAGAAGAGGAAGGGGTCACTCCAGCCTCTCTCCCCCTCCCCCGTGTGTGTGTGTGTGTGTATGTGTACATGTTTGTGTGGGTGTGCCCATGTATGTGTGCATGCTTGTATGCACATGTCTGTGTGGGTGTGCACATGTATGTATGTGTACATATGTGTGTACATGCTCGTGTGGGTATGCCCATGTATGTGTGCATGCATGTGACCAGAGGTTGCTATCAATAGTTTCTTCAATTATTTGCCACTTTGTTTTTTAAACAATATTGTAATTCTTTGGGAATGTCCTACAATATATCTCTGTCTGAGTCACTTCCCCTCCCTCAACTCCTCTTAGATCTACACTCATCTGTCTACCTACTCAACTCTGAGAGAGACTTTTTCCCACATCCATCCAGTTTGTGTTAGCCAACTGCTCTACAGGGTGGGGGGTCTTCCCTGGACTGTGGTGGACACACCATTAAAGAAAACTGACTTTCCCTTTAGAAGACTTCAAATGTCAATAGCATCTCAGATGGTGGTAGGATGTCATACCCACTTTCTCCCTCCAGGCTTGGATTCTGTCCATCTCTGGCTTGTGTGGCTCTTTTGCATGCTGTTCCCATCACTGTGAGTTCATATAAATAGTTGCCCTGCTGTGTCCTGAAACCACTATTTCCATGACGTCATCTGCCACCTCTTAGAATCTTTCCAGTTCCTCTTCCACAAAGGTCCTTGCGACTGGGAGTGAGGGATGTGAATGTCCCATTTAGAGCCGAGCACTCCACAGTCTCTTCTCTGCTTGTTGACCCATTGAGGGTCTCTGAGCTGATTGCCATCTACTGCAAGAAGTTTCTATGATGAGAGTTGAGGCGTGCATCCATCTAGAGTTCTAGGTCAGGTTATTCATAGTAATGATCCACCTTATTTTTTATGCTCTCACTGACCCTGGAGCATATTGATGAAGCTAAATTGGCTAGCCAGTAAGTTCCAAGGGCTTCCTGTAGCTACCCTGACCCTAAGGCTGAGAACACATATGCTTTTATGTGGAGGCTGGGATTAAGCTCAGGTCCTCATGCTCACACAGCACATGTTAGCCCACTGAGCCATCTCCCCAGCCCACATTGGGGATCTCGAGATCTCAGTTTTCTGTCTATCAAGTGGAAATGCTATCCCTTCCACCAGGCCCATGTCTGACAAGAAGTCATCATTTCCGTGGGCACCCAGTACCAAGATGATGCTCCAGCCGTTTCGACAGTGTGAAGTGGCTGCCCACAGGAAGTCAGATCCTACCTGGCAGAGCCTTCTGGCGTCCGGAGACAAATAGCAGTACCTTCCACACCTGCCAGACACACCTCTGCCTCCCTGGAGAGGTCACTGAGTCTGCAAGACCTCACCACAGGAAGGGCAGGACTTTGTCATCTTCCCATAAAGAAAAAAAAATCCCAAGACCATCTATATCTCAGCTAGAGTTGTGCTGCTGGATGAAACGCCATGGCCAAAAGTGGTGTGGGGGAAAGGGTCTATTACAGCTTACAGATGTAGTCCAGGATGAGGACAGTCAGGACAGGAGCTGGAGGCAGGAGCGGATGCAGAGGCCATGGAGGGGTGCTGCTCACTGGCTTGTTCCCCATGGCCTGCTCAGCCTGCATTCTTATCCTACCCAGGACCACCTGCCCAAGGGTGGCCCCATCCTCAGTGAATGGGACTCTCCCATATCAATCATCAATCAAGAATATGCCCCACAGGCTCACCTACATACAGGTCAACCTGGTATGGGCATTTTCTCAATTGAGGTTTCTCTTCCCAGATAACTCCAGCCTGTGTCAAGTTGACAATAAAATAAACAAACAAACAAACAAACAATGAGGACAATAGATAACTTGCCCAAGGACAAACCAAACCTCACTTAGGCTGCCCCCATTCAAAGACAGACGAGTTCCTAGCTTTCTTTCTGTGATTTGGGGTTTCCTAAATAGAATCCAGCCTGCTCCTTCTCTAGTTGGGACCACATTGCTTCTCAGGTCTCCCAGGTATCACACCCTCGACAATCAATACACTGAATTAAAGCTAGAGAATGGAAAACTGGGATTTGTTTCCAAGACGCCCATGGAGGAGCAAGCACTAAAATCAATAGTCTATACTGAAGAAATTTTAAATGTTTTGAATTAAAAGGTTAACGGAATCATATGCCATCGCAAGTAGCCGTGCAGACCTGGCGCCCGGCACATTACAAGATTCTGATGAAGAGCTTAGGAGGTGGCTCAGGGGCTAAAGTGCTTGCCACATGCGGCAGTCCATCCCAGTTGTCAGCTTGATGCGGTCTAGAACCTGAAAGATGGACCTCTGGGGATGCAAACTCAATATGCTTCCTATCAGAACCTGGGCAGGGTCGGAGGAGCACGCCTGTGCTGGCTCTTGAAGGATGAGTCAGATTAATGCAGGTGGAGGATCAGAAACAAATCGCGGTGGAGAAAATGATGCTACACACTGCAGAGGGGGAGAAATAGCATCCTGCTCCGGGGATCAAGAGCTGCAAAGGGAGTTTTTGTATGTCAGGGCCAAAAATAAAGCTGGGGCCAGGCCCTATATAGAACCTTGGTTACCAGGTAAACAGAGTGAGCAACAGATAGGGGTCATGCACTGTTCCAAAACCATGAAGTCCTAGGGACCCAAGGGTGAAATTCCTATAGAATTAGGTATAACTGTCACATAGACAAAGGATTTAATTATCATTTATTTGTTTATTTATAGTTTTTGAGACAGACTCTCATATTGCTGAGGCTGGCTTTGAACTCCCAGTCCTTGAACTCCAATTCCCAAGTCCTGAAATCACAAGCACGCACCTACGCATGAAGCCTATAGAGGGCCGGGGATCGAGCCTGGGGCTCTCAAGTACACCAATATCACTCTCTACACTGAACCTGGCAAAGGGTTTTTAATATACATGGCACCCCAGAAGATAAGCCAAACTGCACTCTGGCTTCACCTGAGAACACACTGGGAAAAGAGATAAGCGCATGCACTTGGTTTCTTGTAAATTAAAATATTTCTGTTTTCTCACACCAACATATCTCAAAAAATTAGGTAGGCATTCTCTAGACTGAAGAACTTTCCAATTTTAAGGCTACAATTTTTGCTGAGTATTAAATATTCGCTTCTATAATAAATAAAACTATTTGCTTAGCTAAACAGCTCTCAAACTGTACACTGGGTGTCTGCATCTTCTCTTTCTTTATTAGATGCGATTAAGCGAGCCAGTGTGGTGGTGTATACCTGTAGGTCCAGCAAAGAACCCGAGACAGGAGAATTTTAAATTTGAGGCCAGCCTAGGCTACACAGTTAGTTCCAGAATGGCCCAGGCTACAGAGTAAGACTATCTCCGAGAACAACAAGAGAAAATGACTGGAAAAATTAAAGAGATATTTTCAGTCTGGTTTGTGATATGAATATTTAAATTTACATGAGATCTGCTAAATACTTCAGTTCACATACTTTTGGGGGTGGGGATAGTAGTTTGGACTAAAGTTTTCTTTAAAAAAAAAAAGTCCAAATAAATAAGAGTATCTCCATAGAATTCTACTCCTGCTTCTGTTAGCCTCATGAACTGGTCAGTCACAATAATGGTGGTGCCAATACTCATTTGTATACAGTGACGTACAGAATGCTAACTGCTTCTGCTTGCTGAACAAGAACATTCAAATCCTACCACTGCGCACTTTACTGGTTAAGCAAACTTGCGGACATGTTACACAGTACCCAAGTGTCAGGATCTCACAGCATAGCTGTCCTTGTCAATTTTCTCCCTGCGTAATTCACATCTTCTCCATTTAAGAAAAAAAGACTTTCTAATACATACTTCCCACCAGATGCCACTTGAACAGAGTATGGCCTGCCTTGAGAGGCCTACTCACTGAGATTGGGGCTCTCCTCCTGTAGCTTCTAGAGCAGCATGTTGACCTCTTCGACCCCGTGGAGCCCGGATATAAGGCACCTTAGATGGAGCTGCAAGGAGGCTACTGTTCCTGTCTGTGAAAGGACATGGAATTGCTTATTAGAACCACGCTTCTTACACACGGAATTATGCTGATACCTTCAAACAGAGTGAAGAAATCCCAGCTCTAGTCTCTTTCATATCAGCTTAGCCTGAAATCACACCAGGACACCAGGACAACAACCAAGGGAACCCTCCCGTTTGCTTCCGACTGTCCATTTCCTGCTTGTTGGGACGGCGGTAGGTTGACCTTCAGCAGGTGGTTTAAGAAGGATTTTATATTATAGATTCTTTCCCCATCGTTCATTGATAATATTAGTTACCTAAGCAGATCTAAGGTTTCAAGATACAGTGACACTCCCAACTTGCTTGCATTTTTTTCCTGCCGTCTTAATTAGCTCATGTGGCTGAAAGAAGCTCTTCCAAGAACCCAGAGAAGGTAAAGAGGAATTACTTCCATGATCCAGGCCAATGAGATGGCTCAGTGGGTAAAGGTGCCTGCTGCCAAGCCTCATGGCCTAAATTCAATCCTGGGAAACCTTGTGGCAGGTTTTCTCTCTTCCTCTGTCTCTCCTTCCCTCCTCCCCCCTCTCATCTTTCACACACACACACACAGATCATCTGTTAGAACCATTACCAGTGAAATTACAACCTGAAAGTTTTTCTGAGGAATCCTATCTGTTCATTTTAAATTTTTGACAATTCCTGCCCCTGTATCCTGAGAAGAACATTTTCCTCCAAATTAAAACCCATTAAAAACTATTTAAGGAACTCTGTGACAACAGCATTTAACAAAATTAACACCATGTACTGCAGAAACAAGTCAGCAAAAGCCGTGAAACTCATCTATGGCTTCGCGAGTGACAAACCACAATGGTGATGGCCAAAGTTTGCTTCTAATTCTCAAGTTTTCCTGTATTGCCTGAGCGACTCTCGGTAGGGATGTGCTCTGGGGGAATAAAAGTTTTGAAGTTTGTCTAAGTTGTTGCTTTTGTTATGTCAGGAAAAGATGCTACCTAACAGTGAACACACTTTCCCAACCCATTGCAAACAGAGAGCATATCAAGTTACGCATGGACTCCCGGCCTGGGGAGATGGCTCCGTCAGAAAAATACCCGCCTGGTGGAGCGGTCGCTTTGCAAGCATGAGGGCCTGAGTTTGAACCCCAGAACCCAAGTAAAAAGGTGGGCAGAGTGGCTCTAAAAAAACAAAAGTGAGTTTTAAAAAGATGAGCATGATGGCACGCACGTGTGCATGTGCACACACACAACTGTACTCCCAGCACAGAGGCAGGGAGATCCCTGGGACTCACTGGCCAGTGCACCTAGCCTACTTGGTCAGCTCAAGGCCAATGAGAGGCCCTGTCTCAAACAACATGATGGCCTCTACATGTGTATACATACTCACAAACACATACATAATAACGGCAGTAGTGAGAATAAAGCATTGGATTTGATTTTATGGCTATGTCACTGCACCAAGGAGATCCTAAAATGGTTGCAAATTCACAGTGCATAGCAAAAACTAATGGGGACATTAAGGGTTGTGTCCTTGCATTCAATGCCACCGATTATTTTCAGCTTCCAGCAAGTCTGAGAAGAAAGAACATTGACATCCCCTTTTGCAGGTCAAGGGACTTTGACTCAAGGAGATGATAGTAATCTGGGAACCAAATAATCCAGGTTCCAACCCAGATCTGTCTGGCTCTGCAACCTTCACAAGGCCAAGAAATGGTTCTGCTCACAGGCCCAGGGACACGCGATGTTCTGTCTGCAGTGGAAGAGCAGTCAATCTCCAGACATGATTAGGATGGGGCGTCACAGCCCCTCGTACAGGCGGTTGAGCCTACAGCAAAGGGACACTGGCCCAGGTTCCAGAGCTGTCCTTGCTATTATTCTGAGACTGTCCAGAGACCAGCAGCAGTAACAGTCACTTGGAAGCCCGTCATAAATGAAGAAAGTTGGGCTCTGCCCCAACCTCCTGCTTCTGAGTCAACACTGTGTACAAGAAGCTCTGCCTTCAAGCCTTCCCGTCTGGGTTCCTGATCTCAATCACCAGCGTGGTGGACTGAGAGGGAGGCCAGTTCCATTCACTTCTCAACTGTCAAAGGTCCCTAGAAGACCATTCAGTCCCTGAATGGTAAATACATGGCCCAAGTACTACCATCCCACCCAGTGACCAGGGCAGGCATTACTAATCGATCGGGTGGCTCTCACTCTCTATGCTCAGTCAGAAGCTGCATTTTCTTATTCTCCAAGAGCGTAGGGAACCCTATCATAGGACTATGGAGCCTTCTTACCACTTCTACCTATCCCGCCCATGTGATCTAACCCCTTCTTTATTCACGGGTTCCTTACAGCCACTTTAATTAAGCCTGTCTTCCTAACATCCCATTCAGTTTAGCAATCGCTCCCCATAAAAGTATTTAATAAGCTGTATGACAGTAATTAAACAGAAATTGAAAGCTGCCAAGGGTAAAGGATGGTTTTTCCCAAGGGCAGAGAGTAAAGTGCCTGCCAGGTGAGCAGGAGGTTATGAGTTCCAATCTCCATCATCTGCCTAAAAAACAAAATGTGCTGGTATAGCCTGTTACCCCAGTGCTGGGGAAGCAGAGGCAGGTGGATCCCTAGGGGCTTCCGGCCAGCTAGGCTAGTCAGTCAGTGAGTGAGTTCCAGGTGCAGTGAGAGACCCTGTCTCAAAGCAATAAAGTCAAGAAATGCAGAAGAAGACACTGAAAATGGGTCTTGGACTTCCATGCGCACATACAAATTCTGTGTCCCCTGGCCACTCAGCACTGTTACCTGTGTGGGACTGGAGCCTGTGTCTGTGCTGCTGAGAAAGGACAGTGTACCTAGGCAGTGTTGATTTTGTGGCCTTCACCCAACTTCCAGGATTCAAATGCTGCGTGCCAAGAGCTCAGAAATAGCAGCAGCATTCGGAACTTGCCTTTTTGTCCACATGGAATGCGGACCAATCTCTCCACTGAGCTGGTATGGAGCCAGCCAGTGGGAAGCAGCCCATGTCAGTAAGAACCAGAACCCAGTGAAGGCATACAGACCAGCTGGATCCAATTTCAAGTGCCAATTAATGGCAAATTCTTGTGACCACATTAAGGACCATTGTCGTTCATTTGAAATTGGTTAAACATGAAAAAAAAATGAAAACCATCTTGAGTCGATGCAATATAAATATTTGTCTGTGTTTCTTTTTGCCAGTGTCCCAGAGAGACCGGGAGATGTTGGCAGACTGGCGTTCTATACACACTCCACAAAGAGGGGGCTGAGGGACCTGACTCTTGCTGGGTTCGACTCTTTGTCAGCTTTTCCATTTCTTCAGTCAGAAGATAATTAAACAATAAGCAGATGTCAGAATCTAATTGGTTCAAGGAAAGATTGCTCAATGGCTTGTGTGCTTGTACTTGCTGTGAACTGCAATACAGAGAGCCATTTAGCTGGCTTCTCTCACCACGGAAGCAGCGCTTCCCCCAACAAACCTGCCGACAGGCAGCCACTCTTGACATCGAGAAGCAAACAAGAAAGTGGCATGTGGCAGCACACCTGGGCTCCCATAACCCCTGAGAGCCACGGAGGAGACTCGCAGGCTCAAGGCCAGCCTAGTTTTCTTTTTAAGTAATTCTTAGGAAACAATTCTTGAGGAAGCAAGATGAGACAGGGCGACCTTAGCTTCAGGAAGAATCTTCCTTTAAGGACAAAGGAGAGAGGGGGAGAAGACAGGAGAGAGAGAGAAATGGGGGAGAGGAGGAGAAAGAGGTGAGAGGAGAGAATAAGAAGATGTTCAGAGAAAGTGTTCCTGGCGCAGGGAGCGGGGAAGATACAGCACCATCCAAAGGTCACAGCCTTCAGGGGCAGGCCTATCACTGGCTCCTTTGCTTTTGCCTGGGATTGCGCAGTAGAGCTCTGAGGTCATTCCTTCATCTGAGGTAGCCTGGAGTGGTCTCTGCCCCCAGTCTCTTGCAGGGTTGCCAGGAGAGATAAAGAACCAAACATGAATGGTTGAAAACTGTGAAACTTAAACCGTTTCCAGAAAGGTGGAGACTGTTCGGTAGAAGGGTCTGTGTGGGAGCGACTTCCTTTCTCCACCCTGCTCTGACTGCACTGCCAGCGCTGCCTGGGCTCCCTGTGCTACACTGTCTAGTGTAATGGCTCTGTCGGAATCAACCCCCAGGACTTTACCCTTGAAATACACAAAGTATACACCACACACTGTACACACTCAGAGACACATACAAATGCAAAGAGACGTATGTGTGTGTGAGCTCACACACACGGAGACACACAAATAAATGCACTCAGAGACATAGATGCAAAAACACATACACAGAGAGATATATACAGAGGCACACACAGATACGTGGATACAGACACACCCACAAGCATACATAATACATGCACACAAGGACATGTATACATTATGAACAACTGTGTCACTTCTGTTCACCATGTTTTCCCGTCACGATGGACTGTAAGCCCAAATGAACTCTTCCTTACGCCTCTTTCATCCAGTATTTTGGTTCACCAATGAGAAGGTGACAGTACAGAAGATGAACGGAGATGAAGGAGGTGCCACAGAAAACACGCGGGCCTCTGCAAGGCTGTGCTCAGCCCGCCTAGGAGAACAGGAAGTAGTTTAGAAAGACAAGTGGGAAGGGGAGAGACTCACGGATGCTGCCACGGAAGCCAGTGGGTTCTGAGAAGAGCGTGTAGAGTTGCCAGCCAGAAAGATGTGGGTAGTGAAGGAATATGGTTGGGAAAGCCAAAGAAGGCTATCAGGGTCCCTGAGTGGAAATGAAGCCTGCAGTGTCTTCCTAGACGTGGTGAAAATCTTTGGGTGGCTCTCAGGCAAGGGAATGTGTGGCAGTACGTTTTTAGAAAATAAAACTGGCCTGAAGATCAGTGCAAAGCGGTCACCCTGGCCAGACATACAGGCCAGGCAGTGGTAACACACACATCTTTAATCCCAGAAGCCACACTAGTTAGCCATAAAGGCCGGGCGGTGCTGGTGCAGGCCTTTAATCCCAGCACTGTGGAGGATATAAAACAGGAGGAGACAGGTCTCACTCTCAGTCTCAATCTAAGGATTTGAAGAGGCAGGATGATCGCCCATTTTCAGTCTGAGGTAAAAGGTAAGAACCAATGACTGACTGCTTTGTTTTTCTGATCTTCAGGTTGAATCTTAATATCTGTCTCTGGGTTTTCATTATTCATGCTACAGGAATGGCCCATCATATCGAGCTGTTTGTAGGACGTTTAACTTGGCAGAGAGGAGATAGTGGTGATTACAAATTGGGTAGCCCTATGCAACAAGTACAAAGTGACAATGCCAAAAATCACACACACACACACACACACACACATACACACTTCACAGCCATAGGGAGAGGCCTGCAAAGGACCTCCTTCACAGCAGCTCTTGTGGCTACGCCAGCCTCAAAAGAGCAGAGAGGGAAGCGCATCGCATCCTGAACATGGAAGAGAAAACAGATTCTTGGAAGAGTTCTCTCCAACCCAGCCACCCACAGTCCCAGAAAGGGGCTGGCAATCTGCTTCTCCTGGCATCGGATCAGAATGTTCCTGAGGCCAAGAGGACCCAAACAAGTTCTTCTGCTCGTGTGTGTGAGAACAGCCCGATGGGACCATCTGTCTCTGAACAGACCCCCGATGGGGGAGGCAGAGTCAATACCCCCTCACCGAAAGCAGCACTATTTCAGAGTTCCAGAAACGCAACCTGCAATGTCCCCAGCCACTCTGCGGTTCTCTCTCTGGCACTCTGCTTGGTTCTTTGATGTAGATAAAATTGCAGGTGTAGGGACCACCATTTAAGAAGTCCTGCGTCACAGACATCTGAGAATGTGCATATTCAGGGTTGGAAGAGTCTGAGGGGGTCTAACCTCCTCCAGTGTTAGCTGAGTGTTAATAAGTTAAATATGAAGCAACCCTAAGAGATTTGTGTGTTGAAGGCTTGGTCACTCAATGGGGGGGGGGGGGGGGGAATGGATCATGAGGACGGTAACTTCATCAAAAATTAAGCCACCTAAAGGGTTCTTCGCTGAATGGGCTGTTAGGCCAAATTGAAGGAAGTAGCTCACTGAAGGATTGTGTCTTGAAGGACTTATCTTGTTCCTGCTCCCTCCTCTGGCTTCCTTCTCTGCTTCCCAGACACCCTGAGATAAAAAGCAGCAGAGCTAATCAACCTTGACAAAAATCTCTGAGACCTCAAGCCGACCTCAATCTTACCCCTAGGGCTGGACAGTTTTGTTTGTTTGCTTGTTTTGTTTCATCAACTTGACACAAGCGAGAGTCACCTTGGAAAGGGGGACATCATTTGAAGAGTTGTCTCCATCAGATGGTCTGTGGACAAGCTTGTGGGGCATTATCTTAATTGATGATTAATGTAGAAGGGCCCAGTACACTGTGAGTGGTACTGATCCTTGGAAAGGTGGTTCTGGGGTACATAAGGGGGGAAAAGTGAGCAAGCCAGTAATCAGCACTCCTCTTTGGTTTCTGCTTCAATTCCTGTCTTCAGGCTCCTGCCCTGACTCCTCTCAGTGATGAAGTGTGACGTAAGAGCTATAGCTGAAAGGACCCGCTAGTCCCCAAGCTGTCTCTGGTCATAGTGCTTATCACAGCCATAAAAACCATAAGATACCTCTTTGAAGTTGATCTAATGCTGGTATTTTGTCAGAGGAGCTGGAGGAATGGCTCAGTGGCTGAGAGTACTTGCTGCTCTTGCAGAGGACCTGACTTCAGTTCCCAGCACCCACATGGTGGCTCACATCCATCCATAGCTCCAGAGCATCTGGTGCCCTGTTCTGACCTCCGCGGGCACTGGGCCCACATGTGGTGCACATACATACATGAAGGCAAAACACTCATATGCATAAAATAAGATAAATAAATCTAAAAGGAAATCTAAGGGACAATCTACCAGGTAAGCAGCAAAAGGTTAAAGGGATGCAGACTCAAGAAGCACAGACTCTCAAACTCCCTACAAAAATAATCTCTGCTCAGGTTGGGCCCATAACTCTTTGAGGAGCTTTCTTTTAGTCCCAAACTGACATGGGAAGAGGCCCTCCCTTGCTGTGGGGGGGGGCTCTTCATAGCTACTCTAAGGTCATTTGCTCTGCTCATAACTCTCTGGCTCAGTCCCTCTCCAATTCCACGTCTGTTAGTAAGAGAAAAACCCAGAGTTTCTGGAGTTTCTGTCTCATGTCAAGAGCCATGATATGGGACAGAAAGAAATATGAGTTTAGAAAACATCTTTGCTTTACTTCATATCTATCATACTTTTCATTGAATATATAGCTATCATGCCTTTCATTGAATATATATATATGTCTATATATGTCTATATGATTAATGTTTAAGTTTTTCACAATGAGTTTTTCCTGAAATGACATTTGAAGTTTCCAGGAAGAAGATGGGGCCCCATAACAACAACTCCACCTGGTTGATATGATGTCATGATACTGATAGCGCTACTACAAGACCTGCTTTGGGTACCAGCTGCACAAGACAGTTCCAACTTGGTTAGCTGAAATGGTGCACATCTTATACAACATTTTGGCCAGACCTTCACAAAATACTCAGAGACTATTTGCAATTTTAAAAGACATTGATCTTGAAATTTAACCATCATTTTACCTTCACAGGATCCCCCAGAAAGAACGTCGCCCCCATAACAGCTGGAAGTAATTCTAGAGGACGACGTCCCCTCTCCCAGTAAAGTTTGCCCTTGGGTTTAGGGACATCATTTAGGGGTTGATTATAATTAGTATACGATTGAGGGTTGGGGGAGGAATTTTATAAGCTCAGGGATCATTTTGAAAAAAAAAGAGGGATGATGGGATAATAGATTTGTAATTCTGAGTTACTGTTTTTAGACAAATATATTGGTATCGATTCTTGTATACTGATACAAAATTAAATTATATTGACTATTATATGCATGCATGTTTCTACCTCTGTTCAAAATATTTTTTATGTATTGACATATATTGTATTGATATATATATTGTATATATTTACCATATTGCAGTGTACATTTCTACCTCTGATTAAGATACTTATATATTGTTTGTGTATTGATATATATTTA
>NW_026067955.1:4836028-4996560 GCF_014885135.2 Alexandromys fortis
ATAAAACAGGACTGTCATATCCTGCCAAGACAGGGTAAGATAGTTTTGAAAAGTTGCTTGCCTTTGAAAATGGTATGTCAGTTATGTTAGGTCTTAGCCAAAGTTGGTTGCTTCAACGCTGCTAACGTGACTTTGGGTGATTGCCCAGGTAGCTAGTTGTCTCTGTGATTTGTTGCATGTTTTGGAAGTTGTTTTACTGAACTTCCTAATTACCCAGGTAACATTATTTCCCTTCTCAGATCTTCGATGGGTTGAAGACTATATAAATGCAGTTACTTTTCTCTTATGACTTGGCCAAGTTATTTATTATACAAGACCTAAGCTAGTTAGAATAGGATATTTGTACTTATTGTATATAATTTCATAGTAGATTTAGAACTCTCTTCAGCCCCACCGCTCCTAGTACTACTTGCTCTGTTAGAGATGGGAGGGGGTTTGGGGAAGGGAAAGCATATGGAGGCCTTGACTAAAGAAAGCAGAGGCTGCATCAGATTCTGGGAGACTGGAAGATTTAAGGGTTCTTTGGGAGACAATGGTAGCAAAGGAGGGGGAGTGATAGAAAGAAAACTAGAAAGCCAGGGTCACAGCAAGGATGAAGAAGTGTCAGAGGTCCTCAGGACACTTAGCATGACAACCCAAAGGTCACTGATAAACTTAACAAAAGCAGTGTCTTAGTCACTGTTCTATTGCTGTGAAGAGACGCCATGACCTGATAAAAGAAACGCTTATAAAAGAAAGCATTTAATTGCCAGCTTGCTTACAGTTTCAGGGGTTAGTCCATTATTATCATGGCAGGGAGCACAGTGACATGCTGGCAGACATGATGCTGGAGAAACCTCTCAGAGTTCTACATCACAATCCAGCAGAGAGAAAGGGGGAAGGTTTGGCCTGGGCGTTGAAACTCCAAAGCGCAGCCCCAGTGACACACTTCCTCCAACAAGGACACATGTCCCAATCCTTCTAATCCTTTCAAATAGTGCCACTCCGTGGTGACTAAAGATTCGAATATATGAGCTCAAGGGGTCCAACCTATTCAAACCACCACAAGCAGCTTTGGTGGAGCAGAGTCAGCAAAGCTCGGGTTCTATTGCCTTTCCCACCCTCTGGCCTCCATTTGTCTAGCCCCATGGCATAGGTAAGGAGGCCAAAGCTAAGAGAGATGCTTGTCTAACGTCACCTGAATGGCAAAGCTGAGATTCCACCCTGCCTCACTGCCACCACAATCCCAAGGCTGATGACAATGATGCCCATGGTTTGGGGCTGGTGGTGACGCCCATGCTTGGAGTATTGATAATGATAATGATTATCATTTATTTGGGGGGAATTGATCATGATTGTGAAGTTAGGAGGATAAAAAAGACTGGTCTGCGGAGTCTGATAGATCCAAATCTATAATATATGTCCAACCAGTCAGCAACACGTGAGCTTTTCTATCTCAGGGCCTCGGCCCCTCTGGCTGTAAGGCAGAGAGCTGACTGACTGGCCCAGTAGAGGGTTCTGGGAAGAATGTGCAAAGAAAAAATCCCAGAAGCCACTGGCTGTTGGTTCATCAGTCTCCATGGCACACTAGGAGCTACAGGAACACCACTGAGGTCTTCTCTTGAGCTAGCCTGCCCCTCCCCACTCCAACTTTACTCCCAACCAGTCCACAGTAATTTCAAAGTCAATCATGGTCATCTTGGTGTCTGCCCTGCCCCCAGTCCCCAGCTCCCTTCTTATGTGTGCCCTGCTGTGACAATGACTCCATGCCGGGGTCTCACCACCCAACTCTTGCCTGCTCCCTGTCCATAGAAGGCCTCAGAGGCAGATGGAAGAAGGATCTAATGTTCTCGGAGCACCACGCTGTATCTAGCACTCCAAGATCTTTGATCAGGTAGGAGGCCTAAGAATGGGTCTGGGAACCACCAAGGCCTGGAACAGGTTTTTTTCTGTTGATGGGAAAGATCATCACTCGCCTTCAAAGACATGAGAGATGGTTCATTCTGGACCCAAATATGAGTGAGCATGGCCCAGGGAACACAGGTTCAGATCACTCTCAATTCCATGTTCCAACGTGGTATCAGTTTGATGAAGTTTTTATGGTAACAGAACAGAGAAAATCAAGGCTGTTTTAAAATACCCTGGTGGGCACATCAGGTAGGCAGGTGAAGGCAGAGGGGAAAACTCAGTCCCAGGCATCAGATGCTACCTAGCAACATTCCTACGACTTTCATCCAGTCTTACAGACGTGTGGTTGGTAGGAACTAGGATCCAAAGGATTGACTTGATGATCCCAAATATGTTAGCACATATGTGAAGGAGCACAATAAATAGTTATTAAGGGGGGTAAAGATTAGCCCAGGATAATTTGGCTCTGTCCTTGCAACATTCCAACCCCTCCATAGTCACCGAGGCTCTAAGCACGTAACCCGCCTTCAGAAGACTGAGAGCAAGGTGCGGCTCTTCTCAGGCACCTTCAGCCGCAGCTCCCACCCTGTCATCCACCTCCACTGCCCCAACCCCATCAGCGGTATCTTCCTTTCCTTTCCTGCCTTGGACTGTGTGTGTGTGTGTGTGTGTGTGTGTGTGTGTGTGTGGTGTCCTTCCTTGTTCCAGAAAGCACACATTGCTGCTTCTTCTGCCCCCTGATACAGCCCAATACCTAAATATCAATGGTTCATGGGAAGTACTCGCTGCCTGCGTGGAGAAGGAGCCGTGTGCAAGCCCAGCACTGAGCAGTGAGCATAAACAGCTCCTCTAGAACTGAGCTGAGCCAGCTCTGTGGGGCTCCACATCCAGGACCCTGCTCAGCAACCAATTCAAGTTTCTTCCAGGTCTTCACTCCTGTCTAATCCCGCATTGTCTCAGGAACCCTTTAACTCCACACAGTCACATTCAAATCAGCCCGTGCGGGTGTCTGTCACCTGAAGAAGAACAGACATTTCTTCCGCTCAGGAACTTAGCTCTGTCCCAAACAGTGGTGCAGAGAGCAACACTGGCATTCTGGCTCAAGCAAGGCCCTCTGGGTTTTAAATACCCAGGTCAGAAGGGCAGGAAGCGGGGCTGCTAGTGTTTGCTCCAAGGGGGGGTCTACCTACTGGGAAAACACAGGTAAATCAAACAAGCCTGTTTGTTCTCCCCAGTACAGCAAACAAAGAAACCTGACTAATTCCCCTCCAAGGCCTCTCTGCTGGGCCCGAGAGTTACGATTAAAGTAATGGGAAGACAAATATTTTCCTGGGGAAAACGATAAACCCTGAGGTAGGGAAAGCACACAGCCCCTTGCAAAGGGCAGCTGGTGTAGAGGGTCCCAGGGGTGGTCAAGGAAGATTCCGGAAAGGCAAAAGCATGTGGCCTGTGAGCTCTGGGCTTGGGAGGCAGCAAGAGGCTAAGCTTGGCTGAGCCTTAGATGGCTCTTGAGAGCAGCGAGGACTCATGGGGTCTCCAGGGCATCTGGGAGGGCAGGAGAGGGCAGAAGGACGGCAGAGGGCAGACGGGCTCTATGCGTTTGTGGATATGCACAGAAAGGTCAACCAGGCGAGAGAAGTGATGCGCTCAAAGCACCTGGCACCTCAGGCTCCACAGAGCTTGTGTGGTTCATCCTCCTTCCCATGGGATTGTCATCTTGTTTTTGGAGAGGACTCCTGCCTTGTGAAACAGGCCAGAACCAGAGCTAAACCCAGACATGTTTGGCCTTCCCTTCCACCAACCATCCATTTATTAACTCATTCATGCACACAGACTTGTCACTCATGTGTAGAAAGCACCGACTGCCCACCAGGCCCTGACCAGTGGTCTTCCGCAGGATCTTACTTCCTCTGACCCTCAGTGTCGCCATCTGGCCCTCCTTCCTGTTCACCCGGCACAGCAGCCATATGCAGCAGACACAGCCCTGCGATCCCCAGCAGCTCACCCAGGCCTCAAGCTGGACACCTAGTTCTCTTCTTCCCTTTCAGACTTCCTAACTCCACTTCCGCACTTCCTCCAGGAAGTCACTTGTCTTCCCTCAGCACTCCGTGCTATCCTGGCCCCGCTGCCCGCTCTCACAAAGAAGCACTTTGGGCCCAGGAACATGGCTCGTGTTCATGTGGCTCATGGTTCATGTTCATGCTCTGCAAGGAGGACTTGCAGAGGTGTGTGTGGTCAGGAAGGTCAGCGGAGGCTACACACCCAGTCCTGCAGCCAATGCCAAGGTGGGAGGGGGGGCAGCCTCTGGGAGCTCGGAGCATCATGGCACTGAGTATAGGGAGAAGCAGGCGGACTGAGGCCAGGGGCTGGGGTGCTATCAATACAGACATTGATTGACTGTATGGGAGACACAAAAAGAAGTTGGTTCAGGGTGACCTGAGGGTGAAAGGAGTCTTCCCTCCAAGGCCCAGGGTTCCAGGCCATCGCTTCTGTCTCCATACTGACAAGAACTCAGCAGCAGCCAGCTGGCAGGCTACCTGCCTTCCCAAGAACAAAGGTCTCTCTCAGTGACTCACAATGTCAGTGTCTTCCTTTGATAGTCTGAAAATAAATAGCAGACTCCTCCAACCTCTGGTCACAGCACTTCCCAGACTTGGGGGAAATTAAGGGATTAGGGAGGACAGGAGGAGGGAAATAGAGTTTACTGAGCACTTACTATGTCCAAGGCGTAGTTTTTTTTTCTTAAAAAAAAAAAAAACTTCCATTTATTCATGAAAAACCTATGAGGTGAATGGCAAGGGGTAGAACGGGCCACACAGGCTCGAGCTCTGCTCTCTTTGCTCTCACAACTCAGAGCAAATAAACTATTCCAGTTTTTTTTTTCCTTTTGGAGATAGGATCTTGCCATGCAGCTCAAGCCAGCTTTGAACTCTGGTTTGGATTCTCTAGCTACCACAGCTAGCTTCATAAACAGACTATTCTGATTCATATTTACCACCTGAAAAAATAAGATATGAGGCCGGAGGAACGGTTCAGTAAAATGCTTGCTAGGCAAGCCTGAGAACCTGAGTTTGATTTCTAAGACCCATATAAAAAGTCGGGGGTGGTGACACACTCCTGCAATCCCAGAGCTGGGGAGGCAGAAGCAAGAGGATCCCAAGAACACCGGCCAACCAGTCTAGCTGGATGTGTGAAGCCTGGGTCCAAGAGACCCTGTCTCAAAGAGAGAGAGAGAGAGAGTCAGACAGACAGACAGACAGAGAAAAAGAGAGAGGGTGCTGGGCAGTTGTGTTCTGGCTTCCGCACACGTGTCCATATATGCACGCACACACACATATGCTTGTGTACAAACACATATGCACACTTATATACTGCATGTGCACACATACATGCCAATGAAGAGAGTGACTGTCTCCAGTTCACTGGATTGAGACTGTAGACAGAATTCTCTGATAACACTTTATAGTGTGGGCTTGAGGCATATGACCTGCTTTTCTTCTCATCTTACAGAGCTGGGAACAACATGCAGCCGTGTGCTGGGAATCTGGCCAGATCCCTTTGTTCCAGTGTAAGCATCCTTCCTCTCACTTCACCATGCTGCCCTATTGCTCCCAAAGGACACCTCTCTGCGGGATTGATCAAAATGGGGAGGGGGGTGCCTGTACATTCCAGAGTCCCCAGCTGCTAGAGGTGCCCTGTGGATTGGTGCTGGGAGGCTTGGGCGTGAGGGTCTGCTCCTTGCTCACACAACGAAAGGACTTTCAGAGCACTTGCTGGAAATAAACCACTGTGCCAGACCCCATGGGCAAAGCAAAGGAGAAGCATGTCTTCTTCACTCAAGGGATGTGCCAATCACCTGGGAATAGGAGGCACAGAAAAAGAAATGGTCAGATAGATAAATAGATAAATTAATGTTTGTACTTGAGACGTAGCTCAGTTGAAAAAGTACTTACTTGGCATTCACAAGGTCCTAGGTCCATTCCACAGCACCACATAAACAGGTTGTGGTAGGGCATGCCTGTAATGCTAGCACTGGGAAGTTGGTGGAGGCAGGAGGATCCTCCCTTCAAAGAAGTTAGCCTGGACTTTGCGAGAGAGAGAGAGAGAGAGAGAGAGAGAGAGAGAGAGAGAGAGAGAGAGAGAGAGAGAGAGAGAGAGAGATTGAATCTGGATGTGGTTTTGTTGTACTGTTACAGTAAGCCTGAGGACACCAGTCCTGACGAATGTCCAGGCCAGTATGTGGGTGGAAATGACTGTTACCCCAGAAGCACCCTGAGCTGGCAGCAGGCCTGGGGAAAGGAGCTAGGGTTTAAGGTAGCCCAGACTTCATCTGAGCTCACCCAGAGCCATGGCTATCACCAAGACAAATATGATCCTGGGTCACAGAGGGAAGTGTAATATTCAGGTCAGTGGGAGTAATGCCACAGGGCAGACAGAGTTCCTTAGACTGTTAGCGGGTGCTCCATTCCACAGCTGATGCAGACCAAGAGTGTCACCCAAGACTGAGAGTTCAGGGAGCCACATCCCTCATCCAAGGCCTGCGTGGGGAATGGAAGGTAAGTACGGATGCCATATTTACAAGTGTATTATGGTGTGTGTGTGGTGTATGTGTGTGGTGTATATGTGTGTGTGTGGTGCATTGTGTGGTGTATGTGTGTGTGTGTGTGTGTGTGTGTGGTGTTCTATGGTGTGTTGTGTGGTATACGTGTGTGGTATGGTGCATGTGTGGTATATATGTGTAGTGTGGTGTGGTATGTGTGTGGCGTGTGTGTGATGTATGTGTGTATGTGATGTGTGTGTGTGTGTGTATGTCAGGAGAGTGTATTGCTGCATCTGGGTGCACTCAGTCATGTACATGGAGGCCAAAGGTCCACATCAGGTATCGTCCTGTCTCTCTCACCTTACATTTTGACACAGGGTCTCTCTCTGAAGCTGACTAAACGGCTAGAGTGGCTGGTCAGTGAACATCCAAGCTCCTCACATGTCTCAGGTGCTGAACTCAGGTCCTCAGCACAGTAGTTGCTTTACCCACTGAGCCATATCCCGGTCCTAAGAATCACCACTTTTTTTTCTTCTGACAGGACCTTCAGGCCATCTTCTAATCCCTGTGCTGTGTCTGTTAAGAGACAAACTAACGTCCAAGTGCCAGCCCACTCCTAGAAGGCCATTCAGCTTCCCTGAGCCCCAGTGTCCTCATCTGAAGTGGCAACAATCACTCCCTGTGGTGCTGAGGAGATTAAATGGAACAGCAGAACTGCGCACAGTGAAGCTTAAGAAGTCGTCATCCACTCCCTTCTCAGAGACACTGCAGCCCATATTGATGCAAGAACATTGTCATCTAGGGAAGGGACTGAGGGAAAGGAGGGGGGCATAAGCACTCATTAACTCACCACGAACAGTCGAATCTAACTGAACTGACCACAAGAATTCAAAGTCCTCAAAAATAGCTTCCGTGGGGGACACGAGAACCCCAGAGATATGGGGTAAAGCTCTGGGATATCGATGCTGCAAAGGGGGCAAACCACAAGCAAGCTACCTGGGGTTCACCGGAGACACCTTTCCCTGTGCCCCAGCTTCTTCCAAGGCCCACAGCTCCTCCTCAAAGTGACCTTCATCTCATCCTATGCCTCCACAGTAACCAGCAACTCTGAGGTCTTGGTTTGGGCTCCTCTGAAACCATGGGCGGGCATGGAGGATAACAGAGAGATGTGATTGGAGGAATTGAGGATCGAAGGGCAGCAGGCAGAGGGAGACAGGGAATGAGAGAAAGCTAACCACGTATGACTAATGAGCGGGCTTCCTCTGTGGATGTCAGCTGAGTAATGGCCTTCCAGATGTGTTCACACCCTTAATCCCTGGAGCCTGGAAACTGGAAATTGCACAACAAGGCTAGTTTGCAGCTGCGGTTAGCAAAGGCCTTGAGATGCAAGGGCCAGACCTTGATGGAAGACAATTGGATGAGGGATGCAGGAATGAGAGGGACTCAGATTGAAGGCGGAGGGGAGGGGAGGAGCAAGCCAGGGAATGCAGGTAGTCCCTGAAGCTAGGACTAAAGTTTCCCCTCCCACCGCTAGTCAGAACCAGCACAGCTCACATCTGCCTTGAGTCCTGGGTATCTGGTTTTGGACCTCCAGGCTCCAGAGGTGGGGAGAAGTGAAGAGTGTTTTGTTTCCAAGTGGCTAAGCTAACAAGAACTGTCATAGCAGCTACAAGGAAACTGCTCCAAACTATCATCTTCCTCCTTTCCATCATCTCTGCCTGCTTTCCCCAAGTCGTGAGGACCCCCGACCCCCAGCCATGCCTTCTCCAGCGCATGCTCCTGAAGAACTAAGCCACCGGCCTCCAGATTTTCACCTGAGGATGGCTCCCCATCACTGAGGAAAGTCTGACCTATGCTCAGACCAGCCTGCAGGTTTAGGCCAAGCCCATCCCTCTCCCTTCACCCCCTTCCACTTTAGAGCTTCAAAGGCCAGGTTTATAAACCCACCTCAGGGTTAAACACACCCACACTCTTGTTTCTGAAAAATCACACCCTTCCCCAGCCTTTTGTCCTAACAAACTCCTACATATACAGCAAACCTCAACTGCAGCTACAGCCCTCTTTTCCTCAAGGAGCTGGGACAGCCTGCCCTAACCTCACATAACCTCCATTCTTCCATCAGATTCCCATTGTTGCCGCTACTGAACTTGAGCTCCCTGGCAACCACTACAAATCTTGTTTGCTTCTGAGCATCTATGATCTAGAAGGTACTCCATGCATATGTGATAGCACCTAGGATCTAGAAGGTACTCCGTGCATATGTGGTGAGCACCTAGGATCTAGAAGGTACTCCGTGCATAGGTGATAGCACCTAGGATCTAGAAGGTACTCTGTGCACATGTGATAGCATCTAGGATCTATCATGCATGCTGTGCTGAGTTCCCAGGTTCTAGAAAGCACTTTATGCATAACTGTTGAATGAAAGATAATGAATTCCTTTCAGCTCCAGCATTTTATGGTGGTGTGCTACCGTGAAGGGCCATCTCTGAATCAGCTTCACTCTACTAATTAACAGAAAGACAACCTTTTTCCCCATTGTGAGTTCCTACTAACTCACTCAAGATAAATACAAATTAATAGGCACTTATTTGTCATGTGGACTTGATAATCCAAAATTACATTTGTCTTGTCCCAGGGTATGAACACAGCTCACAATATTTGCAGTTTATGGAGAATATAGGCCACAGAATCTCTGTCATTTTGATGCTTACACAAGCACAAGCAGACACACACACACACACACACACACACACACACACACACCTAGTCCAGCTCTGCAAATTGAGGGGAGAAAAACAGAACAAAAGTATGAACTTCAAGAAGCTCCAAAGAAGGTTCTGCCCAGCCTGGGACACAGCTTGTCAATGTTGCCCAAGGACATAGGAAATTGTCGTTAGAGGAACACATGTTTGTGTATTCCTCCATTCCTTGATACTAAGCCTTAAGGCCCCTTTCTTGCCAAACAAGTCAGCGCCACACACAAGGCACCATGGGAATCAGGATTTTCAGAGTCAAAAGGAAATTTCTTCCTCCCTTCTACCTGATACCCCTAGACCCCAACTGTCACCCCCGTTCAGCATGCCTAGTTCTTATCATGTACAGAGGAGTTCAGTGTGACATTGGGACAAAGAACTTGGAAGCCACAGTTTGTCAGCCCACCATTGAGTATTGGATGCATCCTTAAGCAGGAGCTGAGATTTCTACGAACGAGAAGAGCATGATGGGTCAGGTCACACTTGCCTTAAGTGGCGACCGGCAATCGAGGCACCTCAGATAACTCGTGAGTGGCTCGGGAGGAAAGACACATTCCCTGAGAATCTGTTTCACAGGAGTTGGCAAGCTTGCAAGACAAAGTAGGAGTTGAGAGAGCCAGTGGCAGCCACACTGGGAACCCTACTGACCCTCTCACATGGAGTATCCTTTCTCAGTGCCTTCTCTGGGAACAGAAGCTCCCAATTCCCTTTTCTCCCTAAGGCCCCAGGCTAGACCCTGCCAGTTGGCACTCCTGCACTCTTTGGAAAGAGAAAGCATGGAATCTGGTCAAGTAGACCCATAGACAGATGTGAGCCCTGCAGCTGCTGTCCAGTGGGTGTCTGTACACAGTTCCAGGCTGAGTCAGCCTGAGCACCCTGGAGGCAACTCCCGGAGATCTCTTGACAGACATTTGTTCTGCGTCCTGCCACAATGGCTGCACTCTGCCAGCATCTGTATTGGCCTCTACTCATGGGAATCAACACTACTCACGAGTAGAGGGCAGTCATAATTTCTCAGTGAATCTGTATGTAAAGCCACCCATGATGCTGGTGATAAGGCAGCTCTGGGAGGTCACAGAATTTAAGACAGAACCAAGGAGAAGTAGCATGAGTGATGCTAAAGTCACCTGCGATGCTGGCAAGTCTTTGAAGGAACACTGGGTCTCAAGGTCAAAGGGTGGATGCCTCCAGGTTAGCATTCACACCCACAGGAGGAGGGGCGATGAGGGAACCTAGCAGCCTGACTCTCAGGCTCTCATCAGACAGCAACCTTTATGAGAAAGGAGGGAGCTGAGCAAAGAGGCCCCTATGGCTGCTCTGTGACACTGTAAACCCTATCACCTACCTGCTAACAGAAAGGAAAAGACACCGCAGAGAGCCTGGAGTGAGAGGCTCTGACGGAGCTGGACTGTGCCCTGAGACTTTCCACATGTCCTTTCTCATACAGTCAGCTTCTTGAGGGGACAGGTCCTCATTTCTACACATGGTCTCTCAAATGGAGGGCCCAGTTAGGGACTATTTCTCTCTTTGGGCCTTGAGCCCACTCAGACCAATCAGCGCCCCCATCCAAGTCCATAAAGAAATCGGGAGCACATCTGAGGGGTGGTTTGGGGGTGAGGAAGTAGGCTAGTGGCTCTGGGAAACCGTGGAGGCAGCCACCTGCTTGATGTCCTCACTCCACCAGGGCTATGGACCAGAGGTGAGGGGAAGGACGGGTGGGGTGGGGGACAGATGGTGGTATGAGGCATATGCTCTGATTTTGTAGAAGCGGCAGAGTGTACTGCCTGTCTGCAACTGACTAAACATGGGTGCTGCCTGGCCCTCTTCCAACATCCCCTTTCCTTCCTTCCTGACACACAAACACATCTCCATCCTTCACCGTATGTGAGCACAAAAGACCTTCCCCTCCCTCTTGCCAAAACACCATGGTTTAGAGGCAAAGCCAGCAGGCACGCACACACCCAATCTCAAAACTGCCCCTGGACAGGCTCCCTGTGCTTCAAGCACAACAGAGCACTCAGCTTTCAGAGAAGAAATGATAGCTATAGCTTATATTGGTGCCCCATTCTCTGAATGTCTAACCCACCCCTGTCTACTAATGGTGAGGGCCTTCAGTGGCAAACTCTAGGGCTAGGCCATTAAGACAAGGCTACAGCTATGGAGTACAGGATCAGGATGCCCTCCTGTCCCAGCTCAAGCCTGGCACCCAGCAATGGTGGCTATAGCACTGGAAGTCCAAGTCATGTGACTTCTGTAGTCTACAAATCCTCGGTGCCCCCTACACACCCCACAAGCACAAAGGTGATCCTGATGGACTCGACAGAGTTCCCTGGAGAACCGAGCCCCAGCAGCGTGTTCCCCTACCAGCCTGCCACATGCCCTGCCACAAACCTAGCTTGGCCACTTGCAGGGTTCAAAATCACCCAGGCCCATCCTTGGTGGCAAAGAAGAAGAATCAAAGCTAAGGGCAGACTGTTATAAATAGGTTCATCTGACTGAGAAGGTCACCATCCAGAGCTGAACAAGTCAGAACGTCCACTAGAAACCAACACAGGACATTATCTGAGGTCCAGACCCCTCACTTCTGGGTGGATAATGGAAATGACTTCCAAGCCCAGGTCAGGTCTGAAGGTGACGGCAGCCTTCAAACTGCTGAATGGTCTTTGGACTGAAGAAGCATTCACACATTGCATTTTCTTCTTAGAGGGGCTGCCAGTGTGGACACAGAGGAGAAGGGTGGGAGCTGGTGGCCCAAGAGAAGGGGAAAGAGGCCTTCTCTCCACCCTAACCCTGAACTCAGTCTGACCCAGAGACCTGCCAGCTGGGTTTCAGCAGGGGTGTGGGGGCAGGATTTTTCCCTCCCCACTTCTCCAGTAGACATCTGGCAACATCTGTAACATTTTGGGTAGAAAATGCAGAGGGGTGAGGCCAGGTTGCTAGGTATGCTAGGATGTACATACAGCAAGGAATCCTGAAGCCCACTGTTGACACCCGCTAGGTAGAGGTTCCCATGAGCCCTTCTCTCCTGAGCCCTCCACCTCCAAACCCCACCTCCTTCCTTCATTTCCAAGGGCCCCTGACAAGGCAGCCACAGCACACAAGCACTCCTAGCTACGCAAATAGCAGCTCCTTCTTCTCTGTTGTTTGCTCAGCCAATATTGACTCTGCGGCCTAACACTGGTGCTATTGAGCTGGGTTCTTCTCGATATTGTTTGAGCAGCATTAGCAGAGCCTGTGATAACCAACAGCGGAGCAGGAAGCTGCCATGCCTCCCCCGCCCTTGCCTCCCCACCTCCCCCCACCTCCTCCGTGAGACGCTCCTGTAAAGACAGAGGAACCTAAGGCTGGTTCCTCTACTGCGCAAACACAAGAGGGAAGAGAGGGAGCATGCTCTCTGGCTCAGTCAACACTCCAGGGCAGTCACAGCAACTGGAGAGGTTACTAGAGGAGGCTGCCCTTTGGGGTGGGGCCGGTGAAAAATGAAGGGAAGGAAGACTCAGGCTACTGGCCAAACCCTGCAGTTGGCATCTATGGGAAAGGCCTGTGAGGACCGGTACTCAAGGGCCCCAGGTGACTAAGCAGAGAATCAGCCAAGCATGACAGGTGAAGGCTGACTAGATGTCAATCTCTGTGACTTAGTGGGAGGAGCCTGTGGACAAGCCCATGCAGACGCCATGTTTTAATGATGAAGATTTAGCAAACTCCCTCACTGTGGGCCTTTGTGGGCTTTTGCTGCCTCTGTGAGTTCTCATATGAGAACAATTCCCTCCTCTGGAAAGAATGCTTTTGGCAGCTCTAACGTGAACTATGCACCACTGAACATCCTCCATGGTCATTCCCAGAGAGGGGCCACAGTGACCCCCTTTCACATATGGATGCATGGATAGATGGTGGGGGTGTTCTGAGAGGCCAGCCTGTGGCAGTGCCCTGGATGTTATAAAAGAAGGCTGCACCTCAGCCGGAAATGTAGCTCAGCTGTTAGCTAGCATGTTTGCCCAACACCATGTAAAGACAATATGGTGGAGGCCACCTGTGACCCTGGCACTCTAGAGTCTTGGACAGGAAAATCAGGAGTTCAAGGTCATCTTTGACTGCATAGTGAGTTCATAGTGGGATACATAAGATCCTGTCTCAGGGGGAAAAAAAGTGTGCGTGGGGGGGGACATATTCAGTGATACATACATAACTTCCACTACCAAGTGAGAGCCTAGAAGCTCATGAAGCCAGCATGTAATCAAGGTCCAGATGAGATGTTATAAGCATCTTGAAGATGACGACCTCTCATAAGGTTCCCACACCATACCCAGCTATCTTCACTGAGACCAGACAGGCCACAGGATGTCCAAGGACAAGGTATCCACACGAGGTAACCAGGGTAGCTTTTCACTGCCCACACGTAAAGCAAATTCAGGCTTGGCTGCACTTTGAATCAGGGCCCATGGCATGTCTCTAGGTCAGTATTAAAGAGGTTGCCAGCATCATCGAGGGGACATTCGAGAAATTAGCTCCGGCCTGCCCCAGTGGCCTGGGAGCACCGAAATGGTCATTTGCTAAAATTGGCCATTAACATTTTTTGCTAACTGCTCTCTCTAAAGACTTGGTAAATGAGGGGGAAATGCCTCAGAAATCAGCTATTATGTTGGCCCTTGTGACAACCTGGACTCCAAGCTTGGGAAGTTCTTTGTTGTTAAAAAAAGAAAAACACAGAGAGGGCATCTTCTGTGTGTGTCTGTTTCTTCCAACAACAAAGCTAGCCTGGTTCCCCCACCAGCAGACACTGTAGCAAACATGCCCACCTTGTCAGTGACCTCTTCCTCTTCTGTATGCTCCCTGTAGTCATGAACCATTCTTAGCCACAGTTGTTGGAACAGAGGTGTTGCTTCGGCTTGGTCTTAAGAGTTCCCCTAAAGCCCATGTGGTAATGGGTTTGCTCCCCAGGATTCTATATGAAGGAATTGTGGAGCCTTCAGGAATGCAGCCTACCTGGAGGTCTGGACGTCATTTGGGTGCATGCTCTGGAAGGGATTCGTTGAAGCCTGCCCTCTTCCTCTTTCCCTTCCCAGCACCCTGACTTTGCAGTGGATGGCTCTGATATATTCTGTCCTGTCTACTGTGACATTCAGCCTCGGCACCGCCCCAAAGCTACAGGACAAGCAAAAGCAGAAGGAAATTCTCCAAAGCTAAGGGCCAAAATTAAACTTTCATTCTTCACAACTGATTGCCTGCGGCATTATTACAGAGCAGAAAACTGATTGACACAGATCAAGACCTTCACTGAGAAAAGGCACCCCATTGGTCAGCCATGGGCCAATCAGTTCTTTTTTCTAGGAATTTGGATGCATTGTTCTAAGAGGTCATGCCCAGTTGAACTGATCATTTTTGGACCTAAAAAGGTGGAACAAAGAAAGCCAGTCTGCAGAGAAAAAGAACAAACCTACTGAAGTTACTGAAATAAGCTTTAACAAAAAAGAAGAGGCAGGGGACGTGCCAAGTTCTGTTTCCCACCTCTGAGTCATCCCACCTCCGAGTGCAAAGAGGTTCCCTAGACTGACTAACGAATTCACCATCAACTCAAGCTATGCTTAGGGAGGGGCTGGGGATGTAGCACAGCTGGCATACATAGTACCTGCCTAGCGTGCATGAAGTCTTGGGTTCCATGCCAGCACCACATAAACCTGGCATGGATGATATACACCTGTAATCCCAGGACTCAGGAAGTGAAGGCAAGAGGATCAGGAGTCCAAGGGCATTTTCAGCTACCTAGTGAGTTTGAGGCTACGTGAGACCCTGTCTAGAAAGGATCTAAAACCTGAGCAAAGTTTATAGCAATTCTGTTTTTTTGAAATCAAATGATTTTTGAACCAACACTGCTAGGGAGACTTCTCCTGTTTCTAGATTGTACTCAGCAATGCCGGGAGCCTTACGCTCTGCCGGGACGGTGGAGGTCTCATCGGGGGCCTTCCTCCCCTGTTTGTTCTCTTCCATAGGTAAGCTGTCTTTGTTGTGGTGTCACACGGAGTAGTAGCCATGCATGGACACCGGTAAGTGCACTGTGTAACCTAGACACCATGTTCCACTTAGCAGTTTGTTTGCTCAGCCTACTTCAGTGAAGGCTGTTAGCCTATCGGTCAATAATTAGTCATTCCACAAACATTCACTAAACTAGAACCCAGCTCTAGCATAGACACATTAAGAAAATAAAGCTGTGGGAGCTGCAGAGATGGCTCAGCCTTTAAGACCGCATATTGCTTTTGGAGACTCTCCAAGTTTGGCTCCCAGTCCACATCAGGTGACTCACAACCACCTGCAACTCTACCTCCTTAGAATCCCACACTCCTTTCTGGCTTCTGCACACACACATGTAAACACATATGTGCCTGTATATGTATAAATAAAATCAAAATGAATCTTTTTTTAAATTTGTAAAGGAAGGAAAAGAAAAGAAGGGGCTGGGGAGCCCACCCATACCTACACACACACTCGGAGGGTTACTCGTTTGTTCTTCCACTCTCTCTCCAGCCTCTCTTTGGAAGTTACCACATATATGGCTGCAGGGTGAATCCTCATGAGTGCCCAAGGCTCACCAAGGAGCCAGGCAGGATATGCAGCCACTACCCATCATGCATAAGACTGGGCATTTCCCACTGCCTCCCCTGGTATCAGAGTTCTCCCACAGCACGCTGGCTTTTTCCAGGGCATATAAAAGAGAAGATGCAGCAGACTCTTGGCAACCCTGGGGGGTTGGATAAATACAGGAGCCAGTGCTCAGTGGCAGAAGGAGGACCGGAACAGGGAAGCAAAGCCTGGACCTCCTGTGTGCTCTTTCCAGCGTCTTCTAAGGACAGCTCTGGGTAGGGAGATTACAGGTGGGGCTTCAATCAGACTTGCGGACTGGAAAAAAATTAAAATTCTATTTTTAGATGATAATGTGAAGGAGCTCCGTCCCTGGGAGTGGAAAGTAGTTCCGAGCACCCTGGCCACTAAAGTGCTTGCAGTCATTACAGGCCACCATCACAGGCTCTCTTTCCTTAGATGACCCCACAAGGCCTGAGAAGCATATACTGCACAGAATCACATCACAGTGTGCTAAGCGGTACAGAATGTCCTACCAACTAGCTGGGCTTGGTCAGTACCAACACTGAAGGTGTGAACTCTCGCAGGAACCAAGTCTGGAAGTGGGCAGCCCAGGGCTAGACCAAGAGCCACTAAGTCCCCGAGATGCCCAGATTTCGCTACACTTCTACTGTGACATCCTTAACATAGGACCCCAAAGTATGTCCTAGAGCACCAACCATCATGGCTGGGCTTGAACAAGACAAATAATTTGTAGGGAAAGTAAATAAATAAAATACAAACAGGAAAAACAAAGACTCCTTCCCAACATCCTAGAAGGCGCATCAGCAGATTCCTAGCTGCTGGGATGGTTTGCAACTCTACCTGTGACAGCCCTGTTAAATCAGATTGTGTTCCTAAAAACCAAGAAGGGAAAGGAAGGAATGGGGAGGGGAGGGGAGGAAGGAAGGAGAGAATTGTGGAGGCAGGAAGAAATGTACGGTCTCTGCCCCAGATGATGTGTGAGGGCAGTTCCAGGGGGATTCAACCAGGTCAAAGCAGCAGGTCAGTTGGTCCTGGAGCATCACTGAAGGCCAAAGGACCTGCGGACTCTATCTCAGTGAAGGGGCATGGGAAGACCTGAAGGGGCGGAGGACAAACCCAGCACAAGCTCAATGCAACAGAAGAGGTTCGGAGGAGGTGGGACCTGTCTTCAAGACCTGACTTCAGGAAGACCCTTGAACCCTCTGGCTGTAAAGTGAGCACTGTGCACTCAGAGCCCATGAAATATGTATAAGAACCTCTGCCAGGCGAGGCTGGGGCACAGGAAGGCCAGGCCAGCTTCTCCACAGCCCCATTCTCCGACCGCTGGTGGACAAGACAGGCAGGAAATGGCCACCATTCAAAAACTGTAAGGGGACAAGGGGTCAGGCCCAGAGAGCAAGCCTGCTAGCGGAGTTAGAGGTCACATCTGCAGGGTGAGATGCAGCAACCAGGCACCAGTCCTGGCCTGCTGGGGACCATAGTTCGTTCCACTTCTGAGCCAACAGCTCTCCCTATAGGGGCAGAGGCAAGAGCAATGGGGAACAGTTCTAAAGGCTTCTCTGGACTTTCAGTAGAACCACATGAGGCTAAAGGATGGAAAGAATGGTCACTTCTGAGGCACGATCCGGGGCTCAGACATCGCCCTGCTCAGAGTTATTGGCTCATCCCCAACCCTCAGCATTGCCACTTCAGTAAAGGACTAATCATTCCGGTGTCACAAATACAGAAGTGGGATGGCCCTATGTGCACAGGGATGAGTGGATGCTGGTGACATGCTCTGAAGCTGTGTCCACTGTGACCCTGTAGGATTCCATCTTTCCGCCTGTAAAATGAGTCCCCTTAGCTGAGCTGCTCACCCATGGGGAGAACAGCTGTCCTGCCTCCATTGTCCACCATGGGCAGGTGTGTTTCCCACGACCACCCTGGTAGAGGGCAGTGTAAGGGGGGGGGGGGATGACGGACAAACGGACGACTCTGACTCACAGATGTGGCTTTGACCCAAGTTTCTATGTGGTTCTGCCCATCACCACACAGACAAGACCAGCCTGTTCTCAAGTGGACGCTGCCCTCAGCTTCACCTCTGTCCGCGCCAGGCCTGTGGGACAGGACAGGGTATGTGGAGACGTGTCCGTGGCTGGTGGCTGGCTGTGGGAAGGCAGCGGAGAGGGCTGGTCTCATTATTACTATTCAGGTCAAAACACTTCCCTGTGTGTAGACAATTACAGTCCATAATTAGTTGCCATCACAGAGGAACAAGCCCATCGTGATTTCAAAATCACAGTGACTGCTTTATTTAGCGGAGACAACCATAGCCTGAGAGACCACTGGATTCTTAGGGGAGGGGGTGCCTGGGCTTCGGTCTCTCAACCAGTTTCACGGGCACACGCCCACCCCACCCAACAGCCCGTGCAGGGCTTCATCTGAGTTCCCACACCCGTTCTCAAATCCATATTCATCCTGTCCCCTCAGGCTTTGCCCAAAGCCCTGTACCTTCCTTAGAGCCAAGCCTGGGAATGTTTCCTTCTCCAAGAGGGACACCCTGTCTAATCCAGCCCTGTCACTTCCCTACCATCCTCTCCCTACTGCCTATGCACTGAGAGTCTCACTTGTTGTTCAGAAAGGTCAGGGGGAAGAAAGGAGGGCTGTTGAACAGGAGGGTACACGATGGTCTACCATACCATCAGAGAGGAAAAAGAGCCAGAGACGTCCAGTGGAAATGTTTGGGCTGGGTCAGAGGGTCATGTCTGCTCAGGTGTACTGGGTAAATCGCTGAGCGACAGTAGGCTGGTACAGTGACCTGGGATATGTGGCTGTCCCGGGAGTGTCAGGCTAGGGCGGTGCTCTCCTGTCAAAGGCCATAGGTTAGCCTGACAAAGTCAGGATTTCCAGGATGCAGAAGAGGACAACACAGGACTCCAAGGTGCTAGGGACAGTCAGTAGCTACCCATCAAGGCTTCCTATCTCGTGGAGTAGTTCTGCTCAGTGCATTTCTTCCCTCTGGGCTTTAATCAGGAATCTAGAAATGGTGTCAGCCATTTAGGGCAGAGATAAGATGGGTCCACCCCCAGCCAGACTACCGTAGGGAGGCTGGGCACAGGTGGCCTTCAAGGAGAGCTCAGCAGAAGCTGGTGTTACAAGGGGTGCCTAAGAAAGACCTCTGCGACCTTCTGTCCCAGCTTTACCTTGTGAAGAGCCTCCTGCTCCTATCCAGTCCCCAAGACAGACAGACACCTGCCTCAGTCAGGGCGTCTACTGCTGTGATAAACACCATGACCCAGAGCAAACTGGGAAGAAAAGAGTTCATTAAGCTTACATAGCTCAGGTCACACTCCATCACCAATGGAAGTCATTGGCAGGAACTCAGGACAGGAATCTGGAGGCAGGAACTGAGGCAGAGGCCATGGAGGGGGCTGCTCTACTGGCCTATTTTTCCCGGCCTGTTCAGCCCCCTTTCTTGTAGCGCCCAGGACCACCTGCCCAGGGTGGCATCACCCACAGTGGCCCGGGCCCTCTCACCTCAATCATCAATAAAGAAAATGCCCCCACTGGCTTGCCCACAGGACAATCTGATGGTGGCATTTTCTCACTTGGGGTGCCTTCTTCCCAAATGACTCCAGCTTGTGTCAAGCTGACGTAAGCCAGCGCCCACCCTTAAAATTACAAAGTGGCTTCATAAACTGGGCTTTCTGTTTTAGTCAGTGCAAGCAGCCATGACAAAATACTATTGGCTGGGTGGTTTAAGCAAAAGAAGTTGATTTTTTTTCACAGTCCTAGAGGAGATTGGAAGTCCAAGCACAAAGATCCAGAATATTCTGTAGAGGCTTGTAGAGGGCTGCCTTCCTTCTATACCTTCAGGTTCCTCTATACAAGGACACATGGAGAGGGCTGGGCTGTGAAGGATGTGAGTTCAAGTCCCAGAATACACACACACCAATATATATGTATATATTGCCAGCCTACTGCATGGGTGAGTTCCAGGCCAGTGAGAGACTTTGTCTCAAAATACAAGATACATGGAACTTATAGTTGAGATACATGAACATACATCTGAGGAACTACACTGCAGACTAGACTCTGGCCCTTGTGGATACATGCATACATGCATACAATCATACCTGCACACATACAAAAATAAAGAACTCTTGGAGAGAGTGGGGGGATGGGGAGAGAGAGAAGAATAGATTAGCTGATAGAGAGCAGAAATTGGTTGATTGGTTTTCTGGTGTCTCTATTATAAGAAGCCCAATCCCATCAGATCGGGCCCCATCCTGATGACCTCGTTTCATTTTAATTATTTCTTTAGCATCCCCATCTCCAAATTCAATTGGGTGGAGCCAAGGACTGTGACCTGTGAATTTAAGGACCACATGAATGCCCTCCCATAGGCATACCCACCTCTATCTTGTGATGGAGCCCTCACATTTCTCCCAGCCAACAACATCCGAGAGCAGAGCTGTGATTCCACGGGAGACCTGAGGAGCAGGCAGCTTATCAGAGGCCACAGCCAGTGTGGTAGCAGAGAACTAGCTCCCAGCCCTCTCAAGTGGAGTTCTACAGGTAGAGGAGCCTGGGGTGAGGCTGGAGGAGAAGCGGGGCTTCCCACCAGGAAAAACCAGCAGGTGGAAAATACGAGGGGAGTCTCAGCAAGGGATGTCTCTGCCCTAGAACATGGCCTATGCCCTCTCTCTTGTGAAGAATGACGCACATTGAGGCGTGTTCTTGCCTGCAATTCAAGACAGATTTACACCCCCACCCCGTTTCTAGCATTCCGTGAGGAACTGTGACATTCTCCCTCTCGGCTTCTCCTTTCACACGCACAGAAGACACATTGGGTAAGTGGCTCTAGCCTTGCTCTGCGGAGGAAGACACTGAGGCTCAGCAAAATTAACTAACGTTGAGACTGGCAAGATGGATCAGTCAGCCAAGTGCTCACCATACAAGTGTGAGAGCCTGAGTTCAATCCTCAGAACCAATCCTCAGAACCCACATAAAATAAAATAAAATAAAATAAAATAAAATAAAATAAAATAAATAAATACAGGGCAGAAACACATGTCTGTAATCTCAGCACTGTGGGAGCAGACAAGAGGATTCCTGGGGCTCACTGGCCAGCCTGCCTAGCTCAGTCAGTGAGTTCCAGGTTCAGTGAGAGACCCTGCCTCAAAAAATAAGGTAAGGATCAATAGATGAAGACCTCTGGCTAGCCTTCCGATGTATGTGTGTGTGTGTGAGCATGTGCATTCGCGCGCACACACACATACACACACACACACACACATACACACATACACACAGGCTAACTTGCCCAGAGCTCACCTGCACAGTATTCTGTTCAAGGCCCCATGGTGACCCCATGAAAAGACAAGGAAGATGGCGAGGTAGCCTTCAAAAGAGACAAGAGTGTGGATAGCTACAAGCATGGTTGACAATAACTAAGACGGAAAAGCTCATGACAAACTTGTCCTCACAAAACCGTGTGGGATGTGGCTGCTTTTCCGAATTGCCTGCTATAGATGAAAGTGTAGAGAGAGCGATAAACAATAGACACAGGAAAATCAATGGCTAGAATAATTGATCCTTTCCCATAGTGCAAGAACTAAGCTGCTGACTTCAAGTCATTACAAGTGGCTCTGCCTAACCCCTGAGTCTAAAATTTACTAGGCAATTGAATAAAAGGCTTACTCTTGCTGCACTTCGTATAAATGCCCCCAAAAGTCACTGTGGTAAAGGCGTGCTCCCCAGCCTATCATTCTACCTACCAAGGGGCAGTGGAGTCTTTAAGAGGTGGAGCCTAGTGGAAGGGAGTTAGTGATAGAATAAGTAGCTTCCAGGAGACTGATGGGAACTCCTTCTCCTCCTTTTTCCTCATTGCTTCCTGGGTAGTGAGAGGGGACTAGAAAGCTCAGACACATGCTCTCCACCTGACATCCTTCTTCAGCACAGGCTCAATGCAACCTGACATACAAACTGCACGAGGAAACCTATGAGACCATGAGCCAAATAAACTTTTCCCTGCCAAAAACTTGACGGTCCCAGGTATTGTATTCCAGCAACACAGATCTCTCGATTAGAAATGTTCAGTATTTTACTGTCCCTTACAACACAAGTTTAAATGGTGAAAAATAATAATATAATTATAAAGGACTGGAGATGTAGTTCAATTGGTAGAGTGTTTTCCTAGCATGCACAAAGCCCTGGGATAGAACCTATCCCCCCAAAACACCACATAAAGACAGCTAGGCATGGTCATACACACCTGTAATCCCAGAGCTCAGGAGGTAAAGGTTTGAGGATCAGAAGTTCAAGGCCATCTTAGCTACATTTCAAGTTTGAGGCCTGCCTGAGCTACATTAGACTTTATCTCAAAAAAGTATATGCACACATATACACACATATGAGACCATATACACAGTACCCGAGTTACTTTTCTATTTTTGTGATGAAACACTATGTCCAAGGCAGCTTATAAAAGAAAACATTTAATTTGGAGTTTCACGGATCCAGAGGGCTGAAGCCCATGACCATCATAGTGGGGATCAGAGCAGCAGGCAGGCAGGCATGACCCTGGAGCAATAGCTAAGAGCTAACATCTGATCCACAGGCAGGAGGCAGAGAGAGAGAGAGAACTAATGGGGAATCGAATGGGTTTTTGATACCTCAAAGCCCAACCCCAGTGACAAACCTCCTCCAACAAGGTCACACCCCCTAATCCTTCCCAAATAGTTTCACCAACTGTGGACCAAACATTCAAATATATGAGCCCATAAGGGTCATTCTCATTCAAACCACCATACACATACATATACACATACACAACAGACAAACACATACCTATCTTAAACAATTGTACCTTTATATACATATATGGATATAGACACATAAATCCAACTATTCAATATGTACCATTTTCATTGCTTTTGTTGACCCCATGCACAGTCTTGACCCCTGTCACCAGTTAGGCCCATGCCTTCACCCCATCAAGAATCCGCAATCATTGCTGACATCCAAATACCAACATGGAGTCAAATCTGTCACGAAACATAGAAGACGGAAAGCGCATTTGCAGAGAGCGTCTCCTCACAGACAGAGCAGAGGTATCATCAGGCAGCCTGGCAGTGGGGCACACTTGACCTTGAAATGTGGAATGTGGAACGCCATTCCTGCAGAAGCCTGCCGACAGAACTTCTGCGTAAAGTCTCTGGGAAACTATAATGTAAAAAAAAAAAACGAACCCTCAACCCATGGCAAATTAGTCATTCAACGAATTGATCATTTGGGAAATTGGCTTTTAGCAAATTGATTTGGGGTGTCTAGGCCTCACTCCTGGAAGGCAATTCAGCAGTCAACAGAGTGTGCAGGCCTGGACGGGCATTCCAGGGAAGTGGGCCTCTCCTGCAGCCTCCCTGGAAAGACCTCTGGACTCGGGCAGCAGGAGCACAAGCCAGGGAACCTGGGAAGTCTGGAAAGGGCACTTCGGCCACTGGAAGGCTCCTGCCCACCCCAATCAGCTCTCAGAGTCCTACAGTGTAACTTCAGGAGCTTGAATCAGAGCCTGTGCTGAGGTCTCCATAGCCGCAAACATGTGAAGAAGGCTGAGGCTCGGAAGTGAGAGACCATGCTCCTCCCGTCTTACAAGTAGAGTCAACAGGCCAGACATGAGCCACCCTTGAGGCCCTCAACCTTCCCCCACACCCAGGGGCCACTGCTAGCATCAGCAACTCCCCTGCCTGCCTGTCTTGTGACCCAACTGAGGCCATGCCCTCAGGAGGACCTACAGGTTATGGGATTCACTGTACGGATGAGGAAACTGAGGCTGGGCATGCAGATTGTAAGTAACCCCACTAACAAATTCCCAGGCATCCTGACCCTTTGGGAGATATATGCAAAAGCTTTTTTGGGTTTTGGTTTTGGTTTTGGTTGAGACAGGATCTCATGTAGCCTGGAATGGCCTTGAACTCACCATTGAGCCAAGGATAACCATGAACTTGCTCTTTGTCTCCACTTCCTGAATCCTGGGTTGACAGACATATGCCACCACACACAGTTTATGAAGCGTTGACTATGGAACCCAAGGCTTTGTTCTTCTGGGCAACTATTATACCGCCCAAGCTACAACCCAGTCATGTGCAGAAGCCTTTAAAAAACTTACATAAATGAATTTACACTAAAATATGTCTGCACTCTATCTTTTTTACTTACTAAATTATGCTTTCTCCAACAACTACTGAAAAATACATTAGCACATATTATCATTAGCAATTATTTTTAATATATAACATAATTATGGTGCCTATGGTATACAAATTCCTACTAATGGGTATTTGGGGGGTGTATCATGTATATAGCTCCCTAGAATATTTCCAAAATTGGAAATTGGTCTCAAGGATATTGTGGATCCCTCCATTTGCTAATACACCGGACAAGTTTTCCCACCCAATCTAACCAAACACAGCTAGTCACTTTAAGTGAATCCAAGTTTGTTTTCAGGTTAGCCATTCTCCTCATTCACACACACACACACACACACACACACACACACACTACACACATGCATGCATGCACACTCTCATATACACACATGCACACACATATGCACACAAGTACATGCATACACACTCATATACACCTACACATGCACACAAGCAGACACACTCATATGCATGCATGCACACACATATGCACTATGCACACACATATGCGTGCACATACACAAACACACACGAGAGTTCATACCAGCCCAAAACTGGCTTTCTCTTGATCACTTCTGAGTTGAAGTTTGGACTTGGTTGTCAAAGGTCAGCCAATGAGAGCCACAAATGCAAGCTGGCATAAAAGCCACAAACTGAGTGAAAAATTAGGATGGGTTTTGTTTGGCTGTTTGTTTTTATTTATTCCATTTTTGTAATTAAATTGTGAGTTTCTTGACATAAGTTTTGTAGATGACATTAAGTTATGAAGACAAAAAGTTGTGCATGTCTGTCTAAGCTGACGTAGGCTTTCCAATCCACATCACATACCCCCACAAACCAGAAATCTTAAACTTCAAGAATTGTTTGACCTCAGCTCATTTACAAATAGCAGCAGGAAATGGACCCTGAAGTCATTAATGAGCCATAATCTTGCCAAGTACAATCGGTGAAACCAGGGACTCTCCTACCTAGACCAGTTGTTCTCAACCTTCCTAATGCTGCGGCCCTTTAACACAGTTCCTCATGTTGTGGGGACCCCAACCATAAGATTATTCTCATTGCCAGTTCATAACTGCAATTTTGCTACTGTTAAGAAGTACTGTTACATTAAGCCTGTTTTCTGATAGCCTTAGGTGACCCCTGAGGGGTTGCGACCCACAGGTTGAGAATCGCTGGTCTAGACTCTTTGCCTCACAAATCTGAGCCTCTGCAGAGATATCTGCTGGTGGTTGGGGGGCACCTGTGAGGAACCCTGCCCTTGAACAGGGCCCACCCTACTCCTCCAGATTCACGAGAGGGCCCAGAGCTGTTGAGATCACACAACAGGGCCACCACTGGAACAACTGTGTGACTCTGTGTCTATCAGACTGGACAGTATCCTCAGGTTTCCTCCTACTCCAATGCTTGGCAAGTAAGAGCCCCCAAATCCGGGGTTCAACCTCCACGGCTATGATAGACTAAAGAAACCTACCATCTCCATGGTTTTCACTCTGAAAGGGGATGAGGAAAGGGACACACTGAGTAAATATGTCACAGAAACCCCACGAGGGGGTCCTCAGAATGTGGAACGGGGGCGTCTAACAGGGATGACTGTGTTAGCCATCCACGAACGTGAGCAGCATATGGCTAATCGATGGACACCACAGACACGGCGTGGGGGATGCTGAGACCCGAGAGCTAAGAGCCAGTGACCCAGAAGACTACTCCTCAGGCCTGCCGCTAACACCCTCTCAGTCCCTCCTCTGAACCAGGCTTAAGATAGCCTTGAGGACACAGGCAGCATAGACACAGTGTCCCCTCCTTTCAGAGAGCCCACAGTCCAGCAGAAAGCTAGGAAAGCAGAGGCTGAAAGAGGACAAGGGGCCTCAGGGTCAGACAGGGGCTCTTTAGCCCATTGTTATGGTTTTAATTAGAAATGTCCCCTGCAGGCCCATATGTCTATGTACTTGGTCCCAGCTGGTGGCACTGAATGGGGGAGGAGTGGAGGCTTTAGGAGGCAAGGCCTAGCTGGAGAAGGCAGCTGCCTGGAAAGCAGGCATTGAAGGTGATACCCATTCTGGTTCCAGCCTACCCGCTCTGCCTTCTGACCCCCCTGAGCTATGTGGAGCTCCTGGGACACGCTCCTGGAAACAGGAGCCAAAATAAATTTTTCCCTGAGTTATTTCTGTCAGGTATCAAGTTACAGGTGACCAGGAAAGTAACTAAGCGACCCAGAATTCCCCTGAAACTACAGAGACCAAGACAGGTCAGATGAAAGAACAGCATGGCTGAAGCAGAGTTCAGGAAGGCATGTGCACGGTGTCCGAGCGGAGGCGTTTCTAGGAACTTAACTCTTCCCTTCACTTGCTGGCTGTTATGTCACTGCCTGCTGTGTTCACATCCTCTGATTGGTGATGAAGCAAAGGGCAGAAGGGCTAGTCTTCCTGTGGTATATAGAGCAAGGGTAGTTTCTATTCCCCAGTCAAGCTCAGGGTCAGAGGAACCCACCACAGACGTCATCATGATGGGGGCAGGGACCAGTGAGGAACTAAATCCCCAGGGACTTCTGAGAAGAAATAAAAAGCCCAAACACCAGCAGGAGTTGGGGATGACGCTGGTTCTGAGGCTCCTCCCTTCCTCCATGCCCACCGGTGCTGCCTTATGGCCGCTTCAAACGCAAAGCCCAGCACAGACACTTCCTGGTTCCAGCTGGTAGCACTGTTTGGAGAGGCTGGAAGCCTTAGGGCCTAGCCTAGTATGGGTCACAGAGGAGTCAGGGTGGGGGACTAAGGCAGCTAGCTCACTGCTCGACCTCATCAACCAAGTCAGACACAGATGAGGCTGTGAGGGCCATGGGCAGAAATGCGTAGACATAGCTCCCACTTCCCCTTCTCCAGGCACACCAGCAAGAGGGGAGTCTCATGTCACAAATGGGGAAACTGAGTCTCATCTAAAGTAAGTTCATCCACTGGGATAAACCTAGGTGCAGGTCCTTCATCTCCACAAACAGGGACCTGCAGGCTGCTCTGTTGACCGTCAGACACAGTTGTTCTGTGTCCTCATCCTCACGCCTAAGGACCCTGGTCTTTGCCTGAGTCAACTGCCCGTGTATCACTACTGTCAGATAACCAATGTGACTGCCTCTGCTCCCCTCACCCCAAAACAGAAGGGGGAACCCCAAGCATCCCAGAGTCTACCCCCCATCTCAGGTGGCATCCTCCTAACATGCCACAGATAACCTGCTGACCTGCCTGCTTCCCTTCCCCTCCCCTGCAGTAAGCGAGGCAGGAATAAGACAGGCAGAGGCAGGCTCTTGTGACAAAGCCTTTCCACCTGCCCTACTCTGAACCCTTAGCAAGGCATGACCAAGGCACCTGGGCACAGTTTGTCGTTCTTCGCGAAAGGAAGGCGTGCGTGAATGAGCGAATGAACGGATCGAGAAAATTCCATCAATATAGTACTTTCTGCTTCCTTATCTTCACACTGCCTTTGAACCCATCATCCCACCTGGTCCTTGTAATATTCAAAGCCCTGCTTTGTACAGAGGGAAACTGAGGCCCAGAGAGATGGTTGGAATAGTCAGTCCTGTTTCCATCCTCTTTCTGCCTGAGGGCCACTGCCTTCAGCTAGAGAGCTTAGGGGCCCAGTTCTGAAAGGAAGGGTGTTTGCCTCCATAGCATAGCAACGTTGAGCCTCCCTAGATGCCTACTCTGTGCCTAGAAGTCACTAGCGAGGCTAGGTGTGCTGGAAACCCCTTAGGGAAAAGGTAATCCCCACCAGCCAGTGAAAATCCATGCTACTCCAAACGGGTCTCACACCTTTCCCAGGCTGGGTCATAATTTTCAGATTCCCACAAACTGGAAACTCCCATCCATTGCTTCTCTCATCTTGACTCACACTGTGGGCAGAAAGAGCCGGAAGAGGTGACACACACACAACTCACCCTTACAAACAAAAGTTTCAGGCCAGAGAGGCAGCTCAGTGAGCAAAGGGTCCTGCCACTAAGCCTGACAACCTGAGACCAATCTCTAGAACTTTCATGATGAAAGGAGAACGGGCTCTCTAAAGTTGTCCTCTGGCCTCTGCATGGGCCCCGGGGCTCACATCCGTGTACATGTGTGCACATACTCACACAATAAACATATGTGATTTTCAAAAGCTTGAGACTCCTTCAGCCCCTTTGAATGGCATAATCTTTCAAGTCAAACCGCTGCCAACTTCAAGAGTTCAACTGGGTCCTGCTTGCCAAAGGCCATCATGGCTAGGCCTGTTCACTGTTGACATCCCCTCATAGAAGGGGTGACAGGAAGGGTCATGGGACCCTCGCCCGAGTGTTCCTGCTGCCCTCCACGCCAGTTGCATGCAGTTCTGCCCCACTTGCACTTAGCCTTGGGGTCTCGGGCAGAGGTTAGAGTCAGTTAGGGATTAAGGAAAAGGTGTTCTACTTATGCAGCTTTGGAGAAGCCATCATGCATGCTGGGTAAGATTTTCCAGCGCAGCTGCATTGGGGTCACCAGCAATCCTGACAGTAACCTCCGCCTGCGCTCTGTAAGTGAGCCCAGTAAATTCACTGGATCTCCAGAAGGGACTTTGATTCGTCACAGAGACTTTAGAAGGAGGCAGATAGACAATGCTTAGTCCCCCACAAGGAGAAATTCTCACCACAGACCCCCCCCCACCAGCAGGTCACTAGATAATCTTAGCTGAGAACCCACCCCTTCCTTGCCTTTTCCTCCTCTTTCCCACTCTGATGTGTGGCTTTAAGAAAACAGCCCTCTGAGCTGGGAGCAGGGAGCCCTCCTCACCCGCTTCCCTATTCCCTATCACCATCTTTCACCCTCCCAGGACATCTCTATGTCTTCCCATATTCCTCACCTCCTCCTCTTCCCCTGAGTTGATGTGATAGTTCCTGTCGGTCCCCTTCCCTCCCCCAGGCTTGCCTTAGCCTGGACTCCAAGTCTCTTCAGGACCAAAGCCCACTCAGTCTTCAGCGTCACCTCTGCTTTGGTGTCTTTACTCTCCAGTGACTCCAAACACACCCAGCCACAGATGGGCCACTGTCCCCATGCCTGCCCACTTACGTACCCTCTGTGACCTAACCCTCTCTGCCCTTTTCTCGCTGGGGGGTCTCAGCCCTAAGTCAAAGAGGCCAGGTTCCAACCTCCAGCCCCCAACTCCTGCCCCACTCCCAGGCAGGGCCAGGCCCATTCCAGAGCCCCATTAGAGTCAGTGCAGGACACTTAGTTCCAAGTTTTATGCCCACCAATTGCCAGCCCCACGGGGATCATGTTCAGTTCATCTCCATATGTCACCTCCCTGGTGGCCTTGCATCCTGCTGGGCCTATAGAAATCACCAGATGCAGGGTGAGCCTGACGAAGTAACAAGACACTCAACAAGGACCGAAGGACGGCTCCAACGAGGCAAGAGGAGGAAAACACCAGCACCCTGTCTCAGGAGCTCTAAGGAGGTTACAGGCATCTGAGAGTCATTCAGGGCTTCTTAAGAGGCCTAATGCTGGGAGCTTAGCTCTGTGTACCCTGCTGACCTCTAGAGCTCAAGGGTGGAGCACTCGGAGCTGGGGCATTGAAGAGGTCTCCCTCCCTACCACATCCCCCAAGCATCCAGGGCTTGAGCCAAGACAGACAGACTGAGGGACTGGGGAAGACCTGGCTCTCCACTCTGTTCCGCCCAGGAGCACCCTTACAAAGAGGTTGGAGCCTCACGAGTTGGCCACTCTGGCAGGGAAGGGAGAAGGAGGCAAGGTAGTTCCAAACAGAAGCATTCCACCCACGGCCCAGCTGAGTGCCAAGGAACAGTCCCCCGTTCCCATGCATCCCTAGGTGACCACCCGCAGATCGTGCCTGACATTCTGAAGGACAGACCTCCTGCCCACGTGAGAGGGCTCAGAGTCGGGAGGTGAAGAACGGTGGCCTACAGGGGGCAGAGAAGGAGTGTAGGAAACTTGGTGTCTTTGACAGCCTCTCTTACAAGAGCGCCAAGTAGAGCTAGAGGTGATGGACCTCACCTGATCTTGGCCTTGTACAATCTGGAGAAGTGTCAATACTGAGCACGCGCCAACATTAGAGGAAATCAAGCAGGTGCAGGGACCGGAGGGACTCCTAGCAGGACAGCAGGTCCTCCTCATCCCTTCCCCAAGGCCGACGTGCCTCCCTGCTCCTGACCCTCAACATGTCCACTTCGAGGAAATCCAGGCTCACCTGCCCCTGAGCCCCTGTCTACAGAGGGGAAACTGAAGGTTTAGGAGTGACCCTTCAAAACGGAGCAGGGATAAAGCAGCTGGCTCCACCCCACCCCCAGGAGCATCTGTCCATGAAAACTGTTACTGTCAGGTGCCACCCTCTCCCACCTCCATCCTTCCCTTCCTCCCGAATCCAGAACATTGTGCAGAGGTGGAAGGAGGGCAGGAAGTGGGCAGAGGCGTGATGGTGAGATTCAAGGTGCTGGAGAGAAGAAGCCTTGGGGACAGCCTCCTCACTCGGCGTCAGGCAGCCTGGCTGTTGGTACACTGTGCCCCCCACTAAGCTTTGTCCCGGCTCCTGGCTTGCTCTCCCAGGCTGGATGCAGGGCAATGAGACGCAGAGTTTTAGCCCAGAGAGAAAGTTCTCGCTCATGTCAGACCCACTCTTGAGAACCCATGGTGATGCACATCCCCAGGACCCTGGTCCCAAGTGCTCTCTGCACCCCCACTGGAGGTAAGTCAGCCTCATGCAGCCGCTTGCCCACAACCACAGTGACACACACAGCAGCAGTCCTGAGCTCTCCCTGTTTACGACTGAGTGCCACCTCCCACAGCAGCAGCGCCACCTTCGCCCACGCACGCCTGATGCCACCAAAACAGGCTGTCACGACAGACACAGGCCTCTGGTGCCCTCTACTGTTTGGCACTCCTGCACCATAGCTTGAGGATGGCACCCAGGCTGGCAGGGAAAGCTGGGGAATGTCACCTGTCCCCATTGGGTTGCCCCAGTTTATCACAGGCCCTCCAACCATTTTCCAAAAGGACCCAGAAAAAAAAAACATGATGCCCCAGGGAGATTGGAATACTGCAGGGTGTGTCTTGTTGACAGACAGCCTCGAGGAATGCTTGCAGCAATAATAACCTACTAGCGAGCCAGCATGGTGGTGCACACAACTGTAGTCGCACACTCACGAGGCTGAGGCAGGAGGATCTCAAGTTCCATCCCAACCTGGGCTGCCTAGTGAGACCCTGTCTCATAAAAGAGCTCAGAAAAAAGACAGGTTCCTCTCCATCACGGGCTGTCTCTCTGCTGGTGCTGCTTCCAGTGTCCCCAACATCAGCATGCCTCATGAGGAAAATATCTTCCCTAGGCCTGCCCTAGTCAGGGTCCTCAAGAGTCACAGAACCAGGGAGCAGCAAAACAGCTAGAGAAGTGTGGCTAGGTGTGAAGAGTCACACATAAAGGCATGTGTGTTTGTGCGTGTGTGTGTGCGCTGTGTGCACAGGCATGTGTGCACACATACATGCGTGCTCATGCATGCATGGGAGGACTGTGCACGGATATACACGTGCAGAGAAAGAAGGAGGCCTAGAAGGAGAAGGGGCAACTGTCACTAACAGGCTCCCTATAGTGTCTGCAGAGAGGGGCACTGCCTAAAGCTTTTGGGAAGAGATAATGTTGCAGACAGGAGTGTCTAACCCAACCTCACAGCACATGTGGGCCAAGATATCTAAGAATTTGGCCCAAGACAGAAGTTTAAGATTACTTAAAATAGTATGAGGTGGATTCGGTTGCAATTTTTGTAACTTGCGTGCATGATTCTCAAGCACGAAGTCTGTGGATGATGTCATTGTGCTTGATGCCATGCAAAATGAGCATAGGCACGGTCTAGCAGTGCCTGGAGCGTGGGTAGGACAGCCCCGGACTTCAGCATGGCTCAAGACAACTCTTCATCAGCCAATATGTCCCAGGGAAGCCAAAGGGTAGGATGCCCCGGCTGTAGGCCATGGTCTCTAACTCAAATTCTCAGTGAATACTCTCTCATTCTGAAGGCCTTCAGCTGATGGGGTGAGGCTCACCTACACAGAAATAAGCAATGGGCCTGATTGGTTTAAACGTTAGTTTTGGCCACATAATACTTTGCAATATCTTGACTGGTGTCGGACTATACCATCAGTCACCACAGCATATGTGAGGTAACACTTGAAATTAGCCTCCACGCTCCTTTTCATGGGCCTTGTGTGTCCACCAAGGACACATCTGCAACCGCTTGGCCCAACATGTCGACTCTACGCTAGATCATGGAAAGTTTCACATGTGCTGTGCAGGTCTCTGTTCTTTCATAGTCTTCTATCTTTTTTAACTCAGGACTTCTGGGCCCAGAGAGTCAGCCTTACCCGGTGTATTGATTACTTATCTTGCTGCTATGCCTCAATACCCGATAAAAGCACTTTAAAGGGGAAAGGGTTTGTTCTGGCTCAGGATCCGAGGGTGAAGTCCATTGCGGCTGGGAAAGTGTGGCAGCAGGAGCGCGAGGCAGTTTGTCACATTGTACCCACAGTCCGGAAATAGAGAGACGAGACACTGTTGATTAACTGGTTTCCTCTCTTTCTTTAGTCTCGGGCCCCCAGGCCCTGAAATGGTGCTGCCCTACTTAAGGCTAGATCTTCCCAGGCTCGTCTCCTAGGTGACTGTAGATGCTGCAAGATGACAATCAGTATAAGCATCACAGCTGGGGAGGTGGCTCAGGGAATGAACAAATTCAGATGCCATGGAAAAGCCAGGCGGGATGGCAGCCCCATCGTGTGATTCCAGCACTTGTAAGGCAGGGGATCCCAGAGCGAGCCAAGTAGCTGAACAAGCTCGATCAGAGAGTTCTGGGCTCAATTGGTAGGCCCTGCCTCTATGAATAAAGCAGCGAACAATCAAGGAAGACGCTTCACTCTCCAGCAGCCATACACATGTGCATGCACATTGTACCACACATGTACATACCTACACACGGAAAACATACATATATACGTGTACAACATGCACGCAATGCATATCACACATGAGAGAAAATCACCCTCATCACCATGTTCATAGCTGGCTGTGTCCATTTGGGTACTGCAGAATGTCATCTTGGAAATGCTAAGCCTAACCTTCGACCTCACTGTGATGCTCCCAAGCCTGGGCCCTGGTGAGGACCCCCAGCTGAGCCCACTGGCATGTGGCGAGGGTGTGCATCGCCCACTGTGTGGGCTTAGCGAGGCAGAGAGGACCGAGCTGCATGGTGCCTGCTGTGAGTGAAACACCCCATCATTTTGTAATGATGATTTTATTGCTTTTTTACACACAATTAAAACTCAGTAATTCAGACCTATAAGAGAGGGCAGTCAGTGGCTGGAAAGTCCACATTAAAAAATAATTTAAAAATAATGTTGTTTTATTACTTTAAAATATATTACTTCATCCAGGCTAATAAAGTGTTGCCTAGTGAGTCCTCGGGGGACTTACGTTAATGAACAAATAAGAACAATTTGAGGGTAGTCTATCAATTATTAGTGTGGAAAAGGGTGTCTCAGCTTGAAAATGCATTCAGACTGTGTTTTCCTCCATGGATTTAAGGGCTTCTCGTAAAACATTGTAAATGTGATTCTTGAAAGGTTTATTTATGGTGTAGGTGTGCACACATGCGTGTGTGCATGTGTATGTGGGTTCATCGCTTGCATGCAGGTGTCTGAAGTGTCCAGAAGAGGACGTCAGCTCTGGGTCTAGTGTTACAGGTGGTTGTAGGTGTGGGGAACCGAACCCAGTCATCTGCAGATCGACAAGTGTTCTTAACTGTGGAGCCATCTCTCCAGCCCCTCTTGTAATGCATTTTATTCGGTCAATTACTCCTCGCGTGGAGAATACTCAGGCCTCTTCAGGACAGGCCGGCTCAGACTCTCGAGCTGGGCAGAGTGCCGGTAAGACGCCTAGCTTAGTTAGGCGACACTTCATGTTCTTTGTTCTCAGAAGCCTGTTGCGCCATGGTCGCCTTGACCTGTGGCTTCCAGAGCAGGACCGGTTTCCCTCAGAGAAGCCAGCTAGGTGCTGAGACTGAGTGCAGCCTGTGCTAAGCTCAAAATCCCAGCCAAGATTCTCGCAAGCTAGGCAACCTTGGGCAAGCCGCTTACCTTCTCTGAAGTACTCACAGGCTTGTGGTGGGCTTATATCAGATGGTCTATCTATCTACAGCATTTATATCAGATGGTCTATCTACAGCGTTTGAAATCCCTGGCACAGTTAGTTGTCCTTGTGGAAGGCAGAACATGTTAACTCCTGTTTACCTTGTTAAACAAAAGGCAGAAAAGGAAGGCCTCGTCTTTAATACAACCCTGGGCTGTAGGAAATGGCGTGGTTGTTATTCTGGGTGCTGGAAAGAAAGGTGGCTACAGATCATGATTTCAAAACAGGAGCCTAGGAATAGCTTCTGGGGTCACTAACACAGCAAACAACAGCTTGCTTTTCACAGGAACCGTCAGCCTTCTGTCATTCCATCTCCTTGGAGGCCATTTATATTTGAGCAAGTTTTCACCGGGCCGCAGGGTCTTGCCTCTTTCTCCAGGCATTCCAGTTCAGGCTGGTTTGCTCAGCGGAGAAACACAGGCCCAGCATTATCCCAGCCCCATAAAAAGGCCTTCCCTGAGGCAAGATCTGTGGTAAATCCTGGATTACCGTGGGAGAGAAGTCCCTAATGAAGGAGGGTGTCCTGGGGGAGTCTAGGGTATGACATCAGCTCTCTTTCTTGGTCTCTTTCTCTCCATGGTCTCAAGTGTCTGTTATTCATGTACACCTGTTTGTGGGTGTGCCAGTACATATGGGGTCATAGGTCAATAGCAGGTGTGTCTTCCTCTAGCACATCTGTGTATTTGCTTGGTTGGTTGTTTGAGGCAAGATCTCTCACTGAACACAGCTAATTTAGCAAGACCAGCTACCCAACAGGCCCCAGACAGCCTCCTGCCTCTGTTTCCCAAGTGCTGGGATTACAGGTGTACACTACTGCGCCCAGACTTTTACTTGGTTCCGGGGGTCCCAACTCAGGTCCTCGTGCTTGCCTGGCAAACACTTTCCCTCCTGAGCCATCTCTCCAGCCCTTGGCATCAATCATCTCTTACTGAGCACTTAGCACTGGCCAGGGTTAGACTTTGTCATCTCCTGTGTACCCTCGCAACATCCAGCTCAGAGGAGCCTACAATTTCACCGCACTCCCGGGTTCTCGGGGAAGAGAGCTGAGTTACAAAAAGCAGGGTACTTGTTCAAGATTCTAAAGCTGGGGTGAGCACAACACGCCAGCCTCTAAGAGATTCTTTCCCAGCAGAGTCCACTCAGAGCCACAGAGGCCCGGCTCTTCCCAGACACACCCACCTACAAACACTATCAGTGAACCTGGCTCTTTCTCTCTCATCATATCTCCAGCCCCCAACATTTTCCTGTTAGTCTTGTTAGTTTGCATATGATAAAACCCACAATCCCTGGTCCCAAAGTAGCAGAGGACACACAGAATAGACTGGGTGAACAGCAGTCTCCCATAGGGCAGCGGAAGATACATGGCAATCACTTACTTCCCTCTGTTAGAAGACCTTAATGTTTTAGTTGCTTTCTTTATTGCTGTACCTGACAAAGCAAAAAAGGGAGGGCTTGTTTTGGCTCACAATTTCAGACTCCATCATGACCGGGAAGGCATGTGGCAGGAGCTTGAGGCTGCTGGCTACATTGTATCCACAGTCAGAAAGTGGATGAAATGAAGGTGCTCCTTTGCTGTCTTCCTTTTGAAGGTAGCCCAGGACTGCAGCCCACGGAATGGCACTACTCTCATTGAAGGCGGGTCTTCTTCTTAATTAACCCAATCTAAAAACTCCTTCACAGATATGCCCAGGAGTAATTGTAGATACTGTCAAGCTGACAATATTAACCGCCATAGCAGCCTGAACCAGTTTCTGCTGCCTGCAGTAAGAGCCTACATAGATACTCCCTCTCAGGGTCTGGACGCTGCCTCAGAAAGAGGATACCTTGATGACAGCTCAGCACCACCCAAGGCCATCTATCAGCCAAACCCGCTCCCCTCCACCAACATGGTTTTCTTTTAAAAAAAAATGAAATGAACAATTGGAGAGGTACATTTGATGTGTATGCCCTGTGGCATAGTTTCATCAGTAACACATGGTTTTAGACATTGTGTGTGTGTATAGATAGGTAATAAACATAGATAGATAGATGATAGATAGATAGATAGATAGATAGATAGATAGATAGATAGATGATAGATAGAGATAGATAGATAGATAGATAGATAGATAGATAGATAGATAGATAGATAGATAGATAGATAGATGATAGAAAGAAGATAGATAGATAGATAGATAGATAGATAGATAGATAGATAGATAGATAGAGAGATAGAGAGATAGATAGAGAGATAGACAGATAGTCTCACTGTGCCTAATCTGGAACTCACTGTGTAAACCATACTGCCCTCAAACTCAAGAGTTACCCACCTCTACCTCCTGAGGGCTGGGATAAAAAGTGTGCACTACTGTGCCTAAAGATATTTTTTCTTTTATTCTTCAGATTATAATATAATTACATTATTTCTCCCTCCAAACCTTCCCTAGTATCCCTCCTCAATCTCTTTAAAGTCATAGCCTCTTTCTTCAGTGACTGCTGTTGTATGCATGCGTGTGTATATATACATATATATGTATACACACACACACACACACACACACACACACACACGTATATTCCTAAATGTAACCATGATGTGTTTCTAAGTCCACCTCGTATAGCCACCTCTCTTGCTCTTCTCTCGCTTTCTTTTCTCCTTGGTTGTTGTTGAGCTCCACTAAACTCACATTGTTTGGGGCTGGCACAAGTCCCCTAATTCAACTTCCTTTAAAAATGGAAATTCGTGCCGATTATGTGGCTGCTTTTGCAAGGCAATGCAACACTGAAGTCGCTCTAAGGACAGGACAGAGCAGTGTGACGGTGCCCATAGGGGCCTTCATGTATATTTATGCAGACTGAGCCTCTGGTCAACCTACTAAAATAATCGCCTCCATTAGTAATCCTATCAGTCATCTGGTGACCAGTAAGAGGGTTTTCATAACCCAATATGCTAGCAAAGTTGCAATTAATCCATTATTCCATCATGTGATTTTGTTCTTTGATTTTAAGACAAAAAGTTTCCATTTGGGACCTGGAAAAAGATATTTCAGTGGTTAAGAGCACTGCCTGCTCTTGCAGAGGACCTAGGTTTGATTCCCAGCACCATATAGTGGCTCACAGCCATGTGCAACTCCAATCCAGGGAATCTGCTACCTTCTTCTGGCCTCCGGGGCCTCCATCCCTCACTAGATGAGGTTCTCCAGTGACAACCAGGATAGCACCAACTGGATCACAGGGGTGACCAATTCAGGCTACGCATCCACTACTGCCCGGAGTCTTAGCCCGGAAACTCGTGGTAGTTTCCCTTGCATCAGGCTTCTACCTGACCCCTAAAAACCCCAGTCATCTCTCACAGCACTCTCCTCCTTCCCCCAACCTGATCCCTCAAGTTCCCATGCCGACCTCCCCTCAGTCCAACCAGGAGGTCTCCTCTATTTCCTCTTCCCAGGGAGATAGATGAGTCTCCCCTTGGACCATCCTTGTTACCTAGCCTCTCTGGGTCTGTGGGTTGTAGCATGGTTATCATTTACTTTACAGATCATATCCACTTATGAGTGAGTACATACCATGTTCGTCTTTCTGGCTCTGGGTTACTTCACTCAGTATGAGTTTTTTTTTTTTTCTAGTTCCATCCATTTGCCTTTAAATTTCCCGATGTCATTGTTTTTTAACAGCTGAGTAGTACTCCATTGTGTAAATGTACAACATTTTTTTTTTATCCATTCTTCAGTTGAGGGGCATCTTGGCTGTTTCCTGGTTCTGGCTATTACAAATAAAGCTACTATGAACATAGTTGAGTAAGTGTTCTTGTGGTATAACTGAGCATCTTTTTTTTTTTCTTTTTTGAGACATAGTTTCACTATATAACCCCGGCTGAATCTGAACTCATAGAGATTCACCTGCCTCTGTCTCTTGAGTATCTAAACTAAATGTTCATGCCATTATATCCAACCCATCAAGTTTTAAAAGTGAACCCCGGTGGTCACTGAAAATGACCCCCTGGTGAGTGGCACTGGTTTATACTCCCTGCTACCAGTGTCATTTTGAATCTACTTACTTTCCTTTTTCTTTTTTGTTTGTTTGTTTGTTTGTTTTTGGTTTTTTTTTTTTTTTTTGGTAAGTTCTTACTACATAGTTGCATTCCCAACCCACTTATTTTTACTTTTTCTATTTTGAGGCAGGGTCTCTTTATATAATTCAAACTGGCCTTGAAGTCACTCTGTAGCCCAGATAGGACTTGAACTTCCAATCTTACCTCATCCTTCTTAGTAGGTGAGATTACAGGCCTGCACCACCAGACCTGGCTGAAAGTGTGTGTGTGTGTGTGTGTGTGTGTGTGTGTGTGTGTGTGTGTGTGTTATGTGTGTGTGCATGTACGATTGTGTGTGTGCATGTATGTAAGTAGGTGTGCATGTATGTACGATTGTGTGTGTGCATGTATGAAAGAATGTGGAGGTCAGAGAAAAGGAGAAAGGAAGGGAGGGAAACAGAGAGGGAGGAAGACAGGGAAGGAAAGAGGGAAGGAGAGAGGGGAAGGAGGAAAGGGGGAAAGAATCACGACTGCAGTTTTGAGTCCTGTCTGAAGGGTTGGGTTCCTGTATGGTGTTGTCAGCATCATTGGTGACCTAGATGTCCCTAGAGTGAGTGCTGTCCACTACAGAACACTAAGATGTCAGAGCATCCACAGGACCCTGCCCTGGCCTGAGGCTCACACACTGACACCAGTATCTTGTGATTACTGCAAAGCTCCACAGTCCCAAAGTGTGTTTCATCTTCAACTTTTCAGGGACCCTTTTCTCTCAGATTTTTAAAACTGCCAGGGTCCACAGGCAACGAAAGCAAACAAATTTCAGTCAAATGTATTTTCTAAGGTTTATTTTCTTTATTTTTAATTATGCGCATTTTGGAGGTGGGGTCTGGGTAGGTATTCATGAGTGCAGGTGCCCTAAGAGGTCATAGGCATTGAATCCCCGCAGAACTGGATTTCCAGGTAGCTGTGAGCTGCTTGGCATGGGTGATGGGAATGAACCTCCAGTCCTCTTTACTTTAAAGTACATGTTCTTTACCACTGAGCCATTTCTCTAGTCCAGCTGTCTTTTTTTTTTTTAATAAAAATCATAACTGTGGCCTACACTAGGGAAAACAGTCCTTACAGCCCAACCTTAGCCCACGGGTCCAGGTGCCCTAAATGAAGCCAAGAAAGTATCATAGAAACTACTGGACAGCTTTCCTCCCTGGCATTGTGTTGAGTGCTTCCAAACTCCCTGGTTCCCCCGGCCAGCATGTCCCTGTGATATAAACTACATTGCACCACCTTGTAGACTATGAAACATTCGCTTAGGGTTATATCAAGACCTCACAGGCAGAAGAAGCAGAAAAAGAAACAAGACATGGGAGTGATGTCACCCGTGACACTTTAGAAATCCATCTCTCTTAACAGCACAGCCACACCCAGCCACAGACGTCAACGAGATGGCCCAGCCACCATCAGGCAGGTCCCCTCCCATGGTGCCCATGCTATGGAGACGGATGTGTGCCTCCAGCAAAGTCTCCTTTGCAGCCCCCAGATTCTTGTTAAAGACCCTGATGCTCCAAGATGCCTGGGTCCCTCAACAGAGAGGTCTCTGTGCCTGTAGCTCAGTGAGTGAGTTAGTAAAGACCCAACTAACTAGGTGCTAGGCACAGGGGACATCAAGCACCTGCTTTGACAACATTTTTAAATCATTTTAAGTGATAAAAATGTGTTGCTATCACCCCTCCAAGGCTCAGGGCACATCACAGAAGAGAGAGAAGAAACAATGCAAGATCCAGAGGAAGGAGGGTGAGGAGTGGCAGAATGCTGTCTTCTGAGTATGGAAGACTGATACACTAGTGAACTTGAACCCAAAGCAGATGTGTTACCTGCACGAAGCCTGTGTAAGCTTGGGCTTGGCGACATTCTATCAGGAACAGAAGAAGGGTTCATGAGCCAGCTCCACTCCCCACCCCTCCCTGGGAATCTATAGGCATTAGTAGTGACTGGAGAAAGGAGAGGCATTTTCTTCAGGGGTATAGCATGTGTGTATTCACACGTACATGCACATGCAACCATTCACATGGAAGTAGAAGGGAGCTAGTAGCGAAGAAGTGGGTCAGTGGAAATGCGAGGGGGACAAGAGGGAAATCGGGGTGAGCACCATCAAAATACATTATATACATGTATGAAAGTGTCATCATGAGCCCCGTTACGATATATGATATAATCAATACTTGCCAATTAAAAAGTTTGAAAATAAGTAAACGTCCGAAAAGAAGGGGCATAAATAGCCTTTAATTCTTTAATTCTTTCCCATTCTGGAACGAGCAGAGCTCTATGTGCACAGACTTGGGACCCCATGATTTCGTGGTTCGAATCCCAGCACCTCCACTCCTCACTGTGGGAGACTACGCAATGTTCTCCAAATCTTAGCTTTGCTTCACAGTGTGAAAAAGCTAACACTCACCTCTGCCCACTGCAGAGGGTTCTTTAAGGATAAAATGAGCCAATGTATAACAAAGGGCTTTGTGGCTGTGTAAATGTTAGGTCGTTCTTTCAATAAACATTTATTAAGCATGTACTCTGAGCCGAAGCCTGAGTTAGGCAGGAGAGCCTCTCGGATGCACAGGACATAAAATGAACCTTTGCCATGAATAATTTAGCAACATTTAGTGCGTTCACAAGGCTGCCCAGCCAATGCCTCTATCAGGTTCCAAAAGATTTTCTCATCCCCAAGGACCAAAGAAAAGCTGGTCCCATTAAACCATCACTCTTAAATTTTTTATTATGTTTGTTTGGTGTGTGTGTGTGTGTGTGTGTGTGTAAGTGTGCACACTCACATGGGAAGTCAGAGGATGACTAGGGGGAGTCGGTTCTCTTCTTCCCTCATGTAGCTCCCAGGGATCAAACTCAGGTCATCAGGCTTGGCAGTAAGTGTTTTAGCCACTGAAGCATCTCGCCAACCTCCGCTGTCCTCTTCTAAGGACATGTATCTTGATCTTTTGGTCATTGGAATCACTCTCTGTTTGACAACACCATGTCTTCCCAGCAGCCTGTGCGTTTGGCGGATGTCCTTCTTGTCGAGCTAGGGACTGTCAGGTGCTGGGAAAGTGGGGACAGGCCGTGTTTGGGTAAATATTAGACTTGGCCACAGTCACTGTCCATGTCAGGAACCCAATTGGTGTTATTGATTGACAGATTTGGGGACCAACTGTTTAGAAAGCTGAGCCCCCTCGGATTGGACTAGGTGTTTCGGCAAACAGCCCTAATGCTGGGCAAACAGGCCTGTTGGAAGAAGTAGCCAGCATGTTAGCAGAGCAAACCAAGTGCTGAGCAAACAGCTTAGGAGAATGTGACCACCTCCATGTAACCTCAGCCGAGGTATTGATCCCACTGGAGGCAGGAGAGGGGCCGGGTGGGGAACAGAGAGATACAGACCCAGGCAGAATGTAAATGTTATCTTTAAGCTTCGGCTGTCAGGGCCCTAATGGGCATCTGTTTGGCATTTGTCTTCTTGTAAATCTTTAAATCCAGGTCGGGGCCCAGCATAGAATTTAATAACAGCTTTTCTGAGAGAAGGAGGCTGGGGACTGACTTCTTTCCCGAGAAGCCCACTGGGCCTTTCTCGTTTTCCTGGAGGCAGCTGCCTCAAGTGGGAAATTTTTAGATGGGAGATTCTAAATTCCTGGAAGCCTGCAGGAAAAGGGAAAGGAACCCCCAAATAAATGTCCTCTCCTCCCACCATGGGCATGCATGCATGCGTATAGACCTGTATGCCAATGGAGGCCAGATATGGATGAACATCCGGACATCTTCTTCGATCACTCTGTTCTGGTTTTTTTTTTTGAAACAGGATCTCTCACTGAACCTGGAGCTCACTGATTGGCTAGAGAGGGTATCCACAGAGATCCTCCTGTCTTCACCTCCCAGTACTGCACTGGGCTAAAGGTGTGCACTGCCAGGCCTGACTTCTTCCATGATTGCCGAGGTAAGCTCATGTCCTCATTCCTGCTCAGCATGCACATTCCCCACTGAAACATGCCCCAGCCCCACAAAGTTGTCGGCTGCATCCAATTTGAGAGCCCTGGGCTCTGGCTGTCTGGACCTGACCTCTCTGAGCCTTAACCAGTGTATTTGAAAAGCAGAACATGTCCCTGCAAGGAACATAGGATCTCAGGCCATACACACCTCCATCCAGGCAGAAGCTCTGCATAGCCAGTAAGCATGATTTTAGAAGCTTCCTCCATGACTGACCTGATGAGACTGCCTCGTCCTGAATCACAGTCCCCCAGTTCTCGAACCACTTCCCCACTTAGAGAGAGAGACTAGCGTGTGGGTCTCCATACAGGCTGGGTTGTTGGAAGCTCGGGGATAGGAAGACACTGTCCCGAAGGTCATAGGACACCAGTTACACAAGTGATTTGTGACAACTCGTAAGTGATGAGGCTGGCCTCCAAAACCAAGACCACAGCAAGCTGTCTGAGAGAAGCGAGCCAGGGGGTGGGCAGCTGTTGGTTCAGCTGGTAACAGGCTTGTCTGGCAAGCACAAGAACTTGAGTTCAATCCCCAGAAGCAAGGTTTAAAAAGCTAAGAATAATGGTACATACTTGTAACCCCAGCCCTGGGAAGGCAGAGACAGGCATGTTCCTGGGGCTCCCTAGGCCAGCACAGCCTGTTCAATGAGCTCCGGGCTAATGAGAGACCCTTGTCTCAAAATAACAAACAGTATAACCAAGGAACAATACCTAAAGAACAGCATCTCTAGCCTTCATAGGCACATATAAACATATGTGTACATACGGACATACACACGTGCATGTGCGTGCACACATACACATACACTGTGGGGCCAATGGTGATTCAATTTCTTCTCACTAAAACCTTATTATTTAAAATTTTTCCTTTTAAATTTTTAAAAATTGATTTGTGTGTGTGTCCATATGTACATGTATGTTTATGCACGTGCACATGAGTGCAGTGCCTGCAGAAGCCAGAAGAGGGCATCAAATCTCCTAAAGCTGGAGTTAACAGGCAGTTGTGAACCGCCAAGTGTGTACTGGCAACTGAACTTGGGTCCTCTGGCAGAGTAACAAGTGCTCTCAACCACTGAACGTCTACCTAGTCCCACTCGGAGATATCCTACAGCGATTAGAAATAACACAAAGATCTCCTACAGTTATTAGTAGGCAGTTGTCATGGGAGCAGCAGCTGCCAAGACAAAGCCTAAGCCCTCTGTGGCTTCTGACTGGGCAGAAACTGTAAAAGGCATTCAACCACCTCCTCGGATTCAGAGGAAGACCAGTCTTGCCCTCCTTCCCAAGAGCTGAGACAGATGTGCACTGTTCTGTCCACACCCCCGAAAGGGTGAGGAAGTCTGGGTTGTGCAAGGACACCATGAAGGTCAGCAGGATGGCAGAGCAGTCAGAATTCCCAGGAAGAAATGTATTGTCTTCACTGAACAAACCCAGTGGGGGAAAGACTAGCGGCTCGGCTGTATGCTGTGTGGCACTCACTCCAGCAAGACGGCAGTCATCCTCAGAAGCTGAAGTTACGAGGACTTGTGAACTGCCCTGTTCAGAACCAAACCTGAGTCGTCCTCTGCAATAACAGCAAGAACTTGTAGCTAACGAGCCATCTCGCCAGCCCCTAACACTAAAGCAAAACCATTGCTACGTTCAAGGCCAAGGACGTGCCCACTGCAAAAACAAACGAATGGATAAATAAATCAAAATAGGGCCTGCCAGCACCACGGGCTCCTCCTTGCTCACCCTAAGAGTCTAGACCTCGGTCTTCCTTTTGCTATACACAAAGGTCCCTTTTAGGAAAACCTGAGGAATTTCTGGTGTGGGGAGGGAGTGTGTTCTGGCAACTGGAAGCCCAGTGAGCTTGCATTTGGGAAGGTCCCAGGCCTCAGAGTAGATTAAGATACAAGTAGAGAAGTTCCCCTGTGAAGCAGCGACTCCCAGAAATCCCTTCTCAAAGATCTGCTGTGCCCCCCACACACACACCCTTCAGTAGCGCAAGTCACAGGCAATGACAAGACTGTGTCCCCGGATGTACCATAGTCCTGCTCCTCTGTGTCCCCAGATGTACCACAGTCCTGTTCCTCTGTGTCCCCGGATGTACCACAGTCCTGCTCCTCTGTGTCCCCGGATGTACCACAGTCCTGCTCCTCTGTGTCCCCGGATGTACCACAGTCCTGCTCCTCTGTGTCCCCGGATGTACCATAGTTCTGCTCCTCTGTGTCCCCGGATGTACCACAGTCCTCTTTCTAAAGATATGAGTCCTCAAGCAAGGAAAACTGTCCCCACCCTCGTGCCCACGTTCTCAGCCCATGCCACCCTCAAGGTGGGCAACGGGACAGACAATCACCGCATGCCCTGTGGGAGGGGTTAAGTGTTACCAGGCAGGGATGCTCCTCTACCTGGATGGCTTAAAACACCCAGGTTAGAGCCGGTTTGGCTGGGAATGTGCCAGTTAACGAGACGGGTAAGAGCTACACGGCAGCGAACGTGAGAATGCGAGCTGATGAGTCACTGGAGAGGCTGAGCGGGACCCAGAATGCTCAATTAATGAGTCACTCTGCAAAATACGTTTCTGGGGCTGGGGAGGTGGCTCCGTGGCTAAAGTGCTTGACGTGCAAGTGTTTGGATCCCCACAATCCAGTAAAGCCAGACAGACTTGGAAGTCTGCCTTCGCTTTCAACATCAGAAGGCAGAGGCAGGGGAACCTCAGATCAAGCTGGCTAGAGAGCCTAGCCAGTAACCACATCGGTGAGCTCTGGGTTCAGCTGAGAGACCCTGCCTCAATGAGTGAGGTGGAAGTGTAGTGCATTCCTAATTAGTCTTATTAAATAAAAATCTGGAGTCAGATATCAGGGTAAATGCTGAAAGATCAGAAGAGCCAGTCACTAGAGAGACTTTTTGCCTCTACCAAATCCTCAGACCAAATGGGCAATCGTATGGCCACAAATCCTCAGACTGAATGCCCTGAGCTCCTGTCTCCTCCGACCTTATATTCCACTCTCTGCCCCCTAGTGCTGGGACTAAAAGCATGAGCCTCCACCACTTGGCTTTGTTTCTCTTTGAGACTGATTCAATCTAGTGTAGTCCAGGGTGGCCTTGAACTCCAGAGATCCACCTGCCTCTGCCTCCAGAGGGCTGAGGTTAAAGGTGTGTGCCACCGCAATACTTTCTGAAGAAACCCAGGCTGACCCTTATTGATAAAATCCTTCAACCATTGAGCTTCGTATTCACTTTGAACATCTTCAAAAAGAGCCAGACGTGGTCACGCACACTTTTAATGCCAGTATTCAGGGGGCAGAGGCAGTTGGATCTCTATAAGTTCAAGACCAACCTTGTCTACATAACCAGTTCCAAGCCAGCTAGGGCTATGTAGTGAGACCCTGACTCAAAAAATATGTATACAGGGATGGAGAGATGGCTCAGTGGTTAAGAGTACTGACTGCTATTCCAGAGGACTCAGGTTTAATTCCCAGAACCTACATGGCAGCTAAAGCATCTATAATTCTAGTTCCAAAGATCACAGTGCCATTTGTGGCTTCTGTGAGTACTAGGCATATGCATAGTACATAGACATACATGCAGAAAAATTCATGCATATAAAATATGTATATGTGGGGGCTAGAGAGATGGATCAGCAGTTAAGAGCACTAGCTATTCTTCCAGATGACCCAGATTTGATTCCCAGCACCTACAAACTGGCTCACAACTGTCCATAACTCTAGTTCCAGGGCATCTAACACCCTCTTCTGTCTCCAAGAACACCAGACTTGCGCATAGTGCATGCAAATACATGTAGGCAAGACACAGATACACATAAAATAAAAATAAAGCAATTTTTAAAAAAGTTTTAAGAGTGATTGTATGTGCAAGACATGGCCTTGAAAGAAGCAAACCAAGTAGTCCACAGCCCGTACCCACTTCATGTGTGTGGCCTGCTGGTTCAGGGCTCCTGCTCAGCCTAAGGCTCTCCTGTTGTTCTCTTGGAATTCAGAATAACTTTTGAACAAAAGCCCAAATATTTTCATTTTTCCCAGGGACCTGCAGATGGTTTCACCAGCCTTATGCCAAACTGTTAAAGACAAAATGAGATGCCACTGTTGGAAAGAGAGTTAGGGATTCACACACCGTGCCCTCAATTGAGCTCAAATGGCCCATCATTTTATAATGCTGAACTCAACTGAATTCTGGGTTGTGGGAACTGGCTTGTTTGTTTGTGGAGAAGGGTTTTGTTGCATTAGAAGTCTTTATGAGAACTTGGGGAGGTGGTGTGCGGCTGCAAAGCATGAGGACCTGAGTTCAACTCCCAGCACCCACATAAGACAGCCCGGAGTGGTGGTGCATGCGTGTAATCCTAGCACCTGGGAGTCGGACACAGGTCCTCGGGCTCACTGGGCAGAACACCAAGCCTAATCCTGGGGTTCCAGATAAAAGGGAAAGAGCCCATTTTAAGGAAAGGAGGTAGACATTTCCTGAAGAACACCTGAGGCTGACTTCTGGCTTCTGTAGGCATGTGCACACATACCCGCACACACGTGTGTGTGCACCTGCACACAACACAGGTCTTTGAGAGTAAGTCAAACCCTAAACCAGTCCCTCTCTTCCCTAACCACGTTCAGACAGGAAAGCCCCTTCTCACCTGCCACCTCTGCAATCAGAAGCCAGAGTAAGAAGACAGTCCTGGCCTTGCCTGACATAGACCAGCCTAAGTTCTTATTGGCTTCCTCCTCTGTAAAATGAAAGAGGACGAGGGCCTGGGCCCAGGAGGATCTAAGTCAGCCTCACCCCGCCTGTTTCTCAGTTGTTGAAACTGTTCACGGGGAAAATGTCTTTTCGTCCATTTCTGTTGCTGTAACACGCCTGAGATGGGATGATTCATAACTGACAGTGTATTTGGCTCACGGTTCTGGGACTGGGACATTCAGGGGCACGATGCCAACATCTGTCTGCTCGGTGGCTGCCCGAGGACCTTCCTTCTTCTTGCATCGTATAGCAAGACCAAGCACGAGTGCCAGCATTGCTCTCTCTTGAACTTCCCATGAGTCAAATGGCCAGTGTCCTAGAGTTCCAGGATAAGTGAGCCTGAAATGTGGAATTTGGCTTGTTTGAAGGAAAGGGTTTGGTTAATTAAATGTCCTTCAGAGACCTGGAGAGATGGCTCAGTCAATGACTAACGTTTTCACAGAGATCCCAGCCTTACGACCTCGTCTAGCCCAGTTACCTCCCAAAGGCCTTTCTTCCTCTTACCATTAATACATAAATTAGTGATAGCTTTCAACACAGAGACTTCGGGGACACATGCAAACCAAAGCGTATGTCCATAGCAGAGAGTATCTTGAAAGCTCCAGTCAACTAGTTAGCCCTGAGCTCCAGGACTTGTGGCCTAGTGCTGTCTAACAATACTTCTCTGAGCTTACTCTGTTACAGTTAGTACTGTTGGGCAAAGTGGGGGGAGTGTCATCAGGCTGATAACTGATGAAGGGCTGGAGAAATGTGTCGGTGGCTAGGAGGACTTTCTGTCCTTCCAGGGGACTCTAGTTTGAGTTCCAGCATCCACATCAGGACACTGACAATGACCTATTACATGGACTTTAGAGGATCCAGTGTCCTCTACTGGCCTCTAAGGGAAGGGCACCAGCATGTGTATGGCATATACACACATACACATAAACACACACACAGACACACACACACATCAAAATACATTTTTTTAAAAACTGGATTTTAGAGCTCCTCCTCCACATAAATCATTAGAAATCCCTAGAAGGCCCCTGACAAAGCATCCACAGTTCATATGCTTGTGTGGGCCAGCAAGATGGCTCAGCAGACAGAGGTGCCTGCAACCAAGCCTGCCAACCTGGGTTCCATCCCTAGTACAACCCACAAGGTGAAAGAAGAGAACCACCTCCCTCAAGTGTCCTCTGACTTGCACTCCTGGGCACAGACACAAAACAAATAAAAATGTCATGTGTGTGCAAAATCTGCAACAGTAAGACACGACCGTGTCCTGGTTCTTAAAGAAAGTCCCTAAATCTAGATGAGCTTTGGGACTCCCAACATGTATGTCGTCTTCTGCATCCATCTGTCATCAGGTTGATAATCTGGATTTCAGGGCCGGGAGAGATGACTCAGTGGTTAAGAAGCCTTCCCGCTCTTCCAGTGGACCTGCCCCTAAACCACGGCAAACATCTTTAAATGCAACCACATCCCTCACTTAATATAATTTATGAATAACCCTGGGAGTGAGGTTGCAATCAGCATAATGTCATTTGCCTAGTAGAGTTTTAAGTAAACATTCTTTCATGTCGGTCATGGTCAGTTGCAAGGAATGTTCATTTTGAGAGCAATGTGTTTTAAACTTCTTCCAAGTCTCCTTGCCCTGGGCCCTGGAGACACTGTGGTTCCTGGGTAGTGAGTCTACTACCCACAATGCTTGCCAGGTGAACACGGGCTGCCCTCAGCCAGCCTTTACCGTCTGAGGAAGACCATCCCCCTGGTATGAGGTTGAGTATTTGCATGGCCCTTCCGATTCAGCTGTCCTGTCTATTTAAAGTCTAATTCAGACTCAAGAGAGGTGGGGGCGGTGGGAGGGTCAAGTGCGGATTACAGAAAATTGAACTTTGCTGATCGTCAAGTCAGTCAGGTTAACAAGGTGTTATCTAACAAGACCGTAGGGGGCAGCTTTACTGGTTAGGACAAGATTGTTGGGTAATTAGCTTATCAACTCCGTGTATGTAAATGAAGGCTTTTAAAGTCCTTGAAACCTGCTTTTGCTCTTGAGTAATTTAACTGTCTCCTCTGGATGCTCTTCGTCCCTCTCCAGCTTGGATGCTTCCCCGTAATTAAGCGTTTATGGAAGTCCATCTTCCCTTCTGCAGAGGACCTTGCACGGGGGATTGAGGTAAATAAGCCTGTCCCTGCCCTCTACCTACCGATTTTCTAACTGGCAAATAGCAAACTTCTTCTGCAAAAGACCAGCTCACTACCTCCAACTTAGCATCTATGGTGCAATAACCAAACTCTGGCCATCTGAGCCCTGAACAGCTACAAACGGTGTGCAAGCCGCCGAGTGTAGCTGCACCTCAAAACCGCATTGCCAGGGCTAAGGTGACACTCAGATGACCAAGCTCTTGCCAAGTATACATGAGGTCTGAGGTTTAATCCCCGGCATGCCATAATTCAGGCATGGTGGTGACACACCTGCAGTCTCAGGACTCCAGAGGTAGAGGCAGGAGAAGCAGGAGTTCAAGGTCATCCACAGCTGTGTGTAAGGAGCTCCAGGCCAGCCTGGAATACATGAGACCCTGTATCAAAGCAACAAAACAAAACAAAACAAAACAAAAAACAGGCCCAGAGAGATGGCTCAGAGGTTAAAGGCACCTTTTTGCCAAGCCCGACAGCCTGAGTTTGAATTGCAGGACTCATATGATGTAAAAAGAAAAATGACTCCCACAAGTCCTCTGACCACAATGAGACATGCGTGTCACACACACACACACACACACACACACACATACACTAAATGTAAAAAAAATTCACTGACATAATCAACTTGGGCCATAGTTGCCTGGACCCTGATCTATGAGGCAGATATAAAGAATTCCTGTAGGAGGTGGAAGCTGGGTTGGTGCAGTTGGAAATGCTAGCCCAGTGCTGGATCAGGAGGAACAAGTCCGTGCTGCCCAGTGGGACGCGGTACTTCCTGGAAGAGGGGTGTGAGCGCATAAGGCGCTACTCCTTGGCTAGCCCTTCACGGTTATATAATGGCTTGCCCTATCCAGGGCTCTTCTTCAGAGGCTAAGGGAGCCAAGGCCTGATGTCATCAGTCTCCCAGGGTCTAGGTGACTTGTGTGTGGTGCTGCAGTCTCACCTGCAGAACTGGATTTGAAGTCAGAATCCTGTCATCTAAGAATGACGTGAGAACCCAACTGAAAGCCAGCAAGATGACTCAGTGAAAGAAAAGGAGAAGGCAGGGTAGAGACAGAGATACTCTTTGTTGCAAGTCTCCAGAAAGAGCTTTCAAACTGATAGTCCCAACACCCAACAGAAAAGTAGCAACATACTAGCAAAAGCGTTTCTTATCTGTAGACATGGCAGTTCCATAGTTAAGGAGTAGGGGCAATGAGGGTAACATAAGGAGGCCATCTAAAAAGATGTGGGGGTGTGGGTAACAACTAGTGTGTTGTTACTTTTCTGTTGCTACGATAGAGCACCAGGACCAAGGCAATTCCTAGAAGAGTTGGTTTGGGGCTTGTGGTTCGGGAGGAATAATAGTTGGTGATGGGAAAGAAGAGGTAGCAGGGAGACACGGCATTAGGAGCAGCGGCTGACAGACCACATTGGCAAGCCAGAAGCAGAGAGATCATACCTGAAACATCAAATCCCGCCCCCAGGACACACTTCCTCCAGCAAGGCCACGCCTCCTAAGGTTCCCCAAACAGCCACCAACTGGGCATTAGGATGCCAAGACTTACGGAGGGCACAACATTCAAACTACCACGCTGAGCCATCTGGAAAACAAGTAGCCAAGGTAGATAGATCCGGCCCACATCCTAGCCACTGTCTCTTTCCTCAGAAAGCTGAAGAGGGCATGTTTAATGAAGGCCTAGCGTGGGAGGTGTCAGGAGGGTGGGGAGCCCGAATGAACCAGCTTAGCCCTCTGGAACATCACGGCCCATCCCAGGGAGGTCTCCTTCTCTCCCCACTGTGACCAGAATACCTGAAAAGAAGCAACTTCCGGGAGGAAGAGTCTATTCCATCTCACCGTTCGAAGGGGCACGATCCACCAGGGCAGGAAGTCACAGCAGCTGGTCACATCATGTCACAGTCAGGAAGCAGGGACAGGAGAATGCTGGTGCTCAGCTCACACGTTCTTTTTTAGACTTTTCAAAAAGCATAAAGTATTTTTATACACTCTTTCTCCACAGGGTCATGGTGGCTGCCGCTGCAGTGCCTGCCTCCCTGAACTATCCAGCGCCATCCTTGTCTCTGGGGAGACATTCTCATGAGCTGCAGTCAGGACTGAGTAGATGACCCTTCATGGGACCCCCAGGGGCCAGTTACAGCTTGATAACACAGATCTCCCCCACTCTGCAGTTCCCAGACATGATGATCCTGTGTCTTGAGACAAGGCGGAAGCTTTGTTATTGTATGGAAGCTGACCAGGGACGAGAGCAACTATGGCATTCCACATCGTGCTCTGCAAAATCACTCCCACTTTCTTAGTGACATTGTTATCTCCTCTGATGGCCAGTTCACCCTCACGGGCTCCTGGGATGTAATACCACATCTCTGGGATCTCATAATGAGACCCGCTATGAGGCAATTGATAGGCCATGCCAAGGATGTACTGAACAACTGGAAGATAGTCTCTGGATCCCAGGATAAGACCATAAAGCTATGGAATACTCTGGGCATCGGCAAGTACACTGTCCAGGATGAGAGTCATACAGAAGTCTGTGTTGGCTCCTCCCCAAAGAACAACAACCCTATCATCATCTCCTGTGGATGGGACAAGCTGGTCAAGCTTTGGAATTTGGCTAATTGCAAACTGACGAGCAACCCCCTTGGTCACACTGGCTATCTAAACAGAGCGACAGCCTCTCCAGATGGTTCTCTCTGGAGGCAAGGATGGCCAAGCTATGAAGAGGTGGCGGCGACACAAACGTCAGGGACATCATCAATGCCTTGTACTTCAGCTGTAATGGCTCCTGGCTCTGTACTGCCACTGGCTCCAGTGTCAAGATCTGGGACTTGGAGGGCAAGATCACTGTAGATGAACTGAAGCGAGAAGTTGCCAAGAACCAGCAGCGAGGCAGAGCCCCAGGCTATCTCTCTCTGTTGTGGCCTGCTGATGGCCAGACTCTGTTTGCTGGCTATACAGACAACCCAGGGCAAGTGTGACAGGTGACTGTTGATCCCACTAAGAGTTAATGACAGACTCTTAGAAATAAAACTGACTTTCTGGGGAAAAATATTATTGTTTCTTCTTTATTTTCTGTGTATGAGTGTTTTGCCTTCATGTGTGTCTGTGAATCACGTGTGTACCTGGCACTCATAGAGGACAGAAGAGGGCACTGGAGCCCCTGGAATGAGAGTTACAGACAGCTGTAAGCCACTATGTGGGTGCTAGGAACAGAACTCAGGTCCTCTGGAAAGGGTACAGCACTTTTTAACTACTAAGCCATATCAACAGCCCTCGGTTTCTCTTATTTATTCAGTCTTGGACCCCAACCCACGAGATGGCACCACCCACATTCAGTGTGGGTCCTCCCTCCTTCGGCAAACCTTTTTAGAAACACCCTCATGGACGCATGCAGAGGTGCATTTCCATGATGATCCTAAATCAAGGTGTCAAGCCTGTTAGCCAGCATGGTCTGCAGTGGTCCTCCCTCTTACTGTTGCACCAGCCTGTTTCCAGCCTCCAGTCCTCCTCCAACCATAGAACCAAAGCGTCTGACTCTTGGACTCTTGGCCATGAAGACTCCCCTCACAGCGGGAGGTGGGGGTTAGAGAAGCCATTCACAACTGGTATCCTAACGGAACTGACTGGAGGACTTTGAGACGCAGCCACTTTCCTTCATGGCCCCCACACTGTCTTGGACTTCCCACCTCGAGGTCTGAGAGTTCCTTCCACTGTTCCGGGGTCTCTGAGGTCTCCCAGCCCCAATCTGCTCAAGCTGAGCCCAGCTTTCTCTCTCCCCTAAGGCACTACTTTGGCTTCTGACCCTCCTACATCATCTAGCCCTGACTCTCACATGCTAATGTGCACAGAGCTGACTCTGGTCGCCTCCCCGCCTCTTCTATTCCAGACATACGCCAAGTCACTGGTCCACTGGGAGTTGACAACAACAGGTCAAGTTCCCTGTCTTGTTCACGTCCCTGGAGCTCCAGAGTGAGCACAGTCACAAGTTGGCTGGGGAAGACCTGGGAAGGCCCTTCCCTTACTGGCCTCACTGGCTTGCTGGAAAAATCTCCCTGCTGCTTTTTTGAGACTGAAGTACCTTGGGTAAGTCCCTGAGACGCTGCAAGCTGCCATTTCTCCTCTCCAAATGAACAGCAGCTGTGATCAGCTTCCTGCTTGGAGCCCTGAGTTGTGGTAGGAGATAAAGGGTACTCAGTTCAGCACTTGCTGAAGTGGGGGGGGCTCTCATCTAACTCCAGGAGGTGGAGTTCAGCAGTGTGTGGGGGAAGCTCTGCTGGACTGCATCCTCCCCACCTCCCCAGAGGCTACCTCACACCACAAGCTCTGCCTCCAGGCCTCTCCTTACCCCAGGCTCACAACCCTTCCCCTGCTTTCATACAGGCTCAGACAACACTACATTTAATGACACCCTGCCCGATCCCACAGGCTCATTAGCCTACATGTGTTCATTATGTTTCCCAAGTGGGAGCTCGCTGGCTGGAAACCAGGCCTTCACTTTTAACCCCTTGCTGCATTGCACAGGGCTAGACAAACCACAGATACCTAACAGCTATCCGTGCTAAACACTGCCAAGGCATCAACTCCGTCTAAACCTCACTTCCTTCTCTTTTAAAAGAAGACATGACCATAATAACAAGTTTCTGGGAGGTGTTTCATATTTGACAAAGTCTGGCTGCATTCATTGTCTCTACCAAGGAAACTACAGCCAAGGAAACTACAGTGCAGGCGTGGAAAGTAGAGGCTGGTGCAAGTCAGTGGTTTGCCTAAGAACATGGCTAATAAGTGTCAGAGTCATCTGAACCCAAACCTATTATTTTTTCTGTCACACGAGGCTGGAAGGCTTCAGAGGCAAGGCAGAGTGCCTAGGGTAGTCAGAGCAGAACTACAGCCATCAGTAAACACACAAACCACTTACCACCAAGGTACAGGGTCACAGGGAAGGCTGACCCAGACCGTCGAGAAGCAATGGAGCTTGGACAGGTGGGAAAGTCAGGAAGCGGGTTCAAGGCCAAAGCCTAGAGAAACCCCTTTCATAGGGAAGGGGTTCTGGACTGCAGACTAGGGGAAGAGAGGTGATGGGGGACATCTCCCCAGAACAAAGAGGATGTGTGAATAAAAGGGAGCAGGCTGAGGAGACAGCTCAGCCAGGAAATTGCTTGTACAAAAGCAGAAGGACCTGAAGACGACCCCTGGTGCTGACTGGCCTGGCAGCCGAATGGATGAGTTCCAGGTTAAGGCTTTGTATCCCAGGCTGAACAGAATGTGACACAGAGAGGCAGGCAGAGATGTTTGTGAGCCGTCCCTTCACCAGACAGGCCTCCTGGAGGGATGAGGGGAAGATGCAGGGGAGAATAAACCAGGGTCACCCTGAGCCCGGAAGCCAGAGAGATTTCTGAAACGTAGGTGTCCTGAACCAATATGGGGATGGTAAAAATTGCCACTGATTCTGACTGGAGAGGAAACGGGCTGTATCACACGGTGTCAGAACTGATAACATCCTGTCTCCGTGTGCCATCTCATTATTCCACACATGTTCATTATCTGCCCAGATTGCGTGCTAGCTGGCTTTTGAAACCATCTTCTCTTTTAGCTTCCCCAACTTCTCTCACGCAGGGCTGAGTTCCTAACAGGAGCCCAGTGAAAACCAATGGCTATAAATTTCAAGAATAGAAAATGGCCCTGCACCCCACAATCTGCGAAGGATTGTTCCAGAGAGACCGCTACCACTTCAGTATTTCTCCAAAAGCACTTGGTGCTGGTTATCTGAAACATCCCGGGATGCCCAACCGTGAGATCCCACTGCTGCAGGCAGAGTGCACCCCATCACTAGAGAAGCCAAGAAGAAACCAGCCAACAGAGGCTCCGTGGAGGAGTCTCTGTGTCGAGAAGGACACTGGACGGAGCAGTTCCCACGGCCCCCACGATCTCGCAGACACCATGGTTCAGAAACGCCATTGAATTTGATCTCGTGTTTCATTTGGCATGTCCCATTCAGAAATAACCAGACTAACTTAAAAAAGAAATCTCTGTGCCTTCTTCTATTTCTTTCAAACTCTTTAAATGTCAAGTTCCAGCCCAGTGCTCTGCCTCGCCGGGTGGTTGGATACCAAAGCCATGAGCGCTGGGTTTAGAATAGCGCCTGGCCGGAGGGGGAGGCTGACTTCATGCGTGTCTATTTTTACAGCCACGAGACGCGTCGCCTTCCCTCGCTGTTCACATCAATATCACACAGGGACGCTGACACAGGGCCATCTGTCCTCACAGACTCGCTCTTTTTGGGGAGGGGAGGCAGAGGGAACAGGAGAGGAATGCGCGTTTTCGTTCTTAGTCTGAGAGTTTGGCTTGGACTCTGATGGCTCCCAGATCTGAGCCAACCAAAGAGGCCTTTGGCCAATCCCTGTTGGGGGCTGGGGGCAGGGTGTCAGTGTCCTGTGTTGTCACCTCCTTCCGAAGTTCAGAGAGTCCATTCAAGCACTCACTCAGTCTCAGGATCACTTGCCTATGACATGCCAGCTACAGGTCACATAACCCTTTCCCTGGCTTGACTCATCTGGGAGTTCTGTGCACCTTGCGAACGGATGAGGAGGTGAGGAGGGACAGGGGCTGGCAAGGAACAGAGGGGACAAGATTCTTCCAAGAATATATGGCACACTCAGGGCCAGGCCTGTTACTGGAATTGTCCTGTCATGGTCATACCTCAGCCTCTGCACCTGGCCACCTGTCCTCAATAGGCTAAGCAAAGACACAGCGAAAAGCCGAGAAAGGAGGAGGTAACTCATTGTGTCCACATTGGGAAAAGAAACAAAGCAGTCCAGGGACCGACCTCCCACCAAGTCCATCTTGCAATCCTGACACAAGGCTAAGGCTTAAATAAGGCAAGAGGCAAGCATAGCTAAGCCGCCCTGGTCCAGGCGTGGTCCTGCCCACCATCATTGTCCAGGCTCCCATCTGTCCTGCAAGGCGGTCCCACAAGTTTGTCGGAGTTGTGTGAAATCTCTTCCTAGAGACAAAGTTCCCTCTCTGGCTGGAACCGGCCTTCAGTCTTTTCCTTTTCCCAGCGTGAAATTCCTGGAGAAATTCCAACTTCTTGGGATCCATTGTTTCAATAGTCTGATTGCCAAAGAGAGGGCACTAACATCTCTTTAGAACATCTTCATTCCTGGCAAGATGTTTCCATGCCCAACCCTCAAGTCCAACCCAGCAGAAGCAGCCCCTGCAGCAAGGCTGTGCAACTCCTGTTGAGGCAAGTGAGTCCGGGTCTGGGAGTCAAATCAGAAGAGCTCCCTGTGGGCTGGGACAGAGACACTGTCAAGAAAAATGTGGCTCTGGGCCCAGTAGCTGTGTCCCCAAGACCTGGCCTCAGCCAGTAATCCTGAAAGCATCCCACACTGGAGGTGGGAACCTGGAGTCTCAGACCAAGGAAGAGACTGGCTGGAGCACACTCCCTGAGCACTGGCTAGGGGCTTTAATTCTCAGAGTCTTTGGGGGCCTACCACACTTTGCCTTCTCCTCCTCCTTGGCTTGTTGCCCCACCTCACTGTGCTAAGGGCCTGAGATGCTGTTTGTCCATCACAGCAGGGAAGAGAATGCACCCCCACTTATCTTGGTAGTAGTAGTAGGTCTAGCCCCATCCCATTCAAATGCTCCTCTGAAGGGGGACGCTGTGATGAATCTGGGAAGCCTTGGTGTGTTCAGTGTGGCTGATTAGAAGCAGTCTTGGGAGTCTCCCATCAGTGCCAAGCAGGAGATGACCTTTCTTAGGTGTATAACCAAGAGACTGAGGCCACCAGCCCTATTGTCTCAGCTCCATAGACAAAATCTAGACCAGGGGAATGGGGATGTAGCTCAGTGGGTAGAACGCTTACCTCGCATGCACCAAGCCTCGGGTCTGTCTCCAGAACAGAACAGAATCAGGGATGATAGCACATACCGGCAATCCCAGCACTCAAGAGGTAGATGCAGCAAGATCAGAGATTCAAGGTCAACATTGACTACATATTGAGTTGAAGGCTAGTCTGGGCTACAGGAGAACCTCAGCCCCTTCTCAAAAATGGAAAAAAAAATTGTAATTCTTAAAGCTAGGCAGAGGCCACTGAAAGCAGAAAGAAAAGAGATGTGATTTAATGACTTTAGTGACCTTGTTGCAACCATTTATGAAGGCCAGTGCAGTATTTCCCTCTTGAACTATTTTGTATCCAGACTCATCTTCAGCTCCTCTCTCTCTCTCTCTCTCTCTCTCTCTCTCTCTCTCTCTCTCTCTCTCTCTCTCTCTCTCTCTCCAGACTGTGTCCCCTCTCCTTGCTGTATAACAGGCACTGTGACCATGCACCTTCCCCTCAGTATCCCCTCCACAGTGGACGATCTCCCTGGGGAAACTCCATCAGCACGCAGCCATCCAAACACAGATCTCTGCTGCTTATTCTTCCCTAGATCCATGATCACCTCCTCCACAGATCAAGCCCTCTTGTCTGCCAAGCAGGAACATGAAGGACACTTGCCCGTAGATCAACTATAACTCGTCAAGAAGCACATAACAAGCACACAAGTAGCTCAAACTCACTAAAACAAAAACACCTGAGCTCCAGGCTCAACTCTTTCCCCTTGGGTGGGAACCACCCCGCCAACCTCTCAGACACAGTGTCCTCTAGTGGTCACTTCTGGTCTTACGCCCTCTGTGGTGGCCAACTGAGCGGGATCTCTGTGGGGTTCTGTAAGGGCATTTCTGGGAAAGATTGACTGAAGGGAGAAAAGACACCCTTAGATAGGATAGCACCCAGATATGAGGAGGTTGAGGGGAGAGCAATGCTGTCTGTTTGCTTGTCTTACTTCCTGTCGATGAGTGCGTCTACCTTGTCTGCTGCTGCTGCCGCTATCACTGTTTCCATCTCCCATTGCAGTCATCAGAACCCAGCCTATCGGGCCTCTGATAGGCTCTCCAGGAATGCTCCAGGCTTTACAGGCCAGATGGAGACTGAAGCATGCAGCGTTATGGACTGAGCAGCCAACAGGGCCTTAGCATCTCCAGCCAACAGCTTTTGTTGAACTACCCAGCCCTTGTCATGTAATCCAATCTAATAAATCTCCTTTGTAATATCTATTCATCCCATCAGCTCTGTTCCTCCATAGAGCCCTCTTCACCTCCTCAGGTTCTCATCCTTCAGGGAGAATGTGATCTCGTTCAAAAATGTGACTCGTTCTTTTTGGGCCATACGACCATCCTAGAACTAAACCACCTCTAATTGGTTGGGTCTAAATCCCAGCTCTGCACTGGAGGGGGACACACAACCAGAGAGTAGGGCAAAATGGGGTTCTCCTGCCAAGAGAAATCAAGAAACAGTCACACGAGAAGTGCATGTGAAACCTGTGGCTCCACCCCAGGTGGTGATAACCGCCACCACTCATGGGACACAGAGAAATGTCATCCCCAACCTAATGAACGGCCTCAGTGAATCCGATAGCTGCTGGCATTGCTATGGCAACAGTAAGTTTGGGGATTGGCACGAAATGTTTGTTTTTAAAAACTAGGAGTCCCAATTATGTCACAATTTTTTTTTTTGAGACAGGGTCTCTATGCCCTGGCTGTCCTGGAACTCATTGTATTGACCAGGCTCTTTTAAACTCACAGAGATCCTCCTGCCTCTGCCTCCCACGTGCTGGGATCAGAGGTATGTACCACTATGCCCCTATTTCACAACTCCTTAATGAATGAGTGCATTGTTTGGCATGGGAGCAACAGCCTCAAATTACATGGAGACACCATGTAAGCCAATCAGAAAGAAATATTCCAGTCCATCAGAAGTCCTGGAGGACTCCTAGGTGGTCCCATGCGCACACCAGTTAAGTTAGGTCTTGGCCTTGTGTAATTCTGGTGTGTGTATGTGTGTGTGTGTGTGTGTGTGTGTGTAGCACATGTGGAGGCCGACATCTGTATCTTCCTCTATCACTCTTCACCTTAGTTTTTTGAGACGGAGTTTCTCACTGAGCCTGGAGCTCACCATTTGAGCTACACTGTTCCCATGCCTCTCCCCAGCACTGGGGTTACAGACAGGGGCCACCACACCTGGTTTCTACGTGGATGCTAAAGATCTGAGCTCAGGTCCTCACGCTCGTGCGGTAAGCACTTTGCCTGTCGCCTTCCCTGCCCTGATCTCATTCTTGAAGCCTCCTGTACGTCCAGGTATCCCCGTCTCAACCAAGACTGGTGCTCCAGAAGGCCTGAGAGCCCATCCACACATCTTCTGAGTGTCCCCAAAGATGCCAGGGAGGGTGAACACTTCCGAGCTGGTTACCCAGCCAGCTGACCCACTGTCTGGCTATCCGTCTGGCTGGCAGTGCAGCCTGGATCCCAGCAGTTGGCGGAGTTCCCGTCTGTCTGCACATCCCACACCCCCAGCCCCGCTGCCAACCAGGGCTTACGCCCCACCATTAGAGACTTCGTTTGTGCCATTAACGGGAGCGTGGGCAACAGCTGCTGGAGCAGGTGCAAAGACAAACAGAGCCCCGCTCTGAAGAGAAATCTTTTGCTTGTAGGAGCCAGCTGTAGAGACAGTGTACCGTAGCGGGAGGGGGAGTTCTTTCTGAAAGCCACAGAAGAGGGTACGTGTGGTCTGGGCCTCCATCATATTGGAGTCAATCAGTCTGATGGGCCAGCTGGTGGTCCACACAGTCGCCCCAGGGCAGAATGCCCTTCTCAGAGCCCGGGTGCTCCCACCTGTTCTCTCTCTTTACAAAGGAGCCCTTACTCTGCCCCCAAACCCAGAATTCTCTCCAGGAGCATTCTCTGTTCTCTCAGACCTACCCCAGACCTCAGCACCAAAGTTGGCTGAAGTTTGCCCAGGCGCACAGGAGAGGTTGAGGAGCATGACGTGGGCAATCAGTGCTCTGCTGGATGCCTAGTGCTATTGCAACCACCAAGAGTACTCCAGGGGCCACAGAGGCTCTTTAGGAGAGGGGAATTCCAGTTTATCAGAAACCCTGCAGTACCACCACATGACCTCTGGCATACACACCAGCTCAGACTCAAGGTCTTGGGAAGCCCCATAAGGTGCAAAAGTTGGGGGTGTCTGTGAAATGGTTCAGTGGATAAAGGTGATTGCTGCTAAGGATAAATGACCTGAGCTTGATCCACGGCACCTGTATAATGGAAGGAGAGAACCAAGTCCCCAAAATTGTCCTTGGACACCCTCGCAGGAACTATGCTATGCTACTGCCATGCCCCCCCCCGCCAGAAAGAAAGGAAGGGAGGGAGGGAAGGAGGGAAGAAGGAAGGTAGGAAGGAAGGAAGGAAAAGGTGAAAGTCTGACACTATCAAGGAGGTTGGCATGGTGGCACAGGTCTGTGATTCTAGCTCCCTAGAGGCGGAGACAGAAGATCTTGAATTTGTAGGAAGACACCAGTCTCCAAAAAAAGTGGGGAAGGTGGGGGGTAAATAACAATCTAGTGAGGGATGGGTGCTAAGGAGAAGGATGAGGAAGAATACGGTTGAAAACCAGAGTAGGTAAGGAGGCTTCTACAAGGAAGAAGGGGCTGGGAAGGGAGCAGGGATGGGAGGCTCAGAGGAGGGAAGGAGAGAAGATGGCCAATGGTTCTGGCTTATCCACGACCGAGGGAATTTCTGGGAAGTGGGACTTTCAGTTTGAAAGCCAAGACAGAGCCAGACAAACCAGGACTGTGGGTCACGCTGAGAGGGTGTGGGTGTATGGGCTTGGAAGGTGGGGGATGGCCCCAGGCATCTCACCTCCCCATGAGACCCTCCACTTGCAGATTCATGGCCCAGAAGCTCACTAGAATGGAGACCCCTGAGCCCCTGTGGGACACCCTGAATCAGAATTTGCTCCTTCGCCAGATTCCTGGGGGATCCAGGCCTTGTCCCTTGGGCAAGGATTGGCTTTACTTTGAGTTGGTCAGCTTGTCCTCACTCTGACAAAAGGCCTGAAAGGAACAGCTGGTTGGAAGAACAATTTGTTTGGGCTCATGGGTTCAGAGGCGTCAATCACAGGTCAGCTTGTTCCATTCTTTTTGACCTGGAATGGGGCAACACATCACGAGCCATCTCAGTCCTCAAGTGCTTCTGAAATTACATATCTTTTCCCCTTATCTGTGTGCGTGTGTTCATGCCATGGCGCACACGTACAATAAGAAGACAACTTGCAGGAGTGACTTCTCTCGCACCATGTGAGTCCCAGGGATCAAACTCAGGTCATCAAACTTGGCAGAATGCGCTTTTGCCTGCTGAGCGACCTTGCCAACTCGCCCCTCCCTCCAATCACTTCTGAAGAAGCTAGACACCAAGCCTTCACCTCCTGCGCCTTATGCAGGTGTCTCATCAACTTCAAACACTCGAGGGAGGTGGGCCACCACCACAGATGACATCCCAGTGTTTCAAGCATATCCCTAGGGAGGGGCGATAAGGAGGGGCCTGGAACACCCAGCTGAGGACTAACTGTGAGAGTGGCTGAAGGCCTAGCCTGGACACAGGAAAATGGGGGAGGTGACTGGGTTCTAGGATACATTCTCAAGGACAGTGATCCCGGAGGATTACAGTAAAGATCCATTTCTCCTCCTAGCCCCAGCTTCCTCATCCAACTACTTATATCTTACCTAGCTTCCTATCAACATGTGTGGTCTACATATAAAAGTCCCCATGATTGGGGAACTAAACCTGCCTTGGAGACCCATTGCCAGACCAGCCATGGCAAGACCACGCAGTATTCTGTTGGATGCAGGAAGCTCCAGGGGCTCAGAAAGGACGAGTCTCGGGCAAGGATGATACTTAGTTTCCTACAGGCCTGTCCTCGCATTCAAAGCAGACACCACCAGGTGCTGAGCGGTAGACATCTGCTGACTGCTAGAGGTAAGAGCAAAGAGCTCCCTGAGCCTGTGTCGGACTGCTGGAGCCCACCCAAACCACCTACGGCTCCCCTGAGCGCCTTCTTCACTGGTGCCCAGGCGTATTTTCTCAGTAGGAGCACCCACTTGCCCTTCAAAGTCTCCTTTCCTCACCTTACCTCACCCAATTCACTCATGCCTCTGCCCACGTCTAGCCCCAGAACTAAGCCAGTGACCTTGCTCCACACCCTGTCTCTAAACAGCCCCACTCTAGTCCTTTCTCTGTCCATACCCTCTCCTCTCTGTCTCTCTATCTCTATCTGTCTGTCTGTCTGTCTGTCTGTCTCTCTCTCTCTCTCTCTCTCTCTCTCTCTATGTGTGTGTGTGTGTGTGTGTGTGTGTGTGTGTGTGTGTACATGCAGGTACACATATGCTCCTGTATGAGATTGTTGAACCCAGGTCCTCATGCTTGTGCAGCAAACATTTAACCACTACACTATCACCCCAACCCCCCTTTTTGCAGCAAGCAGCCCATCCACAGTGCCAAAGGGGTGTGCCCACCAGAGCCTGCGTATCTCTTCCAGACTCCCTCCAGAACCCTCCAGAACCTAGAAACCTGGAATTCCTGCTCAAGTGGGACTTGTTCGGCCTCTCCCCAGGATAGGACCCCTTAAGGGAGCCAAGTCATAGGCACAGCTAGGCCAGCTGCTTACACGGGATGTGTTTGGGACTGGGATGTCTTCACTGAAGTGTTTACAGAGAGAGGAATGGAGCTGGGATGGGAAGAGGAACAATGACCATAAGCCCAAGTGCCAAGCACTGTAAATATCCCCAGCTGAAGCCTGCCTTCCAGGTTATTCAGCAGATCCGTGTGCCCAGATGAGCGGATAAACTATTTCTCAGGTCAGACTGCTGGTGATTCCTGCTTTTGTGGTATTTAGACATCTGGGCAGTGGCCTCCGTTTGCACTTTTACCCTGGACCTCACAGATGTTCCGGCCAGGCGAGTGGTACCACTTTGACCCTCCTTGGAATGTAACACCTGCTTGCCTTGCTCCATCTGATCTGAAATCCATTCAGGCCCCCACGGAGATCAGCAGCAGAATCGCTGCCTGCCCTGATCTTTTTCAGCTGTTGCCTGAGGCTTCGCTTCCTGGAGGAGACTCATTCTTTGTGGTTTGGTGTGGCTGAGCTCCTAGAGGCCAGTCTGTTGGGACTGTCACAAAGGACAGCTCGGCACAGAAGGAGAGCAGAACTGGCCATGGACGAGGAGGGCACAGTGCACCTAGAGCACTCTGCAGGAGCCTCTGAGTCTGGCCACACCTGAACCTCCTCTGCCTCAGGACTTCACAGTTCCCCAAACCAGTTACCATTTCCTCCTGAGCAAGCTAGTTAGAGCTGAATTTCTAATAGTAGCCTCTAATTCAAAGAATATGTAGGTTTCAGAGCCTAAAGGGATCTCAGAAACCTTTCCTTAAAACCTCAGTAGAGCTGGAGAGATGGCTCGGTGGTTAGGAGCACTTGCTGCTCTTCTGTAGGATCCAGGCTCAGCTCCCAGGACATGCATCCCAACTTGCAATCATCTATAACTCCAGTCCTAGGGCATCGTGTGCCCTCCTCTGGCCTCCATAGACACCAGGTTGTGATATCCATACAAAACATCCATACATATAAAAAATATTTTTTCATTTCATTAGTTAAGTGTTTGCCTCACAAGCACTCTAAAGAACCCAATTTCAAGCCTATGTTTTAAGAAAAACCCAGCATGGTGGCACACATTTGTAACCCGAGCATGGGGGAGGCAGAGACAGGATCCCTGAGGCTCGGTGGCCAGCCAGTCTAGCCAAATCAGGGTGCCCCAAGTCCTGGTGAGAAAGCCTTGGGGGCAGTAGAGTGATTCAGCAGGTAGAGCTTGCCACCACGCCTGATGACCTAAGTTTGTTCCCCGGACTCCACATGGTGGGAAGGGAGAATCAGTTCCTGCAGGTTTTCCTCTGACCTCCACACATTCACCATGGTATGTGTGCCTGTGCGCACACACACGAGCGCGCGCGCACACACACACACATACACACACAAATAAGTGTGTTTTTAAAAGAGTAACCTTGTTGCAAAGGAACAGCTAAAGTTGTCCTCTGACCTCCATATGTGTACAAATACACATGCGCACATACATGCACACACACTGCCCCTGTACACACATAATTTATGTATACAAATAAATAAACTTTCACTAATTGCTGTGTATGGATTCTGAGGCCGAGCAAGATGAAATGGCTTGTTCCTATTTACACAGGGCGTCAGGACCAGAGCTGGGACCACAGCCGATGTCCTCACCCCTCAGCTGTGGCCCCATGTCTCCTTACAGGTCTTCTCTCCTCAAGGCACCAAGACAAGAGCTGTCCCCTCCTTCCAGCAACAGCAGAAGGAGTGCCTTGACCCCATACAGCCCTGATTGTTGTATTTCTGTAACCAGATCATCCATGGTGTTCCAACCCAGGGACAGCGGACTTCCCGCTCTCCGTGACTCACAGGAACAGCCCCGCTCTGGGCACACTGAAGGGGAGGACAGAGCCTTGCTAGGTTTCAAAGCAGAGGCTCCGTGTGTGACTGGCTAGCCCTGCTCCTCTCCCACCAATGGGCACCTCGGAGATAATGTCTCTCCCAGACCATCTTCTATCTAACAAGCCATTTCCCAGGTTATTAGTAAAAAAAAAACTCCAAGCAGAAGCAGGAACACTGTGTGGCTCCCTTCCCTCTTGGGCTCCTTTTGTTTTCTGTGTTCTGCTCATGATGCTCTTTCCCTCCCCACTCCCTTCTTCTTTCACAGCCGAAGTTGCTAAATTGCACATCGCCAGCTACTCCTGTGAGCTCGGTCCTTAAGCGTTACATGTCTGTAACAGATACCCCGCAAGCTGCACTTATCTTCAGGAGGGCTGGCGAGGCGCACTAAAATTACATTTCCATTTCGGTGCCTGTGTTTTTAAGCTGTTATTTTAGCATTTCTGACTACTTCACAGTTGACACCTACTGATGGAAAATTAAATGAAACTTGGCCAAGAACAAGCCTTCCTTCTCCTCCGCGGGCTGTGATCTAGCTCGTTTTATAAAGATACACAGCTGCAGAGGGACAGAAAGATGCCCAGACTTGGAAATCAGGGGTTACTGTGCAATCCCTGCTCCCACAACTAAAAGGTCCCTCTGGGGGAGGAGCATGTCACCCAAGCCCTGAATGGTGTCCTATATCACCTGCCAATGGGAGCCACTCCTGCCCCACAAGGCTTGTGAGCTATAAAGCATCTGACCATACAGTAACTTCAGTATTCTCAAAAGCCCCGGCACATGCTAGGTCAATTATTTCTACTCTTTATTTTTTTTTCCTCGTGGGCATTATACATCCATGTCCGTGCGTGTACACATAGGCACACATGCATGTGAAGGTCAGAGTTCAATGTGGGGTGTCTTTCTGGGTCACTTGATGCCTGGTGGTTTTGAGGCAGGGTCTTGCATCGGACTTGGAGTTGATCGATTGGCTAGGCTATGTGGTCAGTGAGCTCTAGAGATCCCCCTGCCTCCACTGCCTCAGACTGGGGTAACAGACAAACACTGCTACACTCAGCTCTCCCATGGATGCTGCAGACTCAACCTGAAGTCCTCATCTGCATGGCAGGCATTTCCCAAATGAGCCCTCTCCACAGCTCCTGCCCCCTTTCGTTCTTCATTAAATCTTAGAGTTTGGGGACTGGCTTGTTGTTCAAACTTCTTAAGAGACTACACAAAAGAATTGTAAAGTTTGTCTCCTTCCTGCTGGACTTGACATGTCCCAAGTGTAGATGACACCATGGCCATGTAAACAGCCTCCACTGGGGCCTTTTAGAGTCTTCCCAGTAATAGTGCCCAGACTCCAGACAGCCACACAGGCATGGAGGTGTGGCTCAGCGGTAGCATGCTGGCTGAGCATCCTTCAGCTCTTGATCAATCCCCTGCAATGGAAATCAAGCCAAGTCGTGGTGGCACCCAATGTGGCACACTCCAACTCCCAGTACCCTCCATTTCTGCCCACTTCACTTCTGTCATATCCCCGAGTGGAACCCTAGGCCATACACTTCGGACTTTGGTAAATGCAACCTCCTGCCTGCAACCTGGCTTCTCCTCTTCACACTAAGAAACATTTTCAGTACCTGCTGTCTGAGGGCTCCCCCCATGTGGTGCCTCTCCCTTAGGACCATCGTGATGTAGCCCTTGTCTGTCTGAAATGCCTGGGTAGTGTGTACGGCATTTGTACAATGTTATTCATAGGGCCCGAAAATTCTTATATATATATAAATGTAAGGAGTTCAGAAGATTCTCTTTTTAAAAGCTCAGTGGGGTGAAGAACAGGCTAGAGGATGTGACTCCGCTGATTGAGTGCTTGCCTAGCATGCACAAGGCCCAGGGTTTGCTTTGCAACATCATAGAAATCAGGCATGGTGGCACATGCCTGTCCCATCACTTAGGAGTTGGAGGCAAGAGGATCAGAAGTTCAAGGTCATCCTTGTCTTTCTGGTAAGTTTGAAGCCATCCTGGACTAGGAGAAACCCTGTCTCAGGACAAGAGGGGGAACATGAAATGGTAATTGTATATGAGAAATAAGAGGGAGATTTGATACACAAGGCAGAATCTCCTTCAGTTAATGTTTTAATTTATTACAATTCTGTGGGGGTTTGAATGAGAACACCACCATAGGCTCGTATATTTGTACCCTTTGGGAAGGGATAGGAAGTGTGGCATTGTTGGAGGAGATGTGTCACTGGGGGGGGGGGCTTCAAGGTTTCTATACCCCATGCCTCTTCCAGTTCTCTCTCTCTCTCTCTCTCTCTCTCTCTCTCTCTCTCTCTGTCTCTCTCTCCCCCTCCTCTCCCTCCCTCTCCTGCTTGTGGATCTCCACTGTAAGCTCTCAGATGCTGCTCCACACCTGCCTGCCCGCTGCCATGCAGCCCACTGTGATGGTCGAGGACTCCAACCCTCTGGAATCTTTGTTTTGTTTTGGTTTTTGGTTTTTCGAGACAGGGTTTCTCTGTGGTTTTGGAGCCTGTCCTGGAACTAGCTCTTGTAGACCAGGCTGGTCTCGAACTCACAGAGATCCGCCTGCCTGCCTCTGCCTCCCGAGTGCTGGGATTAAAGGCATGCGCCACCACTGCCCGGCTTCCCTCGGGAATCTTAACCTCCCAAATAAACGCTTTCTTTTCTGAGTTGCCTTGGTCATGGTGTCTTGTCACAGCAGTAGAAAGGGAACTAAGACAAATTCCAATCCAGAATCTACGGGATATTTTTATGAAACTTTAGAAATGTCTAACTTATAGGCTGTGTGATTTTGACAAGTAAACTCATGATACTCTAAACAAGGAAAGTTTACTGGTCAGTTTGTTTTGTCAACTTGACAGAAACTATAGTTCCCAAGAAGAAAGACCCTCAAATTGATGAATGACCTCCATCAGAGGCCCTTAGGCAAATCTGTGAGGCATTTTCTTGACTGATGATTGATATGGTAGGCCCCGCCTTCTGCGGGCTGTGCCACCCCTGGGTTGGTTTTCCTGGGTTCTATAAGAAAGCAGGCTGAGCAAGCCATGGAGAGAAAGCCAGTGAGCAGCACCCCTCCATGGCCTCTACATCAGCTCCTGCCTCCGGGTTCCTGCCTTGAGTTCCTGCCTTGGCTTCCTTCAACAATGGACTGTAACCTGTGAACCAAATAAATCCTTTCCTTCCCAAGTTGGTTTTGGGTCAGGGTTTTAATAAATGAAAAAAAAAAAAAACTAGAACAAAAAGCTTTAAAGCCCACTCTGCTCAATATCAAAGTATGTTTATAAATGCCATCAATTAAAATGGCTAATCATGAAAGAATACTCATCAGATGGATAGATGGACTGGACCAAAGAGGTCAGATGTACACCCGCCTATGTGTGAAGTGGAACAGGTATCCACACATCTTCTATCAGCAGGGGAAAGTAGCCGTGGACAGACAGGTGGAAAGTCAACCACCAGCTGTCTACATGGGAAAAGCAAAAGCCAGATAGATACCCTCAAGAGTCAGCGAGAACAGGATAGGCTACACTGTGGCCTCATCTCCCGGTCTCTCCTCCGTGCCCCTGAAAAGAGCTGTTCCCTCCCTCTCTCAGCAGAAGGGGGCAAGCCCCTTGACCCTACACAGCCTTCTTTCTTGTATTACTTTTCTACAACCAGCTCATCCACTCCAGCGGGCAGTGTGCCCCAAAGGAAGAACACCCTCCCCCCCTTGACCTCACAGATCCAGCCCCGCTCCAGGCATACTGCAGGAGAGGATGGGGCCTTGCAGTAAGGGCTTAGAGCAACTTTCCTGGACTTATGGTTTGCCTGGGCAGTGGACTGAAAAGCCAGTATTTTTGAGCCGTGTGGAGCTTGGGAGAAAGTGGAGATGGGGGAGATAGAAGTCCCACGGGCAAAGGCACTTGCAGCCGAGCCTGATCACCTGAGTTCACCTGGGAACCTACTTGGTGGAAGGAGGGAACCAACCCACCAAAGCCTACCTGACCTCTGACCTCCAGGGTCCTGCTGGGGCAAGTAAACAAATACCCTTCGGGACAGGAACCCATGGCAGCTGAGGTGTTTCTAGAAAGTACAGAAAGCCAATGCGGGGATCTGAAACAGTTTTGAGGGTGACTAGGAGCACTGGTGCGCATGTAGCAAGACACACAGGCCCCTCCGCAAGCCACCCATGCCAGTCACTTTGAAAGTACCCCTTTCCCACTATGAAAACGGGAGTGAGAGCCTTACAGGGATGAAGATCATCAGTCACCTTGGTTCCATCCCTGCTGGGTGACCTTGGCAACCTCCACTAATCCCCCACCTTACCCCCATTCGCAAGCTTCCATTTCCTGGGCTGTAAACTGAGCTCAACCATCAACACCCCCCTCTTCCCTGCCTTTTGAGGAAAGCCCTAAAATTTTCCATGGGGGCACTAGCACAAAAGAGAGCCATTGAGAAGTGGAGCTGACGCCTGGTATGGAGACTCTGGACTGGGCTCTGTTCCCGAGAAGGACTCAGGCTGCAGCTGGGGACTAGAGGGACGCCTCCGGAGGCCCTGCCGGTGGCACTGCCTGCCCAAGAGGCTCCGCTCTTGTCAGAATATTAACACCCTGGGTGCATTTGTGTGTCACTCATGATTGCGACCACGGTTCCAAAAGAATTATGCAGCATGCATATTTATGAGACAAGCCCAGACAAAGACTACCGCATTTTAAAAGATGCAATTATCTCTAAAAAGTTCAGCTTTATTTTCATGCTAATGAATACAATATTTTTAAGCAAACCTAATTGGTTTGCCTGGGCTGCTCTAAAGGCCCTCAACTCATTAGAGCTCCGAGGTCCCCTTCAGAAGGGGCTTTAGAAGGAGCCAAGGGATGCAGAGGGGGCTGGGGTGCTACTGTGCCAGCCCCCTTCCTGGGCCCTCTATCTGGATGACCAGGAGCCTCCAGGAGGGCCACCCTGGTAGTCTGGGAATGAGAAGATGGGGGAAACTGAGGGCCAAAGCAAATGTCCTCCCTCCTCTGCAGAGTGGTGGGAGATGCAATGCCCACCACAGAACTTGGAACACGGAACGACATCTAGAAGCGGATCAGAGGGTGGCTAGCCGCGGGCCCCTCATCCTAACCCTCTGAGCTTTGACATCTACTTAAGTGCTGGAGTTACTACTAGCTTTCAGAGGCACTGTCTGCTGTGGACGCCTCTCTCTGTGTTTTCTTATCACACAGCCTGATGAAGGCCAGGTTGTTTTCACTACTTTACAAATGAGGAAAAAGAGCTGATGAAACAAATTGCAGACCCTAGGTGTTTTCCATGACAAGCCTGAATGACCAACCTGTCTCCCTCCTTCTGTGTCTCAGCCACCTTCTTGCAGTTTAAACTGGGTCTTTTGCTTACATGCCTGCTTACACCAATACACCCAAACACACACAGGGCACAAGGCAGAGCTGTGTGGGCTGTAGGTGTGCAAGTTGTAACTATGCAGACTGTAACTGTGCAGACTGTAACTAAAGGGTCTAACTGTGCAAGCTACAACTGTGCAGACTGTAACTGCAGGCTGTAGGTGTGCAGGCTGTAACTATGCAGGCTGTAGGTGTGCAGGCTGTAACTGTGCAGGCTGTAGGTGTGCAGGCTGTAACTGTGCAGGCTGTAACTGCAAGCTATAACTGCAGGCTGTAACTGCAAGCTATAACTGCAGACTGTAACTGTGCAGGCTGTAACTGCAGGCTGTAACTGTGCAGGCTGTAACCATGCAGCGCCACGATGACACGGTCTCTCGGTGGTGCCTCTGGAGTCCTGCTGCAGCACTTCACCCAACTGTACAGGCTTTTCCTCCACTAGCTTCGGGGGGTGGGGTCTTTGGGGGATCATGTGCCTGTAGTTGTGCAAGAAAGATTTATGGATCCAACCTGAACATTTCTGCCTTGAGCAACTCCCCTTAACTACCTCCTTCGAGCCCAATTCCAGGAGCCTTATGACACAGACACAGGAAATCACAGACAGGCTGAGGACAGAAGACCGGTAAGGCAGAAACCCAGGCAAGCACAGGCTGGGAGTTGTGGGGAGGGCAGTCTCCAATTTGGAGATGAGGAGAAGGAAAGCCAGGCCTGGTGTGGCCAATTCAGGAATTTCATACCTCCGTTTTCCATCTGCAAATGAGGAGCCTGAGCCTGCTGATCTCTGAGGTTCTGTTCCACGCAGACATCTTTTTTCTAGGGAGGCTTTGCATGGAGGAGTGGGAAGAAGCGACATCCCTAAAGCCAGAATTTAGGTGTGAAAACAGGAAAAAGGGCTAGCAGCATGACTGGTAAAGGCGACTGCCGACTCCCGGAAGTTATCCTCTGACCCCCCCCCCCACCGTGAGCATGCTCCTCTGTGTGTGTGTGTGTGTGTGTGTGTGTGTGTGTGTGTGTGTGTGTAAGAGAGAGGGGGGAGAGAGGGGTGGAGGAATGGATTAAGGGAAGGAGAGCAAGGGCATGCACACACACATACACACAAAACAAATAATTTTTAAAAGGAAAAAAGGGGAAAAAAAGGCTAATAAGTTAGACACATAGAGTGTGACTCCACCACCCCTGCTGGGCATGCGCTCTTGCAATCTACCTCCCAGAGTTGCAGAACCACCAGGGAAGGCTGAGTCAGGAGAGAGGAAGTGGGTGAATCTTAAAACCAAGTCACTGAGCAAAGAGGAGCAGGGAGGTTTCAGCCAGGGCTGGGTCCCAACTGCACAGCCAAGGCTGAGGCAGAAAGTCACAAGCTGTGGCAGGATCAGACACTGCAGAAGCAAGGTCTCCATGGCACTTGCAATGTCCTAGAAGCCTCGCTCCTGGGAGGAAACATTTCCCACTGTGTGAGGAAGTCACTGGAAGGCAAGAACAGAAAGTAGCTAGTCTGAGGCTACCTAGCATCTATCTTCTGCCTAACCCCCAAGGCTCTAGACTGTCCCTCCTGTTTAATTGCTGTCTTCACTAACTTACCATAGGCAAGATCCGCAGGACTCTGAACAGAAGAGCAAGATTTGTACTATAGGGCTGGACATGGTGCTTCTGCAGCTCTAGGAGGCAACTGCAAGTAGGCATCCCCAGCAGGGGTGGGTGGAGTCATCCTAAGCTTGTAACTCCAGCGCTCAGGAGGCTGAAGCAGGAGAAGGTCGTGAATCATAGCCAACTGGACTACCTTGCAAGATGCTGTCTTGAAAAAGCAGGGACTGAAAAGATGTCTCAGTCATCCAAGTGCTTATTACAAAAACACGAAGACATGAGTTCGGATCCTCAGAAACCGCATAAAAAAGTCAGCTATGGTGGCACTTGCCTGCAATCCCAGTGCTGGGGAAGTAGAGTCACGAAGACCCCTGGAGATCATCAACCAGCAGCCTCACTGAGTCAGTGAGCTCCAGACTCAGTGAGAGACTCTAGCTCAAAGAGTGAGGTGGAGCGCTATCAACAAAGGCGTGAATGTCAGCTTCTGGTATCCAACATGGCCCTGCACACACACACACACACACACACACACACACACACACACACACACACACAATCTCTAAGCAAAGAGATGAACTGCAAACCCAGTTGTGAAAGTGTGTTCATGAAAAGCAAGCTGGGCTAACCTGGTCAGGGTGAACTTGATTCTGAGTCTAGCCACAGGGTAAATACAAGACTATCTATACTTCTCTCCATAGAAGCTGTGGGTATCAGCGAGATACCCACAGGGCCTTCCAGGGGTCAAGTCCGTACGTAAATCAAATGCTTCAGGAGCTGGACTCCTGACCCAGGGGTGTCCCAACAGGGACCCAACCAAAGCTCAGCGCCACCGCACACCCCAGAATCTCTATGCCTGCCTAATAGACTTGGATTTATCAAAGTAATTTTAAGGGGGAGTTTTATATGAAAGTAATTATGCTCCACTGAACTAATTTTATTAAATAGTGCTGCCTTAATGACAAACAAATCTGTTATTAATTTGTAACTGAGCAGCTAGTTCTTTCAATTTGTAGCATCCATAATGAGCCCTGTGGCCATTGCAGCCCAAAAGCGCAGCTGTCAGGGGAAGTAGCATGGCCTGAGAGCAGGCAGAACCCAGGGCCCCTGCCCTAGTGGGTAAGGACACCATGCACCTTCAGAGGACTCTTCTGTTTGGAGTGTTTTTCTCTGCAAGATTCAAGACTAGCCATCAGCACCCTGGGGAGTCCACAGGACAATCTCAGGGCCTAAGGGTGCGGGGTGCCTCAAATCCCTGATCCCTAAACTAGGGATAGCAACGGTGCCTCTCAGTAAGAGGTGCGGACCGAATGTTAACTGAGCGTGCCATCAGAGCAGAAGTAAGTGCTCTGGCAAGGAGAGAGTGTCACATAAATCCTCCTCCTCTTCCCCACCTGGAGGCCGTCCAGATGGCTAAGCAGCTGAAGCACATACAGCTCTCTCCCCAAAGTTCAGTTCCCACATCAGGTGACTCACAACCACATGTAACTCCAGCTCCAGGGATCTAACGCCTTCAAGCACACACCCTTGAAAAATAAATAAATAAACTGTGTTGAACTGAAGATAGCAGGGACCCAACAGGAAGTCTAGAATGGATGGGAGCCCGTGCCTACTGTGGTCGTCAGTTTTTAGCAAGTGACATAAACCTAGACATACCTAGAAAGAGAGACTTGACTGATGCATTGCCTCCGTCAGGTTGGCCCATAGGCAGTCGGTGAGGCATTTTCTTGACTAGCAGTTGATACTGGAGGACCCAGCCTACTGTCGGAGGGAGGGATGCCACCCCTGGGCAGTGGTCCTGGGCTGGATAGGAGAGCAGGCTGAGCAAGATATGGGCAGTAAGCAGCATTCCTCCATGGTCTCTGCCTCTGCTCCTGCTTCTAAGCTCCTACCTTGGCTTCCCTTCACGATGGACAACTGGAGGCTGAAATAAGCCCTTTCCTTCCCAAGTTGTTTTTAGCCAGTATTTTATCGTCATCAACAACAAAACAAACAAAACACAACTTAACACCTACCCAATAGCTGGCACCTCCCGAATCTGAGTTTTCCTCGGTCCATCTCCTTACCTCCCTACACACACTGCTAGGGGGACAATAGCCTTAGATAATGGGGATGTGGGAGGAATCCAATCCCAGCTCCCATCCTTCCCCCACGGGAGCTGGTGGAGCCATGGCCTCAGCAATTTTGTAGCTGTCCAAAGTTGACCATCCAGGCTGGCCTGTTTGTTGCCACCATCCTAAGGGACAAACCGGATTAGCAGGTAGCTCTTAAGCGTGCCAGTGGGTGGATACAACCAGGAAGCTGATGGGAAAATGGTGTCCCCTTGCTCAATGCTGCCCGTGATTCAATCCCACAGATTTCTCCCCGGATATCTATGGCGGGGCACCCCCTGGGGAACCCCAGCCCCTCTGGCAGTTTTCTGCACAATGTCATATTCTCCTCCTGTGCTAGTACAGAAAGAAAAGGGCAACAGCTGGAGCTGGTGACTGGTGCAGGGGAACATCTGCCAGCAGACCTCTAGGTTGAGACTCAAAAATGCACGGACGGGTTTGGAGCAGGACACCGAACAGTCTCTACGTAGGTGAGGATGACCTTGACCTCCTGAGCCTACTGCCTCCACCCTCCACGGCTGGGATTACAGGCACGTGCTGCCGAGCCCGATTTCGGTGGTGCTGGAGACGGAATCTGGGGTTTTGCACATGCTAGGCGATCACAACCGATCCCCATCAAGAGAGCAGAGCCCAGAGGCCCAATCCTCAGCGTAGAGGCAGAGCACCACTGTGAATGCCCAGGGCAACCGTGCCCCCCACCCAGCTGAGGAAGCGGTCCCCAGCCCCACTTAACAACCTGCGCTTGATTTAATGTGAGCAGCTGATCTCTCTCCGCTTCCATAGCAAGTTTAATTTGGTGGGAAAGCGAGTTGGGGAAGTTCTAATAACACGGAGCCGCAAATAATACCAAAGAGAGTTTGCATTACGATAACTTTCCAATTAAAATGGATTAATGGAGGGGAAACAACGGCGGCGGTGTCTAGACAACATATTACCAAGTCCTTGGAGAGGGATGGGGAATGGAGCTGGGGGAATGTGGGACCCAAACAGGTGAACTTCTGAAGCTGGAGGCAGGTCGGATGGTGTGGCGCTCCGAGATACCAGCAGGGGCGCCAGATCCCGGGTGCGCCATCCCCCTACAATGGCTGGCTTTCTGCCATTTTGGGGAGGGTTAATCAGTCTTTGAGGATTTAAGGCCTTTGGTATCCTGCATTTTTTATTAAAATGCAAATAGTACCTTCACTCTGAAGGCTGGTCCCTGAACTGGGAGAAGCCTGCAGCTACCATAAGGCACTTCCTGAACAGGCAAAGGCTGTATGGGAGATCGGGAGACCCAAAGAGTCAGCTGCAGCTCCGGTGTCTGCCTCTGAACTTCCCCGCAGGACCCTGAAGGATTCCCCCACATCTGTGTTAGGGTCCCCACCTTGCTAAGGGATCCAAGAGGCCCATCCTTACTCAACCCCATCCTCACTCCCTCCCCCTGGAAACCTGAATCTGGAGCTTGAGTGAAACACTAAGGTCTGGCCACTAAGGCTTGGTTGGGCTCATTCAGGCAGGTCCCCTGAGGAAAGAAGGTCCCTAACTGCAGCTGAGGTCTCTGAGCAGCCTCGGGCTCTCTCTGCCTCCTAAGGTCAGGTTAATCAAGTCTCTCCATTCTATGAGGTACAACAGCAAGTAGGGTCCTCCCCTTTGCCTAACCTAATCAGGCTTCTTATTCATGTATTCGTTCATTTACTTACTTACGTTGAGATAGGGTCTTGTGTACCCCAGGCTAGCCTCCAACTCAACTGAGTGGCAAATGAGGCTAACCTCGACCTTCTGATCCTCTTGCTTCCCCCTTTCAAGGGCTGGGATTACAGATGCGTACATCACCATACCCCTGCTTGTGCAATGCTGAGAACTGAACCCGGGGCTTCATGCATGCTAAGCAAGCACTCTGCCAACTGAGCCACGTCCTCATCCACAAAGCCTGGCATCCTCAGAGGCCTTCAGATAGAACTTAGCTTCTCGTGTTGTTTCTGCAGAACTTGGACACTGTCACTTGACCTCGCTTCTAATTACCATTCTGTAAGCTGGGGGCAAACACGCTTCTCTGTAAGCTTGCCTCCTGCTTCAGTCAAACCGAGCCTAACAATTCCATCTTCCTGTCAGTCGCTCTCGGCTTTGAGGAGGCAAATGCGAGGCTGGCTGGTCTACAGAGGCCAGGAAACCATGAAGTTCAAGGTTCCCCATTTTCCCAGAATCACCACCCCACAGAACATCATGAATCTCTCTTGGAAGAACTGGAGGATCTTAGCAGAAATCACAAAGACTTCCCTGGGCCTGGGAGGGCTCTTGTTTTCCCTTGCAAAGCCCTTGAAGTAGTGAGCCAGACCCTAACAAGTGAAGCATTGGCCTGGTGCTGCCCCCTGCAGGCCTCTAGCCCTCATTAACTAGCCCAAGAATTGGAAAAACAAGACCTCACTGGAGTTGGCCAGGTCTGGATAACTGCCTCCTTGAACCTTAGCTTTCTCCCCAATCAAACAAGCGTGTGGGATCTCAACGTCCTTTTAGGCAGGGGGCAAGGCAGAAGCCAAGTAGACATAGAGTCACTAAAGTCTGGACTGCAGTGAATTTCACAACAGAGGGTCACCCCCAATCCCTGTGCTGTAGCATCCCAGCCCCCGTTAGTTCCTACAGGTATGACTCATCCAATCTGCGCCTTTGAAAAAGCAACAAATAACTTGATTATGATTGTGATTATTGCAAAATCACTCCCATGTGCTCCACAAAGCACCTTCACAACCATCTCACTTTGTAGCGAAGGGGAAAGTGAACCCCAAAGAGCTGCTGTCCCTCGTCCCCAGTCAGGCTAGAAAGCAGTGTTCCTGGTCTGGGTCATCTGCTGCGTAGTCACCGATGAATAACGAGGTAGTAGACGAAGAGAGGGGATGAAAGAGAGAAGGGTGGGAAGAAACTGGCATCCCATGTTGATTTAACACAGTTCATTTCCACAAGGTCTCATACGTGAACAACCAGGAGGTGGACTCAGAGGGCAACAGACAGCACACCAACATTTGCAACAGCCCTGCTCTGCTTTTAAATGGAAGGCCAGTTCCGCCTTCCACTAGCCCCGAGCCCCTCTGCCGTGCGGTGAACCCTGACTGCCGCCCTCCATAGCTTCCCTCTTGGATGACCCCTGAACCCCACCAGTCCCTTCTATGTAGACAGGAATGCTATGACTACAAGACAATAGTTTGTCAGAAAGTTAAATATAGAACTATCACACAATCCTCTCTGAGAGTATTTACCCCTAAAAACGAGAACACATGTCCGTGTAGCAACTGGTACACGATCGTTCACAGCAACCCCTCCGTCACAGTCGAGAGATAAAAATGATGTTAACGTCCATAAGTGAAGGAGTGGATAAACAAGCTGGTATATCCATTCAACTGAGTGGTACTCAAGCATAAAAAAGAAAATATTGTCACATGTTACAAAGTAAATGAACATCAAAAACTTTATGTTAAGTGGGGTAAGCCAGACACAAGAGACCGCATGTGATTCCTTTGATAGAAATATCCAGAAAACAGTGAAGTGACAGCCAGAAGCTAGTAGAGGAAGGTGTGGAGTGTGACTAGTTAGTGAGGACAGTGTTCTATTGGGATAAAGAGTGTAAAACTCTACACAAAGTGTGATTCACATAACAGGCACACTGTGAGCCGCTGGGCTAAACATGCTAAGATACTTGGCTGTATGTCACATGAATTTTATTTATCTCAATTTCCAAAAATAGAACCCTAAAGTGGCTGGGAAGATGGCTAAGATGGGCACTTGCCATCAATGCTGACCACCTGAATTCAATCCCCAGAAACTGCAGAGGAGCAGAGGACTCTCGGAAGTGGTCCCCGACCTTCCCATGCAGCCCACATTCGCCTTCCCCCACAACACATACAATAAATAAATGTGAAAAATATAGCAACAGTTATTGTTGTTGTTCAAAGTGACCTAAGGCCAGCGAGATGACTGGATGGATAAAGGCACTTTCTGCCAAGTCTAATGACATGAATTTGACCCCTGGGACCCATGGGTGGAAGGAAAGAACTGATGCCCATAAGTTGTCCTCTGACCTCCACATGCACACCATGGTCTAATTGTGGGCACACATATGCACACACACGTGCACACACACATGCATACACATGCACACACACTCACTCACACACACTAAATAAATAAGTATAATTTTGAAAAGACCTCTTTAAATGGTCTCGAGACAGCTAAGTCAAAACAGCAACAAGGGTGTAGAGAGAGAGAAATTGAGAGAGAAGGGATGAACAGTCAGGAGAAATCATAGCCCGTTACCAGAAATTTATTTGTGCTGTTCGGCCAGCGGGTTGCCAGCTAAATTTAATATGGATCTATATACAAAGAAAACTCCTTGTTCTACATAATGAATATTTAATCATGCATGGGTCAGGCAATTTCACAGAAGTAATTAAAAGCAGTCTTTTGTTTATTGCTCAAAAATGATAGCAACCTGCTGCCCCAAGCCACAGATACACTGACATCCTGAAAACATTACCCACTGACACACATTATTAAAGAGGAATTAAGGGTCACTTTCTTCCTGTCCCCTCAGAAGTTAATGGTCCTAAGCCCTTCTGTCTGTTCAGTATGCAGCGTGCAGCTCCAGGGAGGCGCCTCCCAGAAGAAGCTGAAGACTAAGCCAGCCTCGATTGATCCACACCTTCCCCAGCGCCATAAATCAGAGCAAATGTGGGGGCCACTTAGGAGAGCACCGAGAGAGCTGGGCCTATGGTTCAGCTGGCACAGTGTTTGCCTGGCATGGATGAAGCTCTAGGTTTGATTCCCCAACACTACATAGCTACAATGCCATGAAGGAGGAAGAGGAAGGAGGCCCAGAAGTTCAAGGTCACTCTTGGCAACGTACTGAGTCCAGTCTGAACTCTGTTAAGATCCTGAAGAAGCAAACAATGTGTGTGGGCGGGGGTGGAGAGGAGAACCCACAGGTGCTGTGAGAACCCATGAAAGCAATCGCATTGGCGCACGCAAAAGGATCCCCACAACGCTGGGTGTGAGGGTTTGACTGGGAAATGCCCTCATAGTTTTGGGCATTTGAGCACTTGGCCCCAGTTGGTGACATTGTCTGGGGAGATTTAAGAGGTGTGGTCTTGCCTGCTGCTAGCTGGCATTCTCTCTGCTTCCAGTTTGTGTCCTGTTCCCACCATGCCTGCTGCTTGTTACCGTGCCTCTGCCCCTCGTCACAGAACTGGAAGCCGAGAGAAACTCTCTTCCTTAAGCTGCCTGTGGTCATGGTGATTAGCACAACCACAGAAAAGTGACTACGCACCACACCTCAGAAAGCCCTTCCCGAAATGCTAGCCTTTGCTACTTTGTGTTTTCAATGCTAGGGAATGGATCCAGAGCCTTCTGGTGGCCAGGCCAGCGCTGGACCACTGGCTCACACCCTACCCCTGTGGTGTTTTTAACACTCCTTTGACAAGGTGGAGCCTGATTCCCTTCCCCCTAACCCTGCACCAGGCTCAATGACAGAAGTCTGAAACCTAGAATGGAGTAACCGATGGTGTGTGGCCTGATACCAGGTCATGAAGGACAGCATTACTTCCAACTTGAGTAGGTTGTTTCCAGGAGTAGATGGCTGTCGTGTCCTAGGTACGCTGGATGTCATGCCATCACGCCACGCCATGGGCACACCCCAAGAGTCTGGAAGTTACTTACATGAGAGGGAACCAAGGTTTCCTGCCAACGACAGGTGCCAACTTGAAAGTTATGTGAACCCTGTCATGGAAGATGACACCCAAGTTCTACTTACATCTTCAGAGATGACAGGCCAGGAAGACATCTTTACTATCTTCCACCCGAGACCCCAACCAGAGCCTGCATCTTCCCTGAGCTCATCTCTTGACCTACAGAACCGTAGATGTGCACTGTCGTTTCAAAGACCAAGATTTGAAGTGATTTGTAGGTAGGAAAATGTGCATAAATAATTCAGCCAACCTTAGGACCAAGAGAAACCAAATCCACTATCTTTGAATCCCCAGCTCATGGTCTACTACTCTCCAAAAATCATCCACTTTAAGAGGCATTTGTTGGGACTGGGAGATGGTTCGGCGGGTGAAGGCACTTGCTACCAAACCTGATGGCCTGAGGTTGATCACTGGGCAACACAAGGTAGGAGAGAACAGACTCCTGCAAGCTGTCCTCTGACATCACATAAATGCTGCGCCGTGCACCCTTACTTTCCTCGGCAGGGTTGTTACTGTTGCTGTGATGAAACACCATGACCAAACGCAGCTTGGGAAGGAACAGGTTTATTTATTTGACTTACTCTTCCAATCATTGTTCATCACTGAAGGGAGTCAGGACAGGAACTCAAGCAGGGCAGGAACCTGGAGTCAGGAGCTGATGCAGAGGCCGTGGAGGGCTGCTGCTTACTGGCTTGTTCCCCATGGCTTGCCCAGTCTGTTTTCTTAGAGAACCCATGACCACCAGCCCAGGGATGGCACCACCCACAATTGGCTGGACCCTCCTCCATTGGTCACTAATTAAAAAAGTGCCCTAAATGTTTGCCTCCTGCCTGATTTTATGGAGGCATTTTCTCAATTGGGGTTCCCTCCTCTCAGACAACTATGGCTTGTGTAAAGTTGACACAAAACTAGACAGCACATCTACAAACACACAAAGATGGTTTTTAAAAAATCACCCGGTGGTGGTAGCACACGCCTTCAATCCCAGCACTCAGGAGGCAGAGGCAGATTGATCCCTGTGAGACTGAGGTCAGCCTAGTCTACAAAGCGAGTTCCAGGACAGTTAGGGCTGTAACACATAGAAACCCTATCTTGGAAAAATTATTTTAAATTAAAAAAAAACTTAGAAGAAACATTTATCAAGAAAAGAGAAGGTGTAAAGAACCAATTGTTGCCTGAATCTATAAAATAATAATGCCCTACATGTTGGGCAATCTGAGTTAGAGGTTATATATCTCAGCCTTCCTTATTGCGGGGTAGGAGTGGCCATAGGCTATAAATAGTATGCATAACATCCAAAGGATGAACTTAACTGGAGAAGATGTACCTTTAGACATTCCACAAAACAGAAACTCATGAAACCTCCCTGGGGTTGTAAAGCTTCCCTCCAACTTTAATACAAACCCTACATCCTCACCTCCCTCCTCCCTTCCCTTCTCTTCCATCCTGCCCCTGCCCCCACATACCAGGAGACCTGGGAAATACTCTGCCAGGTTCCCCTTATTCTGACCTGCCCCGTCTTTGTGCTTGCCTTGCAGTTCTGGTCTGTGCACTAGAAATGCTGGAGTGGAATAGAAAGCTATGTAAGCTCATCCTCACGCAGCCCCCACTGTGTATCCCATCTTCTCTGACTCAGAATCCACAAGGAACAGCAACAGCACCCACAATTATTATTCTGGGCTTAATGATATCTGTGGTGTCTATGAGCTTTTTTATTTTCTTTTTTAAGATTTTATCTTATTATTTTTATGTATGCATATGTGTGTATGTCTGTGTGTGGTTCTGTTTTCAATGTGTGCAGTTCCTGCAGAAGCCAGAAGAGGATGTCAGTTCCTCTGGAGTCATAGGCAGTTTTGAGGCACCCTATATGGGCGCTCTGAAATTAACTTGGGTCCTCTGGGAGAGCAGCCCTGTCTCTTAATCACTGAGCCATTTCTCCAGCCTATTATAACTTATCATCCTAATCCTAAGTAAATATTCATTATATACTTAATTTTGTATTCATAATTAAGTATTTATATTTGTAAAGAGAACTCCAAGACCATCAAGATGGCACAGCAGTTAAAGGCACTTGCCACCCAACCTAAAGACCCAAGTTCACGTGAGCCTCAAGACTCACATGATGGAAGGAGAAAAAACAATGCCCACAAGTTATCCTCTGACCATATACCACCATGTCATGTATACACACACACGCCACCACCACCACCACCATGGCATACACACACACACACACACACACACACACACACCACCACCACCACCACCACCATGGCATACACACACACACACCACCACCACCACCACCACGACCACCATGGCAAACACACACATACACAGACACACCACTACCACCATATGCCTAGTTTGTTTATAAGATTTATCCTGTTTTTAATTATATTTGTGTGTGTGTTCAAGTACCTCTGTGTATGTATGGGTGCAGGTACCTGTGGAGAACAGAAGGGGGTCTTGAGTCTCAGGTGGTTGTAAGCGACTCGGTGTCGGTGCTGGGAACCAAAGTCAGCTCCTGGAGAATAGTAACAAGTGATCTTAACTTCTGAGCTATCTCTCCAGCTCCATGGTGTTCTTATTAAAAAAGGCAACCCCTAAGACACAGTCATCCCAAAGGAGAAGCAGCCACGAGACAGTAGAGGTAGAAACTGCAGTCCTGGGACCCCAAATGCCACCAGGAGAAAGGGATGCAGCCCATTTTCCCCTGTGGCCATTACAGAAAGCACAGTCCTACAGCCACCTTGACCTCAGACGTGCGGCCTCCCAGCTTGTCTGACTTTGGCTACAGTACTTAGCTCGTGGCAACACATGACAGCAGTCTTCAGAAACCAAGGCAATGCTCTAAGAATCTGCTTCCCGGATGGTATCTGCTGAGACCTTGTCTACCCTGATTTCAGAGAAACAGTGCCAGTGCAGATGACAAAGTAGGCAGAACAAAAGGAGGATGACAGGCAGAACTAGGGCAGTGGGCTCGGGAAGTGACAGGCTGATCAGCTGTTGAGGCCCTGGAGCACCAGATGCAAAAGTCAGCAAGCCTGTCTGCACCCCAGGAGCCAGATCCTAAAAATAGCCCACTGTGAGGCAGTGAGCGCAGCAAGGGACCATCTTGCCTCTGAACTAGCTCTGAGGGGGCTCTAGTGAAACCTATACTCCCCATGGCAACGGCTATCCCCTTTGCCCTCCAGGGTTGAGTGTGTGAGGCTAATTGCAGTACAGACAGCAGCACCTGCAGCCCAGGTAGAATTCTGCGCCCCAACTCCTGCCGAGCCCCAGGATTCAGAGAGCTTTTGGCTGGAGCAGCAGTGCAATCGAGTCCTCACTGGACCGAGGCGCCATATGGCTGACCTTTCTGCTCCAAACCCTCTTCCTTTGCTGGGAGGATACACATAATTGAGATCTGCGAACAAAGAAAGATGCCAGCTACATGAGACAGGAAGGGACTTCAGCGAATGACACCCTGCATGCTGGGGCAGGGCAGGGTTCACGCCCTCGCCAGCAGAGCTGGCCCTCAGCCCAGTGTCTGAATGAGGAACATGAAAGCAGCCAACCCAATTATCTCAAAGGCCTTTTCTCCCTCCATTTTTTTCCCTCACTACTGGGACTGTGCACCCTGCAGGGGACCTTGTACCCTCAAGCTCCCTCCTGGTCTCCTAGCCCTTCATCCTTGCTCCCTAGACACCTCGCCATCTCTGAACCCATAGTGCTTACCACGCTCCTGTCACGGCCCAAGTCCCACTCTGCTGAGCAACAGGCAAAAGTCCGGAAAGCTAATCGGGTGGGAAGAGAGGCCTCTGCACCTCTCTTTAGGATGCTGCTGGGAAGAAGGCTCCGGGTGAGGCCACAACGTGAGGACGTGAGCTGGATCCCCAGCACCCATGGCAAAGCATCCAGCTGGATGCGGTAGATGCTCACGCAAGCCGAGCACTGAGAGGCAGAGACAGCCGGATCCCCGGGCCTCTGGCCAGCCATCCCAGCCCAATCAATAAACCTCAGGTCTCAGGTAGAGACCCCAACTCATAAAGGAATTCATTCATAAGGAATGAAAACCAATGCCAGGGGAACTGTGGTATACACACACACACATACATGTGCGTACACACACACATACATACATACATACATACATACATACATACATACATGTGCATACATACACAGTGGGCGGCGAGTACGAGAGAAAGCACACAGACCACTGGGAGTACAATAAGCCCCTTTGTTCACTGCAGAAGCCCTATCTCCAGTCACAGACCTGACCCACAGTAGGTGCTCGGTAAACATTTGTGGAAGGATGAAAGAGCACCTCAGTCACACTGCATCTGAGTGTGCCGTGCAGGACGGGGAGGATCGGGGGCTCTGTGGTCCCTGAAGCAAGGAGCAGCTGTCTGCCCAGACCTCAGTAGGAACGCATCCTCAGGCCACCTCACTGCTCTTCTAAGGGGCTCCACTGCCCCAGAGACAAGCTGACACGGCGCTCAAAACTGACCCAGAACGAGTGGTGAGACTGGTGTGGCTCGCACATTTTCTCAACAGTCGGGGCTAAATATAAAACAGGAGAAGGGGAAGGGGCTGTGGACGGTGGAAAGGCCATACAGGAGACGGCGGGGAAATCAAAGGGAAGCCGGCCGCCGGCCTGTTTGGTAATAAGCAGGATAATCACAGAGGAAATTAAAAGTGAGTTTCCTTGAGGGAGCAGGGAGAGAAACGACTATAATTGGTTCCCTCTGCTCTCGTGTCCCAGCCCATGTCCTCTATCTGCACCCAGAGGGGAGGTTATGAGAGGTCAGAGCGCTGATCTTCCAAAAAACCCTTCCAGGCAGCCGAGAAATGCATATATCCACACATCCGTGCACACACACGTATACACATCCATAAGCACATACACACACAGGCTAACACATACGCCGCAAACCCCCATATACTTGTAAATACTTATGCATATGCAACACCCATACACGCATAGTCCTGAGAAAGCGAAGATATAATACAAGAAATAAAAAAATACCTAAAAAAGTCTTCTTGTTGCCTTTTTTCTTTGTTCGGTGTAATTGGGCAGTTTTGTTGCTTTGTTGTTTGTTGTTTTGTTTTTTAATATTATTTGGGGAGAGCGCACACATGACATGATGTGCATGTGGAGGTCAGATCTTTCCTTCCACCATGTGGTCCTGGAACAGAATCGGAGCATCAGGATTGGCAGCAAGTACCCTTACTCTCTGAGCCATCTCATCGGTCCCTGTATTATTGGCAGGGGTGGGGGTGTTGGGAATTGTTTGGGTTCGGCTTAAGTTTTGGTTTTCCTTTGTTGTTTTCAGACAGTTTCTTGCATCCCAGCTTGGCCTGGAGCTCACTATGCAGCAACCATTGTCCCTCTTCTACTGGGGACCTTCCTACAATCCCCTATAGCTTATTCAACAAAGCCCAAAGGGCTGAACAGAGCTTCCAGAAGCCTCACCCTCCACCCTGACACAGCTCCTGTAGTGACTCTCCGTGGCCTACTAGACAGGCCAGCTGCTTACCTGCCTGCCTGGGTCATGTGACTTTCTCTCTCCACCAGGGTTGTCTTTCTCTTCTCAGTTCTACCTCATCAGCCTTGCACACCTGTTGAGGTGAATCATCTTGGCCAGGGCCCTCCCACCTAGTCACCTTCCAAGGCTTGAGCATGGGTCCCTGAGAAGCACCTGCCCACGTGTGTCCCCTACTCCCTTCCCTCCACTCCTCTGCTGTCTCCCGTTATCCGTCCAGTCTCATCTCAAGGCACAGTACCAGGTTCTCCTCTACACCCCAACCATGACAAGCCACTTCCTGCTCAGAGCTGACAGCCACCCTTACACAACTTTTGTCATCCCTCTGGCTTGTCCTGGGCACTAGTGCACCACGGAGCACGCCAGACTCATGGAGAGGGGGGGGACCACACCACTTGCCCATTGGCATCACTTTCTAAGGCTGCTTCCCAGCTTCTGTCCTCTACCTCCCCACCAGATTCACCCTCTGGGACCAGCTCTGAGGACACACAAGGAAGGTGGGAAAATTCACCATGTCGGCTCCAGTAGGAGAGAACTGGCCCCAACTCCCAATGGATGAATGCTCATAGCCAAATTCCCAGACCTTCCAAGTTCCCATACAGGCAAGCAGCCAGAGGCCCCCAGAGGAAGACCCAGGGATGGTGCCGTCAGAGATGATGGAGGGGTATCACAGAGTGAAGCTGGACGGCAGCCAGAGAGGGAACGAGCTGTGCTGAATCGTATAGAACGTTCTCGCGGGGTGATCTGTCCAAAAGACAGCAGACGATCAGGCCATGCCACCACGAGCACGCACGGGCCAGAGGACAACCTCGGGTATTGATCCTCTCCGTCCACTTTATTTGATTCAGGGTTTCTTATTTTTTATACTGCTTCATGCTCTAGGCTAGCTGGTCTTCCAGGGAGTCTCCCGTTTGTGCCTCCCATCTCACGGTGGGCACATGGAGATTACAGAGGCACACTGCCACATCTGACTTTGTGTGAGTCCTGGGATCTGAATTCAGGTGCTCAAGCTTTGCATAGCAAGTGCCTTGTTCAGCGAGCCATAGCCCTAGGCCAGTGTTTAGTCGTTTTGAGGACTCCTTTCTACATATTAAATGTATTATTTATGTCCCTTACTCCCCTATGAATGTGGTGTGGTGGGCAGGGAGTTGGGGGGGGGGGAGGAGACACATCTACCATGAGCTGATGGTGAGAGTCTGGAGGTCAGAGCACACCTCTGAAGTCACATCTGTGAAGCCAGTCTTTCTTCCCACTTTTATGTGGTTCTAGGCATCTAACTCAAGTCGCCAAGATTGCTCATTAAGCACATTTACCCAGTGACTCTTCTCTTGGCCTGTGACAAGTCTGTCCTGTCGAATGATCCCCCACTCCCCAGAATCTTTCAGCCTGGTAAGCTGATAGGTGATATTTTTAAATCTTTATTTTCTTATTCTATGTACATGGATGTTTTCCCTGCATGTATGCCCGGGCACCACATGAATGCCTGGTGCCCACAGAGTCCTAAAGAGGGCTTTGAATCCCCTGCAACCGGAGGTTAAGACAGTCATAAGCAACCATGTATGTCCTAGAAACTGAACCCAGGTCCTCTGGAAGAACAGCCAGTGCTCTAACCACTGAGCCGTCTCTCCAGCCCCTCCTGGCAGGTTTTGATATTTGCACTTGCAGCCTGAGCAGCTGAACTGTGCTGAGAAACAGGAGGAAAAGGAGTTTGACATCCAACGCATGGAAGTGGAGTACATCAAAAACCGGAAGGAGAAAACCCGAGAAGGGAAGAGAAAGCTGACAGGGTATAGGACAGGCCGACACAACTCAAAGTCATGCAATCAGTCTCGTCTACAAGCTTCTCCGGGTGCTGGGAAAAGTCCCCACCCATGTGGATCTCCCTGAGCGCAAGACTTGTAGCTGTGGAAATCAGCAAAGGGCTGATTCAACTCTGGGCCTCATCTGCACCTCAAGAGCCTGGGGATCTTCAGGGCTCAGCTGGAGTCTGCACGTGAGAGGAGAGCTCTGACTCAGGTCCAGGCCTTTTTAGGACTGCAGCGTCCGCTGCCAACAGCAGATCACACGGCGAAGCAAGCACTCAGCATCCACAACCTTAGAAGAAACCAGTGCTGTTTATAAAGCGCTCTAGCACACCAAGGCTTCCGGTGCGCATGTCTACCCTTGATGGTGCATCATGCAGAATATTTCTTCCTTGCCCCTGGCCAATGACAGCAGCCATCCAGACTTCAGAGTGTCCACGGAGAACCCCCACGCGAAAGCCCACCTGTACAGGGGAGGCAGGAAAGGGAAGAAACTTTCTGGGGACCACACGGCTTTGGGTGATAGCACAAATCCCCATCTTCTGACCCACAGGTCCCAGCCTTTTCCCCAGAGTATCATAGCCACGGTGAGGGAGGTTGCGGGCAATATGGGTTTAAGAACGTCCCTTCATAGCGTGTCCTGGGAGTCAGGAGGGAAAACAATCAGGCCTTGTTTTCTGAGTGACTCCCAGCAAACACATTCCTGAATCTCTGCCACTGCGCTAGAAGCCAGACTCCAAAAGTTATAAACGGGCTTTGTCCGTCTACAAATAAGAGAGCCACAGAATCCTAGGGTCCAGGAGAGACAGGCTCTCGGCTGTTTCCCCTGCCAACTTCTGCACAGCCTAGGAATCTGAATTCTCTGCCAGGCACCTTTTGAGTTCTACACATACATAACAAGTGTCTTTGGCAGCTACTCCCACACACGGTAAATATTTTAAAATCTAATTTTTACTTCTCTTATGAGGGAAAAACAATAGGCAGTCAATGAACTGAAGTCAGTGTTTTGCAAAATACCGAATTTATTCAACCCATCAAGAATCCATTTCTTCAAGAATGGCAGAATGGTGAGGGTTGGGGTGTAGCTTAGTGGAGGCGTGCTGGGCCCAGCATGTGAGAGGTGCCAAGTTCAAGCCCCGGCATGAGCAGGTGGAGAGCCAGAGGGGGCCGGGCATGTTATATCATTCTCTCTTTTGTTGTTTTTGTTTATTTGTTTGAGATAGAATCTCAAGTCACCCAGGCTGGCCTTGAATGTGCTATATAGTCAAGGTTAACCTTGAACCTCAGATCCTCCTGCCTCCACCTCCCAAGTGCTAGGATTAAAGGCTTGCTCTATCACACCTCATTGTGCAGTACTAAGAACAGAATCCAGGCCTTTGTCCACACTAGGCAAACAATCTGTCAACTGAACTACATCCCCAGTCTCCCCCCTTTTCTTTATATTTGTGCATGTGTGCGTGCTGAAGACATATTAAAAAAATTAAAAGTTAAATTTATAAGTATTTTTAAGGGTGCATCTCAAATTAATGTTTGTTTTTCTATTGTTTAAAAAAATAAGGGTTGAAGAGATAGTTCAGTGGTCAAGAGTTCATTTGGCTACTTGAGAGAAGCCAAGTTCAGTTCCCAGTATCCTAGATGGCTCACAATCACATGTAACTCTAGCGCTAGTGAATATGGCGCCCTCTTCTGGCTTCAGACACTTGTACTCATGTACATATACCCAGACACACAGAAGTACACATAATTAAAAATAAAATTAGTTGGGCAGTGGCGGCACACACCTTTAATCCTAGCACTCAGGAGGCAGAAGCAAGCAGATCTCTGGTGAGTCTGAGGCCAGCCTGGTCTACAGAGCAAATTCCAGGACAGCCAAGACTACACAGAGAAACCCTGTCTCAATTAATTAATTAGATTTTTTTTGTGATTGTTATCTAAAGCTGGGAAAGATGGCTCAGCAGTTATTTTTATTCTTCAAGGGAACCCAAACTCAGTTCTCAGCATAGCATCCAAGTTGCAGCTCATACCATTAAGAATTTCAGTTCCAGGAGAGCTGATGTCCTTTCTGGCTTCTGTGGTCCCAGGCATTCATGTGGTGGACAGACATACTTGCAGCCAGAACACCCATACACATAAAATGAAACAAAACTTTAAAAAGAATTGTTGTCCCAATCATCTATAGGCCTGTTTTTTTTTTTAATTAAAACTCTCATCCAAAAGACATCAAAACTGAGATTCCAGATGGAGGAGAGCAGGTGGAGGGGCTGCACAGCCGTGCAGAGGCAGCAACCCCATCTCACTTACCTTCACCACAGCGCTGCACACACATTTTCAGGCAGGCACGTGTGCACGCCAGAACACGCATGGACAGGGATGTACTGAGGGGCTCTGTGTTGACGGCTGGAGGTAGGAGGCTCCCCGTTGCTCTGATGAGCAAAAGCAACCTAATCGCAGGGAGCCCTCAGCTGACCTGCAGCTGCCACGCTCTTCTACTGACATTGGATTACAGACACCTACACTAAGGCCTTAGATCATTAAAAGGCATGACCAAGATCACACAGAGACCTACCTGTCTGGACTGCTGCTGCCAACGTGGGATTACAAACTTTTTCCCTCTTCTGCACCCATCCTCCTTCAGGCAAAGGGCAGCTGGGAGGCCCTCACCGAATCCTCAGTGCCCAGGGCTCAGCCGGGCACCTCCTCAGGTAGAGGAGATGATAGGAGGACTCACAATTCTGTGAGTTTGGGATGACTATGGGATGACCACCACCATAGGGGGGTGCTTCTCCTGGGCAAAGTGCACCATTGGCATGGGGGAATAGGTAGAAGGGCAGCTCCAGTTTTGCTCAGAAAGATCTAGTTTCGCCTAGAAGCTTTTTCCAGCATAGCTGGCCAGGAGAGATTAAGATCTCGGAGAACAGCGTGACTGCTGGAAAAGGTGACTCGTCCGCTCTCGGGTGCTTGTCTCCCTGAGGAAGGCAGTTTGAGATCTGACTCCAGCCTGCAGCCTGAAACTGTGCCAGGTCCCACTGGAGCTGGCAGGATGAGAGAGGAGAGGGAGAAGGCCTCTTGTGCAGATAGAGGCAAAGGTGCCTCAGGCCAGACGCAGGAGGACTTCTGAGTCCCTGGAGGACATCAGTCTGTGGCACAGGCTCCTCTTGCTGATGGCAGGTCCTCTTGAGGGAGGCTCCCAGCCTAGCTGATGCCTTGGTTCTACAGTGGGTCTGCGCTGAGAGGAATCCAGCTGGGAAGGCTGGGGCCAGAGGGTAGGGGAAAACAAAAAGGAGAGAAAAAGAAAAGTCAGGTGTTCACAAACTGGCAGAGCCTTGAAAGTCAAGTGTGAAAGTCTAACTGACCATGTTTTACAGGGTGAACCCCTCCCGCTGATGCAGGAAACCCAATGACGTCTGTCATTACACTGACCTTGAAACAGAAGGGTCAAAGAAAAAGACCCAGGCCCTGTATTTGATTCAGTTCTCGTGAGGAGACAATGGAACGTCCAAAGGTAATGAGCAAAAGCTAGGCAGAGGCTGGTGGCTAAAAGCGGATACTTAGGTTTTTCAGGACGCTGTGCCTTAAAGGGCATCGGGCTACTCCAGAGCAGGAAATGAGAGGCTAGCCACTCCCATCTGACCTGGAGCGGCTGAGTACACGTGAGCACACGTCAGACCACCCTAAAGACATAAAAGTGGCAGCATGCCCCTGCTTCTCAGAAGCTCCTGGTGTCATGAGCAGGTAAGACAAGCACAAGAAAGAGGAAAGAGGAGAAGGGGGCTTGGGAAAAAATAGAGGGGATAAAAGGAGAGGGGAGAGTGAGAACTGAGATCTAGAGAGAGGTCTGGGGGTGGGACAGAAGAGCAGGTGGCTCAGCTTGTAACGTCAGGCCTGGCAGGCTGAGTTCAGTCCCCTCCTTGAAAGAGAGAAGCACCTTCACAAGGCCGCCCTCTGACCCGTACACCTATGTGCAACGCAAGAATAATAAGTAAAAGGAAGACAGAGATCTGCAAAGACCTCACAGCAGAACGGAGCACGCAGCCTTCTAGAACGTGAAGAGAGCATCCTCCCAGGCCCCTTCCTCTGCATTCAGCTCAGTCCGGAACTCTAAGGCTGTCCCCTCTAGCCTCTTGTGCCCATGGCCTCTTGTGCCCACTCAAACCCCTCAGCTTCACAGTTGGCCTTGAGCTCCACCTGCCAGATTTCACCTGCTAGCTGCTCTTCCCCCCTCCCATCCATCCCCAGGTTCTCGAGCCTGAGAGGCTAAGAAACAGGACCTGATGGGACACAATGTGTTCCAGAGGCCCAGTGGACTCCCTGCATCAAAGACAAGGTGGAAAGACAACACCCAGCTTCCTGACCAGTGGCAGTTTCCGGGCCCATGACTCCTTGGAGCAGCCTCCTGCCCAGTGCCCTAGTTTGCTTTAAGCATCCACCCTGTTCTTCTACTTCCAGAGAATGTCCTGGAGATAGGCATGGCGCAGAGCCATACAGTGTCACACCAAATGAGCACCCAGACCACAGTGTGGCTTTGTCAGATGCCAGGCAGCTCTACCCTCCCCACTCCAGCAACGCATGCACAGACAGGTTTCAAAGACACTGCCCCCAGGTTTGATTGCCCAGCCACAGGGCTGACAGCCCCTCCATGCCTTGTCCCCAGGGAAATGGCCTCCAGACTGAGCTCTGTAAACAAGCAGCAGGTGTATTTACTGAGAGCCCTTGACCTTCCAAAAGCAGGGACAGGACCACAGTCAGCTCTTTGAGTGCAACTTGGCAGTGTCCACATATGAAGTGACTTGTCCAATAAACCAGTCCAGTGCCCTGAAAGGCCACAGTTGCTCCAGTGCAGGCCTGAGGTGCTGTTGCAGGGCTCAGGGTCACCAGCTAAACCCAGGAGCCTGACCTTCCAGCTGAATCCTGCCACAGTCTCCACATGACCCAGGAAAAGTCCCCGAACCTCTCGGTCTCTTCCCAATGAACTGAGCAAGACCCTTCAGGCTTGGAGGGAATCAAGGGCGCATGCTTCCTCCTGAGCATGAAGCGCCAACCTTAGGCGTGCCCTGCTTCAGCCTCCTGTAAGCATGTTCCCTACAGGACCGCTCCTCCCTGGCTTCAGCCGCCTCCAGGAGCATGCCTCGTGGGTAGTGCTTACTTACATGGGAACAACATGTTGCATGCATTTCCAAATTTCTACGCGCCCTTATCGCACTTTTCTCTTTTAAATTACATTTTATCTAGTGTGTGTCTGTGTGTGTGCCTTAGCACACACATGTGGAAATTAGAGGACCACTTGTGACTGTTCTCTCTCTCTTTCCACCACATGGGTCCTAGAAATCAAACGCAGGTCCTCAGGCTTGGTGGAAAGTGTTCTAAACAAAAAAAAAAAAAAAAAAAAAAAAAAAAAAAAAAAAAAAATTTAAAAAAAAAGTGTGCGTGAGAAGCAATTAGCAGAACGAATTAAGCTGCATTCTGAAATACACAAAGGTTGGGTAATGAAGGGAATGGTGCCCCTGGCCATGGCTGGCACTGGGCGGCAGAGTCCCACAGCAGAGTGAGTGCTCGTTAATGTCCCTGTTAGTCCTGGTGTGATCAGGAGGCAAAGCCATAAGCGTTTACAGCCAACACGATGGTGTGTAGCACATGTAAACATGTTGGCATGTTTTATTAGAGTTTAGGAAATTGGTTGAGAGACTTAGGCTGACAAGCTACAATATAATTTTTCCTCTTGAAAAACAATGGAAAAGGGAGGCATGGTGGCTAACGCCTGTGATTCCAGAGCTCTGGTAGAGACCGGATGGTCAGAAGTTCAAGGTCACCCTCCCCTACATAGTGAGTTTTGAGGCTAGTTTGGAATATAAGAAAGTCTATATCGAATAAAAATTTCCTTACTGAACCAAACCAAGTCAAAATATTTAAAACAAAATTTTCAAGTATAAAAAATAAGGAGCTGTGGAGATGCCTGATGGTTCAGTAAGTAACGGACCCAAGTCCAGGTCCCCGGCACCAAAGCAGAAGCTGAGTAGAGCGGCCTGCAGCTGTGGGTTAGCCCAGCCCTAGGCGGACAGAGACTTTCCGTGTGCTTGCTGGCCGGCCAGCCTCGCTGAACTGGTGAACTCTGGGTCAGTGAGAGAGTCTATCCCAAAAGCTCCCGTGGAGAACGCCAGAGGTTAACCTCTGCTTCCACATAAAGTCTTTGTCCCTTGCTCATGCTCATTCAGATTCCCAACTCCCTAGTCGCCAACAAGCAACAAACTACTCCCTCACTTCCATCTCAGGGGACCACTGTCTTCTAAGAATTTAAGTAAAATTGTGTACTATGTGCCTAGCTTTATCACTTTGGGGGGAGACGGGGGTTGAGATGGGGTTTCTCTGTGAAGCCCTGGCTGTCCTGAAAATAGCTCTTGTAGACCAAGCTGGCCTCGAACTCACGGAGATCTGCCTGCCTCTGCCTTCCGAGTGCAGGGATTAAAGGCATATGCCACCACTGCCTGGCTAAAATAATTCTTTTAAATAAAATTTTAAAAAAGAAATAACTCCTGAAATAATACCCTAGATTGACCTCTGGCCTCCACAGGTGTGCATACACGAACACACACACACACACACACACACACACACACACACATCATCGGGTGTGGGAAAAGGTTAAGACATTTACCCAGAGCCACAAATCAAGAAAGAAGAGCAGTACCCATAATATCTACAGTGTCTACCATGAACGAACCTTCTGGAGACCCCTCTGGTCCTCAGTTCTCTGGCGGAAGTTTCCTCCCTGGCCTCATCCACGGGCCTGTCTCCCAAGAGCCCCAGCCCTCCTCAGGGAAGTAGCAGCTCTCTGCTGATGACACAGCGCCCCCTGCTGCCCATTCTCTCCTGCCACATCAGTTAGTGCTGAAGTCCAAGGGCTTCCAGAACTCTACTTTCTCGCTCACCCCTTTATCCTCTTGAAATCCCTCCTGGGGCATGGAAAAGAGAAGGGCTGAAATGTGGCTACCGCTGGGCTTCTAGTATACTACAAAAAAGACCAAACACCGCCTCCCATAGCTCCTTCCCTCCTGTCGCAAATAAGGAAAAGAGGAACTCTGGATTCTGTGTCAGAGACTGCAAGGCCACAACCACCTCCAGTTCTTTATACTCTTCAGACCTGGGTAAACTGAGTCTTGGCGTCTCATCTGCAAATCAGAGGTATAAATGCCTGTGTTCCCACAGGAGGCGATAAGTCACAGCACTGTGTGCCTGGTACCCAGTATCTGGCAGGTAGCAGGCTTCTGGCTGGTACTGAGTGCAGATCCCCCTCCTCCCTGAGTATAGATAGCTTTCTGTTCTCGAGGTGCCATACAGACACCTGCTCAGCACAGGCATCTGGCCTTCCCCTGCTTTCCTTTGCTCAATTATCACAGTCTGATACAAGGCATAACGGGAAAACTGAGGCCCAAGGGCATCGAGCATTTTGTCCCAAGTCATATAGCTGGCAAACCCGCTGACAAGACTTCATTCAACCTGGGCAGCCTGGCTTTAGTTGCTAGGATCCCAACTGCCATGGCGCAGAGTCTTCCACTATGCGACAGGAACCATGGTATCTCGCATACCGTCAAATGTGTAGAGTCGCTGCAGTGATGGGGGGAAGACAGAGGAAATGCTCAGCACTGAGAAACTCACTACAGAGTGTTGGGTCCATCCCCACAGGCATCCTAGCGAAGGAACAGACTGAAGCAAATCTCAGTACAGGAATTACAGCGATTTGTGTCCTCGAGAGAAATATGCACCCACAAAGTCCCATTGACACAGAATCCTAGAGGGCAGGTCCAACGTCACGTCATCCTGCCCTACCTGTAGCTGCCATTACACCCCTTGCGCCTGAGGAAACAGGACTTCCTGGGTGTCTTTCCCAAGGCATCACAGTTTGAGTGAAGACTCAAACCCAGGCGGCCCGAATCCGAGCCCTGTGCCGCACACACCAAAGCCGCGTGCAGCTCCTCTTCCTTGGTCATCACGCTCCTTCCAGCTCCACTTGGGTGGTCCTCCTGGGCACTCTCCCTGGAGACTTCACAAAGATGGATGAAGAACATGAACCCCACCTCATTCCCATCCTTGGGAAAGAGCCGAGGATGCTTGGATAAGGGAGAAACCTGGCCTGATCCGAAAGATGAGTCCCATGTCGCTGCTGCCCCCTACTGCCCAAAAGAAGAACTCCACAGACTCAGCCCTACTGAGAACCAGAAAGGCCACCTGTGAAAAAGGCACAGGTTGTCCTTGAGTTGGTTACTTATTTCAATCATTAATTGACAAACAATAATGGCATATATTCTCGGGGTGATATTTAATAACTGTATAGATGTAGGATGAGTGGGGATAAGTAGCTTATCCATCGCCCTCATCCTTATTTTTCCACAGTGAGAATGTTTATCCTCACTTTTAAACAATTTTGAAGTATATAACATGTTAGCGTTAATTCCAACCTTCTTCCAGGCAACACACCTCAGGAATCTCACTCTTCCTACCTGAATGAGACTTTGTGAACCACACAGCCCAGTCTTGCCCACTCCATGTCCGGTAAATACCATTCTACTCTGCTTGCTTGCAAGTTCACTTTGCACGCCAAGCACTGCGAGTCAGAGGCAGGAGCATCACCATGAGCTTGAGTGCAACCTGGTCTATATAGCAAGCTTCAGGCTCACTAAGGCTACACTGCAGGACCTTGTCCCACTCACCTCCGGCCCCACCAAAAGTGCAGGAGTTCAAGTTCACTGTTGCTGTAGAATCCAAGGTCTCAAAGCCAGCCTGGGCAACTTGTAAGACCCTGTCTCAAAATAAAAATAGGCAGATTGTACTCAATGGTAGAACTCTTATCTGGAATCTGAAAGAAGGGAAGACAGAGGAAGGATAAAGGAGAAAACAGAAGAAGAGAGAGCAACGGGAGGAGAAGGGAGGACAAGGAGGAGGACAAGGAGGAGGAGGAGGAGGAGGAGGAGGAGGAGGAGGAGGAGGAGGAAAAAGCAGCAGATTGCTTCAAAGGTGTCTTCTGTACCTAGTAAGTACTTACTGTACCCATAACCATGTTCTGTGAGCCAGCATGTGTCCCCAGAACACACTGGTCCTAAGCAGACAAGGAAAGCCAGTTCCTGGACCAGCATGAGGAATCCATCTCCTAAGGTGTGCCTCTCAAACAGCAAGGGCTCCTGGACCACTTCTGGGACTCAGCTCCAGGCCAACAGCAAGACAGTCCCGAGGACAACAGTGCCCCAAGCAGCTGAAACTACAGCTGTCCACAGCCACACTGTAGGTTCTGCTAGTGAGGGAGGCAGACCCAGGGCTCCAGAAGAAAGCATGTGATCAGTTTGCATGCAAGGCTTGTCTGGGGTCAGGGCCAAGGGACAGTGACATGTCTCCAGGCATGGCTCCATCACCAAGGCAAGGGTCATAAGAACAATCCACAGGCCCATCCGGCACTAAGGAGGCCGTGCAGGAAGCATAGGCAGCTGAGAGCTGGTGACTTCCCTCCAGAGATCAAAGCACACTTGAGCATCAGACATGCTCACCCACCAGTCCCACCCTCAGGAAGCCATCAGCATCTTTGAAAATCTTCCTGGGGCTCGAAAGAAGACTCAGTAGCTAAGATCAAAGGCTGCTGTTCCAGAGGACCCAGGTTCAATCCCCACCATCCACCTGGCGACTCACAACCATCAGTAACTCCAGTTCCAGGGTGTGCTGTGACACGCTCTTCTGGCCTCTGCAGGCACCGGGCATGCGCACGGCAAACAGACAGATGCTGCAGCCACTGATCAGGAATCATGTTTGTCACATCACTGTGCAGCCATAGACAGGTCACTTGCCTCTCTGAGCTCCGTCTTCATGAATATAAACGTCAGAAGGGCTGGGTACGCCAAAGTCCCTCCTAGATCTAAAACGCTGTGTTTCCGAGGCTCGCTTGTTCCCCTTGTGTAGGAAGAGCCAGTCTGACACACAGCCAAAAGGAAAAACTAAATGCATGGCTATAAGCAAGGTGTTCAGCCACAAAGGGGACAAGGAGGATTCGGGACCAGAGAAACAGGGAGATGCTCTGAGCTGAGTGAACAGTGAGATGCTGTGGAGAGAAGCTCAGCCAGGGGTTGCCTGGCAACCGCATTGGCCGGACCCAGCAGCACCTGAGGAGAAATGGACCACATCCCTGGCAAGAGGCACCCTTATGACCTGGCCCCCATCCCAGAGACCTGTTTCTACCTCTTTTTACAGCACCCCAAATTCCTGAAAAGAAGCAAATGCCTCTGCAATGAGAAGCAAGCATTTCCCACCCTGGGGGCCGAGGTGAACGGCTGCAGAGTTCCTGCTGACAGAGAGAAGCAATCAATTTTTCATTACCCAGCGAAGGCAACAGGATGTCTTGGATGTCAACAGTTTCTGGGCAACAAAGACAAACCTTATACACAGTCTCCTCACCTGAAAAGACGCTCCCTTTACAAGCACCTGCTGGGGTGGAAAGAGCCAGGCGAAGGCAGGAGAAGCCGCTTCAACCTCACATCTGAGCTGTGACACCTTTGGCAGATCCTGTCAGACAATGACTCAAGGGGAGCCCGCCTTCGGGAGGGTTTGGCGTAGCTGAAGAAACCAGCCAGAGTGATGTGTTCATTCGCTCAACAAATAATTTTGAATATGAATATTCCAGCACGGGCACTCAGACCGGAGGTGCACAGTCAAACAACTACCCCTCACCATAAAAATGGACACTGATGCCAGATGCGTTGGCACACACCACATGATCCCAGCACGTGGGAAGCAGAAAGCAGGCGGATCTCTGTAAATCTGAGGCCCAGCTTGGTCTAAATCAGCAAGAGGCTACATAGTGAGACCTCATCTTAAAAAGTAAGTAAATAAATAAATCAAAATAAGAAAAAAAAAGAGGATGGCCCATTGAAAGCCAGAGGAAGAAAGGGATCGTCCCAACATGCCATGGCCACCACGAGCACAGGTGCAATTGAGCCCACAGCCTAAGAGACTCTGAGTGTGCCAAGGTCCCCAAATGTTGCAGGATCACGTGCAGTCTTGTGAAGAAAAACCCAGGAGCTTCTTAGAGACCTTCAAAGTGTCAGCTACTGAAACCCAAAATCTGAAAGACATCATTGTGTTATCTACCAATTTTGTTAGGACAACACAGAGAGAGCCTGGGCCCTGGCAGTGGTAGCGAGCTAGGCTCAGCCACCCGCCTTCAAGAGGCCAATCAAACAGGCAAGTCATAGTGAAGAGAAGAGAAAAAGGCAATTTATTCAGTGTGGCTACACTGGGGGGAAAAATGAGGTAGAGAATGCCCAAGTCCATCTTTCGAGTCCTGACACAAGATTTAGGCTTAGAGTACAAGAAGCAGGCAGAGCCGTGTAGTCCCCGCCAAGCTGCCCTCCTCCCCATCACTGTGGAATCTTCCTTGGAGACAAGTGCTCCTCTGGCTAGTACCAGGTCTCAGACTTTTCCTTCCCCCAGCACAAAACTCAGAGGAAAATTCCAATTTCTTGGGGTCCACTGTTTCTACAGTGGGACAAAGTGGGGACACAAATCTCTTCAGGATATCCTCATCGCTGTCAGGACAGGTACTAATTGGAATCGCTTCAGTGTATATGGTATTATTTTTACTTCAGGGGTTATTTTAACCAAAACAGAAAGCATGGCCCTTTCCAGGCAGGTTCTTAGCGCCGTGTCAGGCTGGCGCTCCCAGGCTGTCTCTGTGTTTGTGTTACCCAGTGAATGTCAACGGCGGCTCAAGAATAAGTCAACACAAGTCGCCCTGTATGTGCCAAGGCTTGTTAGCAGAGTAAACGGTGTGCTTAGCTCGTCTTAGAAGAATCTTTGCTGAGTAAACAGAAGGAAGGTTTTGCTTGAGAATAAACAGAGCAAGGAGCTGAGGTGGCCCTGGGGCTAGAAGGTGACTCCACCACACAAGCTGGGGAGACGGAAGCCAGGACTAGAGTCCTTGAAAGTCCTTGATGCAAAAGCCAGGAGGCTGAGGTCCAGGGAAGTACCAATGCCACACCACAGCTCCCTGAAGCAGAAGGCCTCTCTCTTCCACACAGTCTCTGCCCTCCCCACTTCCCACCCCAGGAGCCTCCTCTTCAGGTAGAGAGACAAAACCCCGACCCTGACAGGATCCCACAGAAAGGAAGAGCCGGAAGTGAGTTCATTGGCTCGGGAGTCTTACGACACCAATGTCTCGACCTCCCCAGGAAATTATTTCTGTTTCAAGAGGGCTATAAGAAATGGTGGTGAGCCAGGCGGTGGTGGCGCACGCCTTTAATCCCAGCACTCGGGAGGCAGAGGCAGGTGGATCTCTGTGAGTTCGAGACCAGCCTGGTCTACCGAGCTAGTTCCAGGACAGGCTCCAAAGCCACAGAGAAACCCTATCTCGAAAAACCAAAAAAAAAAAGAAAAAGAAAAAAAAAGAAATGGTGGTGGCGCACGCCTTTAATCCCAGCACTTGGGAGGCAGAGGCAGGTGGATCTCAGTGAGTGCAAGGCCAGCCTGGTCTATAAAGTTAGTTCCAGCACAGCCAGGATTGTTACACAGAAAAACCCTGTCTTGAAAAGCCAAAAAGAAAAAGAGAAAGAAGGCTGCAAGGAAACTAAGACCTAGCTTTGCAGTCCCAGTACTTGGGAGGAGTAGGCAAAGAGGAGCAGGAGTTTAAGACCAGCCTGGACTACATACTAAATTCAAAGCCAGCCTGGGATTCATGAAGCCCTGCCTCTAAAACAAAATTAAAAGCTGTAATGGTGGCCAAGTACAACGCCACAGCAGTAGGGATGGGGCCATAGTTGATCTGAAAGGGATTAATTGTCTAGCGTATTTGAAGTTCAGTTTTGATCCCTGATACCATATAAATTGGATGTGGGGAGGGAGATTACAATCATTCAGAGGGAGGTAGGAGGGTAGAAAGTTTAACATTATCTTAGCTACATAAGGACTTCAAGGCCCTGTGGGCTACGTGAGATTCTGTCTCCAAAACAGAGAATAAGTAAGAAAACAGGGGTGTTTTTTTTAATAATTATTTATTTATTATGTATACAATATTCTTTCTGTGTGTATGCCTGAAGGCCAGAAGAGGGCGCCAGACCTCTTTACAGATGGTTGTGAGCCACCATGTGGTTGCTGGGAATTGAACTCAGGACCTTTGGAAGAGCAGGCAATGCTCTTAACCACTGAGCCATCTCTCCAGCCCCAGAAAACAGGTTTTTTTTTTAAAAAAAATTATTTATTTTTTGTGTGCATGTCACATGCTGTGACACACCTGTGGAGGTCAGAGGACAGCTTGCGGGAGTCGGCTCTCTCCTTCTACCATGTGGGTTCTGGGGAAGGAACTCAAGTGGGCAGGCTTGGCAACAGGTGCCTTCACCCACTAAGCCATCTCACCTGCCTGGAAAATATTTTTGATCCCAATAAACCACCAAGGTTTGTCTCTAAGTGTTTACACTGGTTCAGTATTATCTCTGGAAGGAGGGCAGACAAAGGAACAGGTCTTAACCGTGCCGGATCTTTAAACACACCTTGTGACTTCCTCCTTGGACTCATTCACAAGAGCTTCTCATTTACCCAGTAAAGAGACACCCTGGTCCAAAACCTTTGATCCGTAGAAACCTGTCAGCCTTAAAACTAACTTGGATCCAACCACTGGCTAAAATCATCTCAGAGAACGTATTGCCACAGCTACGCACAGAACCTTTTAAGTGTTTCCCCTTTCATTTGATTTACGGAGTCCTTCATCCTCTTCCTCAAAAGGACATGAAGACTTAGCTCAAAACGCAGACATCCGCCAAGTCAAAGGAAGAGCCACATAGATTACACAAGAGAAATCAGCATCAAGTAGAGGAGGAAAACAGAGGCCTTGTCTGCATGGGTCACTTCTGCCAAGAGATGGGGCCATAAATCCCCTGGATGAATTTCTCAGCATCTGAGAGGCTAAGTCACAGAGCTCATTCTAAAAGAGGACAGGGCCGGCAAGACATTTCTGAACAGGACTGAGGAACTGAGTTCAGATCCGCAGAACCCACATAAAGGTGTAAGGAGAGAACCGGTTCCTCCAGCAGATGTGTCCTGACACACGCACTCACCTATGCCCACGTGTATGTCCTGACACACACATACACCTATGCCCACGTGTGTCCTGAAACACGTACACATCTGTACCCACGTGTGTGTCCTGACACACGCACACACCTACACCCATGTCTACATCATGCAATATTGAATAATTAAAAAAAAAAAAAAACTAAAAGGGGTTCTGGAGACATGGCCCAGAGGTTAGGAGTGTTTCCTGCTCTTCAGATGACTAGAATTTCCCTGAGCTTACAACACAGAACTCCAACTACTCAGGACCTGATACCCTCTCTGATCTCTGAGAGCACCACACACATGGCATAGTCATATGAACACACACACACACACACATAAGCATAAATCTTTTTTTTAAATATTTATTTATTTATTACGTGTACAATATTCTGTCTGTATGCCTGAAGGCCAGAAGAGGGCACCAGAACTCTTTACAGATGGTTGTGAGCCACCATGTGGTTGCTGGGAATTGAACTCAGGACCTTTGGAAGAGCAGGCAATGCTCTTAACCACTGAGCCATCTCTCCAGCCCCCAATAAGCATAAATCTTAAAAGTTAAACAAAATAACACAAAAATTAAAGGAGGATGATCATTTTCCCGATGACACAAACTTCGCCCTAGGTCTCCATTTCACAGAATCTTTCTTATTCAGGGGTCACGGCAGCCACCTCCGAAAGTTCATGGCAAGAGTAGAAGCCGTCCGCATCTAGCTGTTTCTTCCAACAGGCCTGGAGGGGCACAGGGTTCACCTGATCGCAGGACGGCTCAGCCACATCCTTGGCTCTCAGACAAGAAATGAATTTGAGTGTGAGAAGGGAAAAGCCAAGTGCGCAAAAGTAAATTACAAATTCAAGTGCATTTAGCTTCCTCTTGACAGGTTGACACACTATCGGAGTGGGCTCCCTCCCTCACTGGTTGATAAAATAGCTCCAGCCTAGGAGCCCCCAGCTGTGAAGCCATTCCCACAACAGGCCACTGTGGGGCAGCACTGAGCCAGCATCCTTACACATTCATTTGTAAGCAACCCATATAAATTCAGCATGCATTCAATTCTACCTTCATGAATCCTGAGATCCCACTGTTTGACTTTTCCTACAGTCAAAACACGCAAACTAAAAAAGTTACTGTAAATTACTTCTCTAATTTCCCTTTAAATTATTTTAAAAATTGGTTTCACATTACTTTGTGTATATGGGCTGTGTGTGCTGTGGCATTTGAGTAAGAGTGAGAGGAAAAGTTATAGGGGTCACTTCTCTCCCTCCATCATGTGGGCCCCAGGGATCAAACATATCACCAGGTGTGATAGCAGGCGTTCCCACCTGCTGAGCCATTTTGCCATTCCATCTTTTTACTTAAAAAATTATATATTCGTTTGTTTGTCATGTAACTCGTGCTGATCTGGAGTTCGATATGGAGACCAGGCTGGCCTCAAACTCGCAAGAGATCCTCTTGCCCCTGCATGCTGAGTCCTGTTTTAATGTGTACCCACAGCATCCAGCTCAGATTTATTTCATTTCTAATTATATGTATGGGGGTGTGTGCAAGTGAATGCTGGTGCTCACCAAGGCCAAGGGCATCAGATTCCCCGGGGCTGGAGTTATAGGTGGTTGTGAGCTGCCCTACACGGATGACAGGAAGTACGGGTCCCCTGCAACAGCAGTGTGCGCTCTTAACCACTGAGTCATCCCTGCGTCTCTCTTTTTAGATTCTAAGCATCGATTTATTATGAGAAAGCTAAGAAATAAATTGCCAATGCCCCTTTGAGGCAGGGTCTCATGGTGTGGCCAGAATGGGTCCTTGAAATCACCCACTCAGATGATATAACCACTTCAGCCTCCAAAGCGACTGGGACTAGACCACACAACAATGTCCAGCAGCACTAATATTTTTTTTAAAACAAGAACTGTGTAAATGCTTTGCCCATACCGCCTCATCCTCCTATAAAAACTCATTGAGGTAGATAGCGTTAGCTACCACCACTCCCCCCCCAGCATACAATAAACCAGAGGGGGAGATTAATCCTCCCAAGCTCACACAACCCTGCAGCACTGGGATCTGACGCAACACTAGTAGTTGGACATCAGAACACTTAACCCCGCGTCCCAACAGATCTCCAGGACATAGGTGTCTTTAGGTTTAAACATGATTTGTTATCCATGTTTGTGTCCCGTGGTCCCGGTCTCCAGTGCCAGTGTGGTCATCCTGAGGCCTGGAATCCTCTGAAGCTGTTAACAGGGTCTGGTGGGAGGAAGTTAGGCCATGAGGCAATGCCCTCACAAGGGACACATGCAGGTCTTGTGGGACTGGATTGTTAGGTCACTTGGCACCACCCCTGATCCCTTCCGTGGATGGTGTCTGTCCCCTTACACACTTAGACACCACTCACCATGCTGTGATGTAGCCAAAAGGCCCTACTTGTAACAAATGGGGCCACCCAGACTTGAATTTCCCAGGCTCCAAAACTATGAATTACAAACAAACTTTCTGAAAGGCTGCAGGGTCAGCTAAGGTCAGCCTAAGGCAAAGGTTCTCAACCTTCCTAGATGCTGTGACCCTTTACTACAGTTCCTTGTGTTGTGGTGACCCCACCCATAAAAATTATTTCATTGCTACTCCATGACTGTAATTTTGCTACTGTTGAGTTGTAAATATCTGGTATACAGGATATCTGGTATGTAATCCCCAAAGGGGTTGTGACTCACCGGTTGAGAACCACTGGATTAAGGCAAGTGGCTAGCCCAAATCCCATCTCAAAGCATTACCCTCCCTTTCCCAGCCTCTGAAACCCAGCAAGGCTTTTCCTGATTGTTTATTTTGAGCTGAAACCGTCTGAAAACCAGCCAGAGTTCTTGCCTTGGTAGCTGCCTAGAAGTCGAGTGTCTCTTCCACATGAAAAAAACCATGCCCAGTTCTTAAACTGAAATTCACATTTAAAACAAACAAAAACGGTTTAGGAGAATGCTTGCAGTGGCGCCCCGTGACACCCCGTGACTTGGGAAGTAGAAATAGGAGGATAAAGAATTCTAGTTCTCTTCAACTGTGTGCTGAGTGTATATATGGGTGTGAACGCAAGTGCACGCATGCTGCAGCACACCTGCTAACATCAGGGGCCACTCTCGGGAGTCAGTCCTTGCTGTCTACCTTCAAGTGGGATCTCTTCTTCCTGCTGCTCCTCCATGTGCCGATTAAGACATCACTGAAGCTGCACTTTGTTACATTAGCCATGTGTACTCCTAGCTCTGTGTCAACTTGACACAAGCTAGCGCCAGGAACCCAATTAAGAAAATGCTTCCCAGGACTGGAGATGGCTCAGAGGTTAAGACCACTGACTGTTCTTTGGGAGGCCCTGATCCTGAATTTAACTCCCAGCAACCACATGATGGCTCACACATCTGTAATGATATGGTGCCCTCTTCTGGTGTGCAGGCAGAACACTGTATGCATAAATCTTAAAAAAAATAAAATAAAATAAAATAAAAAAAGCTTCCAGGGCGATGCTGGCTCGACTTTAATCCCAGCACTCAGGAGGCCGGCAGCTCTGAGTTGGAGGCCAGCCTGGTCTACAGAGCAAGTTCCAGGACAACCAAGAGAGAAAGAGAAGCCGGACGGTGGTGGCGCACGCCTTTAATCCCAGCACTCAGGAGGCAGAGGCAGGCAGATCTCTGTGAGTTCGAGACCAGCCTGGTCTACAGAGCTAGTTCCAGGACAGGCTCCAAAACCACAGAGAAACCCTGTCTCGAAAAACCAAAAAAAAAAAGAAACAGTCCTGTAGGGAGTTTTCATAGTGTTGACCTGGAAAGGTCCAGCTCAGTATGGATGGTGCCATCCCTAGGCTGCTAGGCTGGTAGTCCTGGTTGCTGCAAGTCTGAAACTGGGCCATGGTAGTGTATGCCTTTAATTCAAGCACTCAGAAGGCAGAGGAAGGACGATCTGAGTTTGAGGTCTACACAGAGAAACCCTGTCTTGAGAAGACAAAAACAAAACAAAACAAAAACAGACCAAGGACGAAGACAAAGCCAGTAGGCAGCACTCCTCCATGGTCTCTGCATCAGCTCCTGACCTGCCTCTTTAGATAATGAACGTTAAAGTAAACCTAACAAACCCTTTCCTCCTTAAGGTGCTTTTGGCTATGGTGTTGATTACAGCAACAGAAATCCAAAATAAGAAACCATGTATAAGGCCGGGCGGTGGTGGCACACGCCTGTAATCCCAGCACTCGGGAGGCAGAGGCAGGTGGATCTCTGTGATTTAGAGACCAGCCTGGTCTACAGAGCTAGTTCCAGGACAGGCTCCAAAACCACAGAGAAACCCTGTCTCGAAAAACCAAAAAAAAAAAAAAAAAAAAAAAAAAAAAAAAAAAAAAAAAAAAAAAAAAAAAAAAAAAAAAAAAAAAAAAAAAAAAAAAAGGGAGAGAAAGACCATGTATAAAGTTTTATTAAGTCCTAAAATTGATTTTTAAAGGGTTGCAAATAAACTTAAACGAGATCACAGTAGACTTCCTGAGGCATCCTGGGCAGGCCCTCTCCTAGATTCTGGGATGTGGAGTTAGGATGTCCTGGGGTTGGGGAGGTAACTGAATGGTTCCTATCAGTACAAACTGCACCTCCAGAGTTTGAGTCTCAGGACCCATGCTGGCTGGCTCACAAGTGTAACTCCAGTTCCATGGCATCTGCCTCTAGTCTCCCCGAGTACCAACATACATGTGCCTAAAAAACACATGTGCTTAGTTGGGCAGTGGTGGTGCACGTCTTTAATCCCAGCACTTGGGAGGCTGGGGCAGGCATATGAGCCATTTCTCCAGTCCAAAATGGGTCTGGTGGGATACACTTGCAACCCAGCCAGTTGAAAAGCAGAACAATTGCACCTATTGTTTTTTCCCACCTGGAAAACCTTTCGGGTCCTGCTTCCTAAACCTATTCCCTCTCCATGTTGGACCCCAGAGCTTCAGAACCAAACAGGTTACGTCTCCCAGCTCTACAAAGGGACTCACTGGGTTTCTGATCTTTTTGGCAGGCAGCCTCAAATCCTCCCTGATCATCCAATCTCTGCCTCCCAAATGCTGGGATGACAGGGAAAACCATGGCACAATGCAGGCTGTCCTGGTCTACACAGTAAGTTCCAAACTAGCCAAAGCTATACAGTAAGGACCCTGTCTCGGGAAAAAACCACCCAGGGAAGGCAATGTTCCAGCAGAAGGGAGGTCAACAACTCCCAAGACTATAAGAATGAAGCGACACCCCCCTTAACTGACATTATAATCCCCGATATTATACAAGCCAGAAGTGTAGATCTGAGCAATATTATCCTGTCATGCTATGTACATCATCTGCCCTATGAAGACCCAGTGCCAAACACGTTAGGCAAGCATTCTATAACTGAGCTTTATCCTGGGTCTGAATTTTATCCCAACTACAAACATCCAAGAATTGCCTACAGAAGAGCAGCTTGTAACTTAAACAGTAAACCAAGGCTTGTGATTCAACATTTGTGTCTCAGGTTCTATTCCTAAGATTTAACTGTAGTCAGACAGCCTTGCTGCATGCTGTGCAGAAGATACTTTTAAGGCCATGTGTGGCAGGGCACTCTAGTCCCAGAGTTTAAAGACACTATGAGTGCAGCTACATTTGGTTCTTAGGGTAACAGGCTGGAACCTTCCTTACAGCTGCTCTAAATAGCAGCAGAAACAAGCCTGTGTGTTCAAGCACCCACCACTCAAACCTTAATAAGGAGGGTTCCAGTCTGTGGTTCCATAAAAGCAGCTGGGCTCTGAACACAGCTTACTCAGCAAGCCTTGGCAACCCTGTTGACTGACCTGTTCATGCCAAACAGATCTTTCACGGGAATAAAACGCTGAAGACAATCAGTGCAACTTATAACCCTACAATGAGTACAAGGCTAACATTCAGCAATGTGTATGTGGCTCTCCCTTGGCTTTTCTGCGTCCCTAAAGAACTTATAGCTGCCAGGGCCTATTTTAAAATGGAAATCCTAGTGGATAGGCTCTCCTGACCTTTCCAGATGCTGCCACCCAATCCTACTGGTAACCCTAGAAGCCAGGGCGCTCACCAAACACAATTTCTACTCAGACCCGCCCCCACAACTGTCCCAGTGTCACCTTTACAGAAGCAAATCATAAGAGATAATTGGCCACCTTGAACAGTATCTAAGAGCTGTTAACAGTGCAAGCGCTTCTAGGGCCTTGTCCATTTTCAAAATGGCTGCCACTAATCAGGTGCTCTGCACCTTGGCTTGAAAGGTGCCTTTCTGGAGACAGACCGACCCCAGGTGGCCAAGTTCTTTAGGTCATAACTTACCCAGGCTTTTTTCCACACGTAACCCATGCTTGCCTTAAACTCGAGATCCTATCCTGCCCCGAATCCTTAGGGACCTGCTACCATCCCTGGACCCTCAAGAAGCCACACCTGTAGCACAAGCACACAACCAACACCAGCCCATCTACAGATTCATCCTTTTATTAGCCATGGTATCAAAACGCCTAGTCAAAAAGACCAAAGCCCATGTCGTCATCAGACTCCTCGGATTCTTCCTTCTTTGCTTCCACTTTCTTCTCCTCAGCTGGGGCAGCAGCGGTGGAGGGGGCAGGACCGCCTGCTGGTGCGGCTCCGGCTGCTGCTGGAGCAGGCCCACCAGCCCCTACATTGCAGATGAGGCTCCCAATGTTGACATTGGCCAGGGCCTGTAACAGACAAGTAAGAGCTTTCAGTCTTATCCTTGAAGCTGCGATGACACATTTTGTTCAGCCTTTCCCGGACCAAGGCACAGGACTACAGTCAACACACACACAAAACTGATACCAAGTGTGTAAACTGGGCCTGTATTTGGTTGCTGTTTTATGGTGCGGATTTCCTCTCATGTCGGGAAAATTGCCCTAGGTAACATATCAGAGCAGTAATGGGCAGATTTTCAAAATTTTTGAACTCTTTGAACACAGCTCCACAGTTGGCTGACCTCCCCTTCCCAGAAATAAAACAATTTGTCCAGAGCGTAGCTTTCTGCTTAACAAGCATCTTGTTTCAAATGCCCAAACTTAAAAAGGCCACTAAATTCAATTTGTACAGAACAGAACTAGGACACTTAAAGGATTTGCTCGGATTGACATGGTTAAAGTTCTTAATCTGTTAGAAACCAGGGCCTGATACACAAAATTCAAGAGGAGCGGTGGCGATAGTATTAGCAGGACTTCCCCAAATCTTACCTTTGCAAACAAGCCAGGCCAGAAAGGCTCAACATTGACACCAGCTGCTTTAATGAGGGCATTGATCTTATCCTCCTGGAACACAAACGCAGCCCATCAGGGCGATCAGAATACGGTTAAGACCAAGTCACAGAAGTCGCTTTTATACGGCCACACTGCCAGTCTGAGCTTCTAAAGGCAGCTCATGAACGTTTATCATAAAAACATCGGCCAGGTTTGAAAACTCGGAGGCTAGTGCGATTGCCCCTTAGGCCTAATGACAGAGTCGGAATCCTAAAAGCCAGTGTTAAGACAACCCACTTACAACTATTTCTGACAACGACAGGCGCACTCGAGACCGCCTTTCACGGCTGCTGGAAGGCGCGGGTAAAACAGCGCATGCGCGCCAAAAGCCAGGAACCCTAGGAACCGAATATCCGAGAAGGCGACGGGACGGGCAGCCGACTGCCCGGTGCCCGCCCAACACACGTGGCCGCCCCGCAGTGACCCACGCCGCGCACTCACCGTGACCGTCACCTCATCGTCGTGGAGGATGAGGGCGGAGTAGATGCAGGCGAGCTCAGAGACGGAGGCCATGTTGCGGACTGCCGGCACGGTGCTAGTCGCCGGATGAAGTGAGGGCCTCACCCCAACGCGGCCTTAGCTTCCTCGGAAGGACCGAGCACCTTGGCGGCAGCAGAGGAAAAGGTCCCACACGCCTGCGCGCAGCCTCTTATCGGGGTCGCGTCGACCAATCAAATCCCGGCTCCGAGCGGAAGGGGCTGAGCCAAAAAATGAGAGGCGGTGTCTGCATGACGCAGATCCGGATTTGGGGGCTCGGCTTCCGGTTTTGCTGGCCTGTGGCGGCTTGCGAGTATCAGAAGTGCTGAACTACGGTTTAACAGCTAACCGGAAAGTTTTCTGGGGTGAGCGCCCCGGTCCGGTCCCCTGCTCGAACTTGCAGGAGCGTCCCCGTGGCTAGGGCACACTGAAAAAAGTGACTAGCTGACGATCACGTGGCTGGCCCTACCCTCACCTTGCACCCTCGCGCACGCGCTCTCCCAGCGCGTCTCATAAGTAGGTAAATACCATGAGTGTGTGTGTGGGGGGGGGGGGTCTCCGGAGTTGTATGTCAGCTGCAGTGTATCGAGGTTAAACAGGACAATTCATCCCAAGAAAACTCCAAAGTAATTCATTATATTAAGAAAGCACAGAGGGTGCTGGAGGTGCCTTGGAGGTTAAAGCCATTTTACTGCTCTTCTAGGTGACTCATGTTCGGTTCTGCCATCCCAGAACTCGAATTCCAGTTCCAGGAGATCGGATCCTGGCATACATAAACAGACACACTCACATACACATAAAAAGTCAACATTTTTAAAAGTATGCAAAAAAATCATAATGCAAGGTATGGTAGCCCCAAAAAAAGACAGGAAACCACGCGATTAAAATTTGACAACTTATTACATAGACCCTAGAAAACTAGGAGAGTAACTTTCATAATCCGACAAGGGTATTGAGCAGACATTAAAAGCAAATAGCTTGTTTTTGTTTTTTGTTGTTCTTGTTCGAAACAGGGTTTTTCTGTATAACAGTCCTAGTTAACCTGGAACTCTTTTACACCAGGCTGCCCTGGCACTCACAGAGATCTACCTGCTTCTTCCTCTCAAGAGTTCTGGGATTAAACGGTGCGGTGCCACCACCACCACCCGGCCCAAAGCAAATATCTTAATAGAAAATACTTTTAAGCATTCTTTGGAAATGGGGAACAAATATGAATGCCTTCCTTTGCTTCTTTTTCAGTGTATGGCGCTTTAGCACAGCAATAGAAATCCCAAGACTGCTCATGCGCACACACACACATCTTAAAACATTAAGGGGGCTGGAGAGATGGCTCAGAGGTTAAGAGCACTGCCTGCTCTTCCAAAGGTCCTGAGTTCAATTCCCAGCAACCACATGGTGGCTCACAACCATCTGTAATGGAGTCTTGTGCCCTCTTCTGGCCTGCAGGCATACTCTCACACAGAATACTGTATACTTAATAAATATTTTTAAAAAATTAAAATACACAAGTTGGGGTACAGCTCAGTTGCAGAGCTCTTGGAAGAGTCTGTGTAAAGGTTTCGGTGCTAAGGACTTGAAATCAGAGCCTCCTGCATACTAGGCAAGTGGTCTACCAAAAAGCCATACCTCCAACATACGATGTTGCTTTAAATTTCATGTAATTCCGATTTCAGCACCACAAACAAGCCATGAAAGTTATCAAGCGGAACCTAAGTGGAGCAATATAGTTTTCACAGTTAAGACCCTAAAATGGATAATTCCCCGCAAATTATATAGTTACAAATAAAATTATAATCATGATCTCAATGGGATTTGACAAGCAGGTCTCAAATCTTTAAAAGAAAAACACGGACAGTTCTTGACCTCAAACTTGCTGTGTAGCTGAGGATAACCTGTAGGATCTTCCTGCCCCCACCTGGGACTGATTTTAAGTTTGTACCACTACAGCCAGTTCGAGGGAGCAAACCCAGTGCCTGTTGTACCCTCTGCAAGCACTCTACCCACTCAGCTACATCTCAGCCCCTTACTATACAACCCAGTCTGGCCTTGTTTCAACCTGCTGAGAGGTGGGATTAGAGGCTTACACCACCACACCTGGCCCTCGAGGAATTTCTAAGTGTCACTGACAATGCAAATCGATGCTTGGACTGGCAGAGAAGTCAGTAGGCACACTTACACTAGTGCTGTTGGTGGAAAGTAGAGATCCAAGGAGCGTGGGTAGGTGCTTCAAAACAAAGCTCTACCAAAGGATGAGAGGGGCTCTGGTGGCAGAATGTACTCCTTGCAAGTTAAAGACATGGAATCAACCCCTGGCATCATAAAGGTGCCATTAAAAAGTCATGGGCAGGAAGATCCAAAGCTTCAAGTTGCAAAGGATACATAAAAATCCTACACACCCAGAAACTTACTATGTAGTTTTATTGCAAAGGTTCTTGCATTTGAGAAACCAAACTCACAATTGGGAAAGACTTATTAAACCAATGAGATCCTATTTCATGCCTATCAGTTCTGAGAGTTGCAGGTGAGAATGATACACTGGCAAAGGAACAAATTTAGGCAAACCTGGTTAAAGCTGGGTGTGCGCACAGCCTACAACTAGCACTTGTAGCCATTGTCTCTGCCCTCAACACTCGAGTATATGCATGAGGAGCCAATTGCAACATTATTCTCTTCAGTGTAAGGAAAACTGCACCCTTGAGGGAATAGGGAGGACATCATAGAGCATCTTGAGCTGTGTCAATCAACCCGGGTAGTCTCAGAACTGAGTGATGAAGCACACTGAAAAATCCTGCTAAACCTGGCTTCCATCTGAGGCTTTGACTTGAGCACCTTCCTTCTGAGGAATGCTGGAGTCGTAGAGTATAATCAAAGTTGATTTCCAACCACATTAGCCATTAGTAGCTAAGAAGTGTTCAGCAAAGAATGCATTAGGATAGGACAAAGAGCACAGTAGTTTTGATGTCGGACTTTGATGTTGGACTTAATAAGCAGACTTTGGGGGTGGGGGGGCATGAGCAATATCTTAGCCTGTTTCATACCCCATAAAGGCAACATTTATTCACAGCCAAGTTTCTATTCTCTAGTGCTCTTTTCTTGTATCCCACTAATACTAAGTACCAGATAAACAGAACACTGCAGGTGCTTGGGAGCAGGCTGAGAGAATGTCCACTACACAGCTTTGTGTTTCTTAGTGCTTTTTTATTGTATTTCATTTGCATATATAAAAACAGAAAGTGAATATATACATACAGGATTCTAAAACCTTCCTAAAATGGATTGTTATCATTGGCCAGTTACCATCTTTATTTTAAAAGTCTTAATTGTTAAATATGTCTAAAGTGCATTTTTTTTGTGGCTAATCAATAGCAGCATTTTTGTTTTTTTTTTATAAAACCTTAGAAAATATTCAGAACAGTTGAAAAAGTCACAAAAAATACAATATGATCTAGATACATTCTTCTGCAGGATGACTGTGACACCGTGCATGGCATAGCTTTGGAGAAATCACCAACACAAACAAAAGTATTCTTCTGTTACCAGAGCTGTCAGGTCAAGGCTTCTTGCGCCTAAAACACAAAAGCAGCATTTAATATTAAATTCTGCACTTAGCGACATAGTCTTTGGGAACATTGAGAAAATTCCTTTTATCAGAAGAAATTCAAGTCCTTGGAGCAAGCAAGCAACTTAGAGAACAGAACAGGAGGTAGCTCCCCTGTTCTTAACCTACAACAGTCATCTTCCAAATTGTCAAAGGAACTAACCCAAGTTAAAAATGTAGAGAGAGATGTATAAAGATTGGCTTTATGAAATATGGAAAAAATAGGCCAGCTCCCTCCCCATTGTGGACTTAACCAAAGAGCAAATGGTGTGTGTGCTTCCTTCAACACCAATTTTGGCATTCATCTTAACCTATCTATAGAGCATGTACCCCTATTCCAAAACCATGAGGTCTGTTAGGTAAGAGTGACACACAATGCTGTCATCCCCAGTGTCCGAGTCATCTTGCAGAAGTGCAAAGAAATCAGAGACCTCAGCTGAGAACAAAGCCTTGTCTAAGATTCCAAAGACAGCTAGTAGTCAACTTTTTTGTGCATTACATGTGTTGTCATTTTGATAAAGACACACCCCTCCAGGTGCTTTCAGTTCAGCCTCAAAAAGATTTAGAAGTGGCCAAGTATGAGCAAAAGCCATCAATCTGCTGACACCTCCTCCAGTAGAGCTACAGCACTCTGGAGAGCCGGCCATAAATTGTCAGCAGGGCCCAGGTAAAAGCTGGAGGAGCAGAGGTGATAGAAAGCCTGGGAGAGGGAGGACACAGTAGGGCTGGCTGTAGTGCTCACTTGGGTTGTGCATGGTGCTGATATCCGGGTCCCAGCTGAGATCCTGCTCTCATCTCAACAGCGACGGAACACTAGAGACAGATGACAGAAGAGGAAACGGTCAGCTTCCAACGGTCCAGAAGCACACATCCACATTTAGATGAAATTCTACTGCGATGAAATCCAACACTGCTCTAGGTCAGCGAAGACACCTAGATTAAACCACTAGTCACACACTTAGGATCCACTTCTGCGCAGGCAACAAAAGCAAGAAGGACCTGGGAGAGTACCCAGGTATCTTTTTAGATAAGGAAGGAGAGGAGTCCTGAAGAAGCTGGTTCTTTCCCTAGGAGTCTTTCCTCATTGGTAATAGTCACAGGGAGCACTGGGTGCTGCTGCGGATTTGTCCATCTGCTATGATTTTCGTTACTCTGGAGCAGCACACTCTTGACTCCCATATACATCAGCACACATACACACAGAGGACCTCTGGTAAAGACCAGATCTAAAGAAATGCAAGTGCCCCACCAGAACGTTAGTTATAGGCTTCCAGGCTGCACAGGCAATATGCGGTCCTGCCTCAGCAACTTCAGCGAACACTAAATTCTATAGTGTTACAGCTAATTTTAGCAAGCAAGTATTTAATTTCACCCCTACCCTTGTTTCTACATCGGTCCATTCAGACTCTGTACCATCTGGTTGGGCAGGTGCTATTGTAGACGATCTTCGCTTTCGACTACTGAAAAAGGGGAAACATGATGCAACAATCATTTTTGCATCTAAGAAGAATGGAAAACATTAGAGGGGGGAGAAACCAACTATACCCCTGGGAGAATTAATGATAAACCTCATAGGATATTCTGTTCCTAAGAACAAGAGGCTAAGAAACAGACTTTTAGAGATTTGTGACCAACACTCACCCAGTAGGCGACTCTTGCTTTAAAGTCTCAATATCAGTAAACTGAACAGATTGCCCTCCACCTCTGGTTTTATAAACATCACCCTAAATCCAAGAGAAAAGGTCACTGTTATACTTTGATAAATCCAAATGATAGGCAAGCATATCTGAAACTCACCCAGAAACCCAAAAGACCCTTGGGCTGCTGAATCTACTGATAAAACACTTCAGAAACTTCAGTTCACCTCTCACTAACAAGAGTCCAGTACAAGATAATCAGTAACATTCCTAGCTATGGGGAAAATAGTTTATTACACCTATAAATTTCAAAACTAAATTAACCTAGCAGAAATAGCTCCAGGGTGCTGTTGTCTGCCTGGTGGCAGTAGTCTTAATTGTAACTGTCCTCTCGACTTGAAATGACTCTCCACCCCACCCCCATCACTGTCATCCCCCCCCCCCCTTTCCCACTGGCCATAAGATCAAAAGTCTTCTATAGACAGGAAAGTCTCTTCTTCACAAGAAAGATTTTGGGTAGTTCACTGCTGAGTAACATTCCTAATCAAATTCTGTGTGTTATTTACTTTGAAACTCTTAACTGAGATCCTCCTGCAAGTGCTACCATGCCTGACCACAGGACAAGTTTTGTTTGTTGGGTTTTTCTTTGCTTGTTTATTTGTTTTTGGCGGGAGAGGAGAGTTGTCTGAATTGCCCCGGCTGTCCTGGAACACACTCTGTAGATCAAGCTGGCCTTGAACTCACTTAGAACCAATTACCTCTGCCTCCTAAGTACTGGGATTAAAGGCAAGTGCCACCACTGCCCAGCACAGGACAAGTTTTAAAGCAAACATTTTATCTTGACATAACGGCAGGTTTCCTTTCTGTTGCTGTCTGGTCCTTCAAGACAACTACGTGCTCCAGGATGGGCTCAAACTGGTGACCTCCCTACCATGGCCTCCCAAGTACCAGGGCTCCAACAAGTTGTCCATGTGGCTCTGGGTTTACTTTTGAAACTATGTTTTAGCTAAATATGATGTAACTAAAATACATCATAGATCTGGAGTACTAAGAACCCCAAGACTCTAGGCCTATTTAAGCAGATCCAGCCCCAGCAGATTCACAACCTCAGCATTACATTAATTTTCTACTAAAACAAAAGTTCCACCCAACACCCCATTTAAGTCCTAGATCTCATCAAAGGATAGCAGGGCAAATATTTCTCACTGGTAGTCTTTTGTGAAGACTTGTTTTTACCTTAATTACTTTAGTCTGAATCTCCCCATCGGAGGCTAGTTCCTGGTGGGTCAGCATGTACTTCTCACACTTAGCTAGTGCCTTTTCATTTGCAACAGACACTGTGATGGCGTTAGGGACATGTGGCTGCATGACTGTCTCAGTTTGCACATTAGAGGCAGGCTTATGATCTACCCATCTGCTCCCTGCAGAGCGGGACCTTCTGTGTCGTACAGGAATTGGTGTGTTCTGATCAGGTTGAAAGAGGAATTGAGAAACAAGCACAACCCAGGATTACTTTGAGGAACTGTTAGAAGTGCAGCAGTTTACATACAAATTCACAACAACAGAAATCAGACCTGTCCAAGCTAAGCATGTAAGGCATTTAATGTTCTCTTACCAAACTGAACCAACAGGCATCTTTAGACAACAGTGTATAGAGAGTATAGTCATATGGGAGCTTCCGTTTCAACAAAGGGTAAAAGACAGAATTGTGGTGACTCCAGATATTATTCATGGCAAGTTCAGGAGAAATAATCCATTTTGCATTCTTGATCAAAAACCAATTATTATGCCTGCTTTGTGAAGTAATACATAGATTAGCAGGTCTGTGTTGCAGGTTATCAGCAGGAGCAATAACACGTAAGTTGTGTCTAGCCATCTAATAGAAAACATTCCTCTATATACAGCCAGACCAAAAAAAACTGCAAGCTGTTGAAGTTCTCGCTTAGCAAAACCCTGAAGAACACAGGAATACAGAAATTCAAGTGCAGCACGCCTGAACAGTGCTAAGTACTTCTAGGCACTTGCAGTAAAGATTTTTATATCTCAAAACACAATTCCACAAAATATTCAACTATACCAACATTTTCTCCAAAAGTTTCAAGAATCAAAGACTATGCTATGAAATCAGCTTGTATCATAAAAATTAGTTGTTTTCCAGTCAAATGACATGTGTCCCAAGTTAAACAGCACATGCAACTTAAGAAAATGTATTTCATATACATGATATGGTAGCATAAGCAACTGTGAGCCACTCCTGTTCATAAAACTGAAAACAAATGAGAGTCCACAGTCAGAGCCCTTCCGACCCAGCCAAATGAGGATTGTGATTCAGTTGTTCAGTTACAGGAAACCAGCTCAGGGACAGCCCTAACGACAACTCTACAACAGTCACCACAACTTGCCAGGAAAGATACTAAGCTTCCATACAGGCAGAAGACCTTCACTCTGAAAATGGTCTGATGGTGAATAAGAAAACCTAGCTCTTAGGATCTAGCATTTGGCAGAAGAGCTTCTTTGAACACATTTACAGTATAAAACATTCAAATCAAACTTTGGAAAGGCGACAGAATGCAGAGAATCTGCTAGTAGTCATGACTTAAGTATTTTGAAATTCTTTCCTCACTAAAATGTGAAATTCAGTCTGCCTGATAATTTCTGATCAATGAACATGGATAGAGATACTAACCTCATGGAAACTTTTCTGCTGCACTTCTAAAGAGATTTGGATTTCAAGAAAGAAGTTAAAGTCTGTGTCTTAGTTTATTCCCCTGATCCCTTATTGCTAGCAGGTATAAACAGACCTCCCAGCGGGCTGGAGTCAGACACAGAAGAGGAGGATTTACTAGAGGTGATCACAAGACCATTCACCATGATTTGCACCCTAAAAGGCTCAAAGTAAAATCTGCAAAGCAGGAACTTGAGACTATAGAATTGTCTGTTGCCTTGTAAGAACCCAAGACTGGTCACCATCATGAGTAATCAGATTGCAGGGCTTTACCTACATTCTAAATCATGTGAGAGGATCTTTTTGGTTTGTGAGACAGGGTTTCTCTATGTAACAGCCCTGGCTGTCCTGGAACTCACTCTGTAGACCAGGCTGGCCTCGAACTCACAGAGATCTGCCTGCTTCTGCCTCCTGCGTGCTGGGATTAATGGTGTGCGCCACCACCACCCGGTATGTAAGAGGATCTTAAAGTATTAGAATAATAATTTTATGAGCACTTAAGATTTTATTGAATATCTAATTCATAGCATTTGTGTGATTATTCAAATTCAAAGGAAATTTTATCTAATAATGAAGAAAACATAAATTTGGTTTAATCACCCTTTAAGGCCTTGTAAAGCTTCAAGATTAAAACTTCAGGATGTGAAAGATGTCAGTTTCAAACAGTTCAGGTCACAAAAATCAAAAAGGAGGAAGGATATTGTTATATATAAAAGAGATGAAAGATTTGTGATCGCCACATGTAGTACATGCATCTGGACAGCAGCCTGGGTTGAAAGGAAAGGCCATCATGAGGGCAGATAGCAGAGAAGGGCTCTCCACACAGAAAATGCTGTCTTCAAAGTGGCAGAGACGGTGGCTACACAGGAAACTGTTTGAGTGTCACAGCATCTGTGACTTATTTTGGAGTGCCTCATGAAGAAGGACTTGCACAAAATAGCGACTCTGCTGATGGTGGAGGCAGGAGAGTATCCAACCTATTCATCAAACCAAAAACAAAAACAAAAAACTTTCTTCCTGCCCAAAAAGCATGAAAAAAATTTGGGGAAGAGGAATCAAACAGGGAAAAAAAAGTGTAGTTTTATACGTTCATATTTGGGTTGGGGATTATGGCTCAGTGATAGAGCCATTGCTTAGCATCTTAGCATGTTGAAACCTTAGGCTCTATCCCCAGCAAAAGTGGAAGCAGTGGGGAAGTAGGGGGAGAAAAAAATAAGAGAGTGAGGAATCAAGGAAGCAAGACACTCATGTTCCTAGATTCTTTGCAAAACCCCTTGTTCAGGTGAGCAGTCTCCACTAGGGGGCACCATTCTGGCTGACATTCAGAGCTCATAGGCACATGCTTCTGCTTTCTCACACGAAGAGCTCAGTCTTAATTTCAGGTGGCTCAGTCTTTAACAGAAAAGTCAGAGCTTCTCCATTTTGGAGCCTATCCAGCTTTCCGTCAAACTCTGAAACCAAGTTACAAAGAGCAAAGGCGATAAGTCTATCACTACAGTGCTTTAAAGAATGCTGGCACAAACCCTGCGGCAACGGTCCTCTTCTACGCCTATCTCACTGTTGAATGTAGGGACCATCTCCCTGCCTTCCGTCCAGTACATCCCTCGCCTTCTGTCTGACACGATACACGTTTTACTTTGTCCTGGCTCCTGCTGCCTATGCCTTGCAAGAGAGGTGACATTGACAGGTGTGCTGAACGGAGATAGTTTCTGCTCCCATTCCGAAATACAGGAAGCTACAGAAATGCTGCTGCAAGAGTTAGAGCGCCTGTGTAGCTGTGGCTGGCTCATGAGTTGCTGGCCGTTGGAAATCTGAGCAATATTGCTACTAGAAAGCTAGAAAAATTGGAGAAAAATTAATGAATAAGACTGAAAAACAGAGAGGAACAATATTACTTTTCTACAATTTCACTACATGAAGATTTAACATTGTAAGAAACTAAAGGCATTAAATTTTTGTGATATGCTTTTGTTGTTTTTGAGACAGGAACTCACTATGTAACCCTGGTTGGTCTGGAACTCTGTGTAGACCAAATTCACAGAGATCTGCCTGACTCAATCTCCCTCCCAAATGCTGGTATTAAAGGCATGTGCCACTATACCCTGCCCTTTTGTTTTAAAAGCAGAAGCTTAAAATATAACATGAAACAGAAACACTCCTCTAAATGGAAAAAAAAAAATTCTCTGGCACTAATCTACATACAGTGGCAAACACTTACAGGCACAGGCGAAGGAGAGACGGATCTTGGAAGGATCTTTTCTCGGTCCCGCTCCCGGGAAGGTCTCTCTGGCTTCTCAGGTTTAGGTTCAGTCACAATGGCCTTTAGCTGTTTGAGCTTTTCATCTTTGACCCAGAGTTTATTCTGCATCTCCAGCTGGGTGGCTGCCACCCGACGCTCCTACAAAGATCAATGGCAAATTATAGTCTGCTTTATCCCTCTACACAAGCACACCACACCACCAACTTTACTCCTGGAAAATGACAGTTCTGTACGTCTTCCGGAGATTAACAAATACCAAAGCTCTGCCACAGCACAGAAATGCACAGTATTTAACCTAAGAAGAACACTCACACATTCCTTCTGCCATTTCATCGATGTTTCTGTCACCATGCCTTGCAACCTGGCTTCTAATCTGCGCTTGTCAGAATACTGCCGCTGAAGCTTCTGGTTCTGGCTCTCGAGCTCCTGCTGCAGATTGCGCTTATCTTCTTCATAGATGGTGGTGGTTTTCTCCAAAACTTCAACCTGCGAAGGGGACCACTGTGCTTAGCATCTCACCTCACTAGACAATAAATAGTTCAATGGCTCACAAAAGCAAACTTGTGGAAACACAAACACACACACACAGAGACAGAGAGAGATCACTTTTGCCCTCACTATTTCACCTGAATCCTCATTTCTACTCCAGTTCAGAAAGAAGTTGCTCAAAAGTCCCTTGCAAGCCAGATGCCTACATCTCAAGCTAAGCTCCACTCCGAACAGTAGAAACTAACATCTCTTCCTCACTTCATGCCCTTCACAGGGACAGGCACACGAGCTGTTCTGAGAAGTAACGAATGGCCAGTATATAGGTGAAAATGTGACTACAAACCTTGTACTCCAAAGTTTTGTTTTTCTTCTCCAGTCGTTCTATTTCCGATTTCTGCCCTGAGATCAATTTTTCTTTTTCATTTAGTTTTTCCTGGATGTAGTTTTCTTTATTTAGAAGAGAACTGTCAAATTCTTTTAATAAGGCTTTGAAGTTCATACCTGAAACAAAGCATACAGATTGTGCTGTTTAGTGCAGATACAAAACAAAACCAACTTTCATCGGCAGATACTCGGTAGAATGTAGCACTCCAGCAAATCCCCCCATGGCAAATGTACATAAGAAAGGCTAAGAATGCAGCGACCTGTACGTGTCTGCTTTGTATATGCATGAGGCCCTGGGTTTGATACAAAATGTGAAAAAAGATTAAAAACAAGTTTGGAAAGAAGCCAGGAATTTGATTCTCAAATCTATTAAGAAAAGTTTATATAAATATTTTGTAACCTCCCCCTAACACTTAAAGTTTGCTTATAGATGCAAAAACAGTAATAATCCTGTGTTTGAGAATAGCTGAGCCTGGGCTGAAGACCCTGGCACCCTACTTAGTCACTCACAGAGACCGTCACTTCCATGGACCAGATTTGTTCAATTGCTCTACACATTTCCAAACATTATTCACTTTCCCCTATACCATTGAGGGACAAATATTACAGAATGTAAATAACCTGCAAACAGGGAAAAATATAAAATACCATTTTATGTCCATCACTATTAAAAATAAAATAGACGGAGAGACACCCACTTTTTCCTTATATTCTTTAAAAGTAAAATAGATCTGTTGAAAACAAAATCTTGCCATTCAAATTAAACACCTTGAGACCATTACAAAGTGAAGAAATAAGTCCTCCTTAAAGAGGTCTCACCAGATGGAGTCACTAAGACCTGTTTCTACCCCTGAAGTCACAGCAGCTAGAAGCAGCTCTGCCCTTACATTGTTTGTTAAGCTCCTCTGTCATTAGTTGACGTAGGTGATGTCGTTTCTCCAAAGCTTCAATCAGCTTTGGAAGGGTCTCCTCATCATTGATATCCAAAAGCTTGGACGGAGGCAGTGGTGGGAAGCTCTGCAGAATCACTTCAGTCACCAAAGGTTCTGTATTGAATTTAAAAATTATGAAAGCTTAAGTCTGATGCTGTGAGCAGAACCTCTGAACCAGTAACCACAGAATTTATTTTCCCCCCCTCAGCATACTCATTCGGTGCTAGAATTACAGGTATGCTTCACTAAGCCCTACTTTAAGCATAGAATTTCTCAAAAATAAGACAAAACAAACAACCAAGCAAATCTTATATTTTAGTTCAAAGTTTCTTTCATTTGGTTCTTGAGAAGGGTAAAGTTTACAGAAAAACAAGCAAATTAATAATAATATAACACAAAATCATACCATCTCCAACTGGGCCGCCCCGAGGTAGGTTTCTATATCGTCTCCCTGGTGTCAAGCCACATATCGCCTTGTCTACTGGTCTTGCTACTTCAACTTCTTGAGTTACTTCAGCAAATCTCATGACTTGCTAAAAATACAAAGCAGAGTCTGGAAAAAGTAAGCCTACCCAAGTCCTCCTTTATGGATGGCTAAATGGTTCGTTTGCATATCACTAACCCTGTGTCAATCTACAAAAAGTGCAGTTTGCCATCCCCCGACCCCCGCAGACAGGATTTCTCCATAGCTTTGAAGCCTGTCCTGGAACTCACTCAGTAGAACAGCCTCAAACTCAGAGATCTGCTTATCTCTGCCTCCTGAGTGCTGGGATTAAAGGCATGCACCACCACCACCCAGCCAATGTGCCATTCTTCAAGTAGCTGTTTTCCCTAGAGAAACCCAACTGTATAGGAGAAATACCCTTAAATTACCAAGCTTTCTTCATAGTCTTCAGCCTTTGGATTTACACACACAATCATCCGCACCTTCCCTTCCCCATCAAAGTAGTTCTTGAACAGATGAGTTAGCTTTGAATCTCGATATGGAACCATCTATAAAGACATTCGAAAGCTAAGAATATTAAACAAATAAAATGCACGATTAAACCACAAAGCAGTTGGCGAGGACTGCTGTGTACCTTGTTAGTTCCATATGTCTGGTTCTCTCTCAGGACTTCCATGCATGTTCTTAGCGTCATTAGTGACTGATTAATGTTACCTGAGAGGAAGTCAGATACAGAGGACATTTGAAAACAGTAATTATAATACATCCATTTGTCTATAACACAGCTTCATTTAGCTGCTGGGAAATTATATAGAGAGCTGTCCATGTGATGTCCCACCATACTTTCAACAGTATTAATCTTATTAGCTTCAATAACCATCTTTCAGCAACTCCATTAAAAAGACTCTCCAAATACAATATTACTCTTCTTAATAAAATAAATAAATCTTAATAAAGAGAATTTATTCTTTGATTCTGAGTGTTTTGCCTTCATATATGTAAATACTTCATGTACTTGGTGCTCACAAAGGCCAGAAGAGGGCATAAGATCCCCTGGAACCAGAGTTACATACAGTATTGTACTGTCATGTGGATATTAAAAAGTGAACCCAGGTCATCTAGAAGAGGAACAAGTACTTTTTAGCTTTCTGATTTTTTTTGAGACAAGGTTTCTCTGTGTCCTAGAACTTGCTTTGTATACCAGGCTGACCTCAAACTCACAGATATCCACCTGCCTCTGCCTCTGCCTCCCAGGTGCTGGGATTAGAGGTGTATGCCACCACACCTGTCCAACAGTGAAGCTCAACTGCTGATCCATCTCTCTAGCCTGGGAATACAACATGACACTTAATTTTCTGGTGGTGGAGAATGGCCTGCATAGGTTCATGTTTGACTGCTCTTGATCTCTAATTGGTGTAACTATTTGGGAAGGAATGGGAGGTGTGGCCTTGCTGGAAGTGTTTCACTAGGGGTGGCCTTAAGGTCTCAAAAGCATAAGCCATTCCCAGTGCCTCTCGTTCTACCTCATGGTCTGAGCCATCTGACCACAGCTGCTCCAGACCACACCTCCTGGTGCCTTTCTCCCGGCGTCATGGCCGTGGACTAACCCTCCAAACCTGTAAGCCAGCCCCCAACTAAGTGTTTCCTTCCATAAATTCCCTTGGTCGTGGTGTCTCTTCAGGTCAATAGAACAGTTAAGTTTTTTCCAAACCCTAAATTAGGCATGGATAGACAATCTCATTAATTTGGCTTGTTTCCTTTCTTTTTTTTAAGGGATGGTGATGCTGAAGACTGAACTCAGGTGGCTCATACATGGGAGGCCAGCCATATCCCAAGTAACCATTTCAGACTACAGTGGGAAAGGGACAGAAGTCCCTCCTGCACCTAGAAGTGACATGTTTCTAACAGTCAAATGTCTTAGGTGCCAACAAACTCTGTCCCTCTACATCTCAACAGGATTTCTTAGTCATCTTGCTTTTTGTCCCTGATGTATCTCATTTGGGTTTCTGAGCCAGGACAAGGCTAATATATTAATCACGCCTCTAAAAATTCAGGTCTCAATTGGACTTCCAAATGTTTAAGAACTGTTCATCTTGGAACATTGACTAAGACCTCTTAACTCCATCATGCCTATCAGATATATCATTTAGCTAGATATGATGATATACTCCTGTAATCCCAGCACTCAGAAGACTGAGGCAGGATAACCACAAGGGCCTGTAAGTGTTACCTTCTGACATTTATTGCACACTGAGGTACACACACATGCCAGAAAAATAAAAAAAAAAAAAACAATTTAAAGGCTAAGTTTAATAGTCAATGTTATTTCACGGATTAAGCAGAAACCATCCATTGATAAATACAAACTGTCATTCCAAGATGTTAAAGGTCACAGCCTTAAGTACAGCACTGCACTCACCAGCTTCACGTAATCTGTTCCCTTCTGCTTTAGTGCGGTTGGTTCTTTCACTTCCAGCAAGATCTACCAGAGACAACTGGCTTATGGTAATTTGTTCTTTTTCCTGCAAGGGATAAAGCCAACAATCTATACTGCACTACAGTGTTCTTTAAGATCCAGTTAACATGGTATTGAGTCGTACTGGACACTATGTGTGCACAATACAAACACCCAGAATGGCAGAGGATGCACAGGTGAATTTCATTTAATTAAATACATCTTTGTATCATTAAACAAATGATCCAAGAGTAACACACCTAAAATAATATTTTACAACAAATCCCTGAGTCTGGGGTCAGCTTTGTCTGTATAGAGAGACAAGAAAATAAAAGAGGCCATGGTTTTAAAAACTAGCAAGGAGAAGTATGGGGAAGGCTTGGGGAGAGAAAAGGGAAGAGAGACACGATATAATTACAATTATAATGTCAGAAATAAAAGAGAAAACAAACAAATGTTCAGAGTCATCCCAGGCTCAGGAAACCCTGTTCCTAAAATGATGCAACACATCCACACAAAGAGTCTGAAAGCTTTGCAGAGCCTCTTCACTACACAGCAAACTGCACGTGCAACACATGCTATGTGTGGATCTAGGATCCACTAGGATCTATGTCATGGTTATACAGGGATTAACTCTAGAGCAACCTGCATCACCAAGGCAGCCCCTAATTTAGGCCATCTTCCAAAACCTTAGGGCTGAAATAAAGACAAGATTCACATACAAACATACCTGTAAGACATTATCTCCATCAGCATCAAGGGGAGCCTGGACGAGCTTAATGCTGAACACACTATGTGACCGGCTGGATTCTCTATTCAAATGGGTGTTTGCAATACGTCTTTTTTTCTGACCTATGATGACAGAGAAATCAGGGATTATACCTGAACTCGGCCATTTATTAAACCTGCTTTCCAATTAATCCAAAGGGACTGCTGTTCAATTACAGCAAGAAATCTGAGATTAAGACCATCAGTTCACATTTTTCAAATTCTAGTTGTTTCTAACCTCTCCAAAAAACCTCAAAAGCCTCTTCCGTAGATTTCACTTCCACTTCTGTGCATCCTGCAACATACATATTGTGGTTCTTATCTTCTCGGAGTATTTTAGACTGTGGGAGTCTGTGGGGGAGAAATAAATGGTTAGTTTCGTAAATGAGGTACAACTGTCTTCCTGACTAAGGTTAAAGTGCCAAGCAACACAGTATCTCCCCTTTCACCTTACCACCACTGACAGAACCCAAGCCTCATGCATGCTAGCCAAGGGCTCCACCACTGAGCACATCCCCAGCTTTTCTTAAATTTATTGCTTGGTTCTAAAAGTTGGAAAGTCCATGAGTGCAGTGCTGACACCCGGTGAGGGCCTTCTTGTGGTGTTATGATAGAGGTACCACATGGTGAGACAGAACAGTATGCTCCCATGACATCCTTTCTTTAGTGGACAGAAATTTACACAAGATCCCCAAAGAAATGGTAAACTTAAAAAACAAAACATGATTATACAGTCAAGATTAGTTGTAAAGCAGAAACCAATGCTGTTTTTAAAGTTTGCTCTAAGCCACTCTAAAAAGCACATGAAACAACAGACAGTTAAGACTACAACAGTACTCTGGCATAGCACTATCGTATACAGCACAGGTTACACATCACAATCTAGCACTTCCCTCATTTAAAAGATCAGCATATTCAACTGGTTCTGACCTATAAAGCAATGCAGAAAACGAGTTCAGAAGAGACTTAGTATATATATGCCCAGAGTGGTCATCCCTGAAAAGTGGCTTGGTAAGTTTTAGTTTGCAGTTGGTTAAGGTTAGGTAAGGGTGCTTGCATGTTCTGTTTTAGTTAATTTTTTAAATAATGCTTCCATTTTATATGTATGGGTGTTTTGCTTGTATATAAATATGTGCGTCACATGTGTGCCTAGCACCCACAGAAACTAGAATAGGGCAGTGGATCTCCTGAAACTGAAGTTACAGACAGTTGTGAGCCACTAGGTGGTTGCTGAGAATCAAACACAGGCTCTCTGGAAGAGCAGCCAGTGCTCTTAACCACTGAGTCATCTCTCCAGACCCATGTTGTAATTTTATTTATCTGGAATTGAATGTGTGGAGGTCAGAGGACAACAAGTCAGTTCTTTCCTTCTGCCATGTGGGCTCCAGGGATGGAACTCAGGTTGTCAGACTTGGCAGCAAGCACCTTTACCTGCTAAGCCATCTCAGCCCATTTTGTGAAAGGTAAGGATGAAGACATTTACCAGCTACCATCACTGATAACAAGGGAAGATTTTCTAAAAGAAAGGAGGGTTAGAGGTAGCAGCCTGCCCACTGCTAAGGAAAAGCAAACTACTTACAAACATGCCAAATATGCCCCCCACTAGTGTTAACTACACCCTTCTTAAGAAGGGCCAGTGTCAGCACATACACAGACTCTGCGTTCCTCATAGGTGTACTGCAGCCGTTCCACCTAGCGAAGGAATAAGGCAGACATTACTGTTCCAGAGCAGTCATCCTGCGGCAGCATTTCAGTCAGACTAGTGACAGAGATTTTAAAACCCTCTACTTGCAAGACTCCTTCACTGTTAAAAACTAATAAAAATTAACCCTTCAGAAAAGGAGAGCTAACACTATCCTCACGTTAAATCCACAATCAGCACAAAACAGGCTCCCTCCTAAGTGCGCGCGATAGATACTCTAGGAAGGCACTCTGCTTCCTTTGCATGACTAAAACCAGACAGTACCCCTTGAAACAATATCAGCTGGAACAAGCCAACAAACTACAAACAAGAGAGACATAAAAATAACTAGTAGTGTTGGGCATAGTGTGGCATGCCCTTAATCTCAGCACTTGGGAGCAGAGCCAGGTGGATCTCTGTGAGTTCCAGACCAGCTTGGTCGACATAGTGTGAGACTTAATAGAAAGAAGGAAGGAAGGAAGGAAGGAAGGAAGGAAGGAAGGAAGGAAGGAAGGAAGGAAGGAAGGAAGGAAGGAAGGAAAGAGAGAGAGAGAGAGAGAGAGAGAGAGAGAGAGAGAAAGAAAGCTAGCTAGCTGCCAGGTAGTGCTGAAACACACCTCTAATCCCAGCACTCAGGAGGCAGAGCCAGGTAGATCTCTGCGAGTTTCAGGACAGCCAGGGCTACAGAGAAACCCTGTCTTGAAAAAGCAAAAGAGTTAATTGGTAGCAATAAATAAACAGAAGTTTAGGCAAAACAGGTAGACAAAACTGGAACTGCAAAAAGGACAGTTTAAAATGCACATGAAAATATTTGCTCAAGTGGGAAAGTAATTAACATAAAAGGCATTGCCTCTAAGACAATACTCTTGCTCCTCTCTGTAACTCAACCCAGGTACTTCTTTCTCTTAATTCCAACAGTCCAAAGACCGACAGGTAACTCCAAAAAGGAGCCCCTTTGTACAGTTTGCATTGGAAGCTGGGTTTGGTGGTGCACACTACTACCCCAGCACTGAGAGGCTGATGAAGGATCACATGCAATTGGAGGCCAGCCTGTGTAATGCAGTAACTGCCTCAAAAACAAAACAGTTCTCATCTAAAGAATGGCTGAGTAAAGCAAAAGACTTAAGACCTTAAGATTTCATTTACCTACCAACTTTATAGTTACTGTACAAAATCATTAGTAATTCCTTTACTGAAATGAAATTCAGTAAGAATCATAGTATGGCCTCAATCAGAGTCATGAACTTTTCATATTAGTGAACACACTGATGTAAGTGGACATAGTTCTGTTCACAGTTTAATGGTTTTCTAAATCTAGCTATTTCCACTCGTGTTCCTCTACACATACACACAAATGTTAAGACAAAGGTCTTCCTATTATTTATGTTTTAATTGGCTTCGATGAACATAGTATGCAAGACCAGCCTTCAGCTAAAGAACAAAACCAACCACTCAAGAACAGACACAAGATTTGTAAATCTACTCTGGCACAAAGAGGCACTTTTGTAAAGCTACAAGGTAACTGGTCTTCAGATTCTCTAAGACAAGACCCACAGATATCTGAGGAGTAGAATTTTACCTCTCAGAATGACAAGGCAATGTGGCTTTACACTAATCTGCAATAGATGAAATAAGAATCCCTTGTACAGACAAGGACCCACTCTACAGAGAACACCAAGACACAGGCAGCCAAAGAGGCTGCAAAACCTCCAGCTCTGTCAGGGTGTTGAAAGATTCCCCCAATACTGTCTATAAAATCGAGATTTGTTTCAAACCCAAGGCTAAGTTTTCAAAAGCAATTTCCAAGCTGGATCTTCAGGTCACTATGCTTTAACCTGCTGCATTCCTAATACAGTTACAATCCAGTTAAGATAAAAGTATCCACTGGGCGTGACTAAAAACAAATGCTAAGCATTATCCCCACTTATACCCGAAGAAACCAGGGATTGCCAGACTATCTTTATTACTTACTTGGGCTTTATGGGATCAAGCTGCACCTCTTCCAATAGATCATATATGTAATTGTTATAGATTTCAATGTAAGAGACAAAAACACCATAGACACTGTCTTCGTCAATTTCTTCTGCTTTGCAGAATTCTTGTACATTTATCATATCTGCAAACTCTGGATCTGCTTGCCGCCTAAAACAAGAAACAGATCCCTCAAAGTCAGATTTTACCCACTGTGAGTTAGTATAAAAAGTAGATACCTGTGTCGGCTGGTTTTATGTCGGCTTGACAAGCTGGATGGAGTCTGTGGGAAAGGGGGCTTTCAACTGAGAAGACACCTTGCATGAGGCTGGCCAAAAGGCAAGTCTATCTAGCATTTTCTTGATTAATGATGTGGGCGGGCCCAGCCCTCTGTAGGTAGTACCAACCCTGGGCAGGAGCTAGTTCCAGGACAGGAACCAAAAATAAAAAATAAGAAAAAGAAAGTAAACAAGCCATGGGAAGTAAACTAGTTTACAGCATTCTTCCATGATGACTTCTGTGCCAGCTTCTGCTTCAGTTCCTGTCCCGACTTCCCTCAGTAGAGACTGTTACTTGGAAGTAAAAGATGCAATAAACCCTTTCCTCCACAGCTTCGCTTATGGTATTTTATCACAGCAATAGAAACCTAACTGAATTGCTGGGCGTGGTATACGCCTTTGAGCTTAGCCTGGTTTACACAAAGTTTGTTCCAGACCAGCCAAGGAAATCCTGTCTCAAAAAAGAAAGAAAAAAAAAATGATACCACAGTGAAAAAAAAAAAAACTACTCAAACGTTCTGCCACTTAAAACTGAAATCGTAAAGCAACTTTATTCAGATTCAAGGTGGGTCAAGGACAGCCAAGCCCTGAGATTTATAGCCGTGGCACCGCACTCACCTTCCCCATCTCACAGAAGGAAGTATCCTCTGGAAATCAGACAAAATACCAGAGCAGTTAAAAACACACCTGACCTCGCAAGTCAACTGTAAAACTAACTTCTCTAATTTGTATTCACCTTCCCCAGATCTACAGAAACTGCAGGACAGAATTCCTCGCACTCTGAGTCAGTCCAACACGAAATTACTCACTTGTTAGAGGGGGTCTTTGGAACGGGCATAGCTTCTCTTTTCTGCCGCTCCAATAATGCATCAACCTCACACTGTATTTCCATGCTGTTCCTATCGTTAGACTTAAAAACCTAAAACAGGGCAGAAAAGACTTTTGAAGAGAATTATATTTAATTTAAGGAACAGCAACTTTTTTTTTGTTTTGTTTTCGAGACAGGGTTTCTCAGTAGCTTTTGGTTCCTGTCCTGGAAATAGCTGGAACTAGACCAGGCTGGCCTCGAACTCACAGATATCCGCCTGCCTCTGCCTCCCAAATGCTGGGATAAAAGGCGTGCGCCACCACCACCCGGCTTGAACAGCAACTTTTTTTCGAGACAGGGTTTCTCTGAGTAGCTTTGGAGCGTGTCCAGGAACAGGTTCTGTAAACCAGGCTGGCCTTGAACTGGCCTCGAACTCACAGAGACAGACCTGCCTCTGCCTCCGGAGTGCTGGGATTAAAGGCGTGTGCCACCACCACCAGCTATGATACAGCAACAGGTAAAAACAGAAAGCATTTGCCATTTAAACTTTGGGGGACAGGCAGAGTCGCTGGTCTGCAACTCTAGATTCTCTTCTACCGCTTAAGTATTGGCATCATAAGCATACCCACTATGCCCACCACATCCAAACATATGTAAGAATCAAAGCAGCTCCAGTGCTGAGGTTCTTCCTCGGTATCACTGTATCTATAGATGTCTTAGTCCTGTATCTACTGTGACAGTCACAACCCAAAGGAATTGTACTTACGTAACGTTTTGCTTGAAATGACCCTATGCTGTTAAAGATCATATTCAAACAACGAGGAAGCAGGCCTCCATACCCTGGAGACCCTGTCATTGTGTGCGTTTTTCCACTTCCTGTCACACCGTATGTAAACAAAAGACCTACAGTGTAGCAACAACAAGGAGTTACAGTCTTAAGTTCCACATAACATTTCATTGTATTTAAAACACTTAAATTAACCCCAAAACTAGGCATCACTCTAATGAGTTAAATCTGAATTCAATGTCAAACCAAATAAACAGTAAAAAGTTTTATTACAAGATTAAGCGGAAAAATCAACTAAACTCCAAGATCCATACCATTTTTGCCGTGAATGAGGTCATCTACCAAAGGACTAGCCACAACATCAAAGAGTTCCTTCTGAGTTGTATGAATGCCAAATACCCGCTTAAATGAATACTGTGTCTGTGGAGAGAAGAAAAAGAGTAAACATGGACTTCTACGAGACTAGAAATATATCTGTCCTATGCTTGAATGTTTCTGTTGTGAGCTTTCAAACCCAGACATGTAAAGAAAAATCAAGAATGATCTTTACGCTGGGAGCCCTCAGTAGTCATAACATACATAAGTCACAGCTGTCCTAACAAATACACCGAGCAGCATGAAGAAAGTCAAGTCCACTAATGCTGCATAGATCAAGTGAGCATTTACGCCTAGTGCTACAGAGGCTGAGGCAGAAGTTTGCCGCGAGTTGGGTGGCAGTCTGGGCTACACAGAATTATAGGACAGACTGGGCTATCGTGTGAGATCCTGTTAGCAAAGCAAAAACACAAGGTAATGACCTAATAATCTTAAATTTATGTTGGGCAGTGGTGGCATGCACCTTAATCTCAAGACTGGGGAGGCAGAGGCAGGCGGATCTCTGTGAGTTTGAGGCCAGCCTGGTCTACAGAGTGAGTTCCAGGACAGCCAGGGCTAAACAGAGAAACCCTGTATCCCCCACTCCAAATTAAATTTACTAAAAAAGTTAAGTGTTATGGTTTTCTATTTGTTGTTCTTTTCTTTTGAGTATGTTTGTATAAAAGAGTCTGTATGTACTAATGGTTGGCCTAGAACTTGTAATGTAGACCAGGCTGGCCTTCAATTTTCAATGATAGTAGCGGCTATCTATCACAAGCATGCATTACCACCTCTGCCTACTGCTTTCTACTTTTTTCTTTATGAAGGCATATTTAAAGTAGCAAGGGCCAACAAGATGGCTCAGCAGGTAAAAACACTTGCTATCAAGCCTGAGAACCTGAGTTCAATCCCTGAAACCCAAATAGTGAAAGGAGAAAACTGTCTCCTACAGGTCATCTTCTGACCTCACAAGTACAGGTACAACAGGTACAAAAGACAAGCAAAAGTAACAAATATAAAAAGACATTGTAAACAAGACAGCAAAATAACAAGATTACAGCATTTTAAAAACTAGAAGTGAGTTACAAACATAATTTTATCTGAATTCTTTTATAAAATAAATGCTATTTTGACAGCATGTTACACACATATGTACACACACACACACACGCACACATACACAACTTTAAGACAATCTCATGTAACCCAAAGTAGTCTCAAATTCACTACGCAACCAAGAATGAACTTGAATTTCCTCTTGCCTCTACCTCCAGAGTGCTGAAATTATATGCCACCATTACAGTGGGAGACTGGTTTCCATGGTGGATCTGGAACCAAAGTCCACTATTTAAATGGCATGGCACTTGCCATTTAATATACTTTAAACCATCCTAGGTTGCCATTATATTAATACAATGGTTATTCTTCTGTGTTACATAGAGAATGACAAAGAAATACCTGTCTGTACTCAGATTTTTTCCTGAAGGCATGGGGGTGCAGTAGGATCTCCCTCACATTTGCTAGGCAAGTAAGTACTCTACCAATGAGCTAAATCTACAGAGCATTTCTGAAGATTTTCAACCCCTAGTTAAACTCTTGGATGTGGGACTGTAGATGATGAAAGCAAAGACATAGATATATGTAGACTTATGCACACATATAAAAGATATGTCTATTCTTATTTTAAGTGTACAAGTGCTTGTCTTTATGTATGGATGTACTAATGTGTGTGCCTGGTGCCCATGAAGGCCAGATGAAGGCGTCTGATCCCATGAAGCCAGAGCTAAAGGAAGTGAGTCACCATATGGGTGCTGGGAACCAACCCAGGTCCTCTGAAAGAGTAGCAAGTGCTTTTAACAGAGGAGACATCGCTCCAGGCCCCAATCTACTATTTTATAAATGATAAATAAGACGAAATACCTACTTCAGGGGCTGGAAAGATAGCTCAGCAGTGTTTATAACTTCAATTCAATATGTGGGTCACAACTGTTTATTACTTCAATTCCAGGAGATCTGATGCCTTCCTCTGACATCCACAAACACCAGACCCATATGTGGTATACATGGAGGCGAAATACTCAAAAAACTAAAAATCTAGTCGTGCGGTGGTGGCACGCGCCTTTAATCCCAGCACACAGGAGGCAGAGACAAGCGGATCTCTGTGAGGTCAAGGCCAGCCTGGTCTACAGAATGAGTTCCAGGACTGGCCCCAAAGCTACAGAGAAATACTGTCTCAAAAAAAGAAGAAAAAAAAAAGAAAGAAAAGAGTTTAAAACATACTTCAGCTAGGCTAACTTTTACCTTTGTTAGGTTTTCATTCTCAATGTACTTCAGAACAAAGACTTGAATGGCAAGGATATGTAGGACGGTGCCAAGGAGAACAGATGCCCTCCTCTTCGTCAAGAACACCTCCTCCTTTGGCGTAATGAAAACAGATGCAAGAAGGTACTGCTCAAGCTCCTGAACAATGCTCTCTGAGTACTCAATTTCCACCAAACCTTGTGTTTGTATGAACTTTAAACTCATTTGTACAAACTTGATATTCAGTAAGTCAGTATTCAACTCCCATTATATCCTCAAAGACCTGCTCTGCTCCGACCTTCCTGACCATGCATTCTTGCTTAATCCAAACGTACTCTTTTGACAAACTGGACCGAAAGGCACATATCATCTGGCGCTTTCATGAAGAACAGGAAGAGAGACAGTGAACACAAGCATAGACATACATCTCAAGATGTTTCAGTTCAATAAGGGACCACATGGTGGTCCTCTAAGATTACAAAGGTGATAAGTTCCTAGTGTCTAAAGGAATAAAAGCTCACCATATTGCTCCAGGAGATGGTGACGCTAGTGTGAACAAGCCTGTCTGGATAGGTACAGATGCACTGTGGTACAACTGCCTACTGTATTCCACACAGCAGTCCTGTGTGCCACTGGAGTCTAAGAGCGCTACTCTGGATAGCCTCTGTGTCTATTATGGCAATCTAGCATTTGCAAGCACATTTGGTCACGTTCACAAAATGGTGAAACTGCCCAATGACCTCAGAAGACACCGTCATCTTTAAACAGAGCACAGCTATTAATAAATCAATATAGTGTTATAAAGCAGGCACACTGAATGAAGAACAAAGAGTGAAGTGCTATTTCTGTTGGAGTAGTCTGAACACCCTGAGGGAGTAAGATTTAAGCTAAAATTCAAGATGAGGAGGCATTCAGGTAACAAGGGAGAAGTCTAGGTTAAGCCAGAGTGGCTGGTAAGCATGATGCTGGCTTAAAGACGATCCCCAAAGACTAGGTGAGTACTGAAAGATAAGGATAGGGGCCAGGCAGCACTTGGGAGGCAGAGGCAGGCGGATCTCTGTGAGTTCGAGGCCAGCCTGGTCTACAGAGCTAGTTCCAGGACAGCTAAGGCTGTTACACATAGAAACCCGTCTCGAAAAATCAGGAAAAAAAAAAAAAAAGATAAGGGTGGGAAGATAAGCAGGAGGCTGGTTGAACAGAATTTTCCTTGAGAGATTTTGCACAGGGAAATGATGTCTTTCTTCTTTGCAAGATCATTCTGGCAGCTCTGTGGAAACCATTATGCAAGATCCTCTGTAAAAACAGGCAGCCAGACAGGCTTCAGGAAAGGCTCAAATCATGCTCAAAACACCTGAGAACTGGCTGTAACTAATTCTCGACATTAAGCAACATTCCCCTCCATCTTCCATTGCTCCCCCTCAGCCTGCAGTCAATGGGCACATCTCAATGCTCAGATTAGAAAGGAGTCATCAGTCAGGGGACTCAGATGCTGTTAGTGACATTTAGCACAAGCTAAAGTATTCACTACCCTGGATCAAGATAAAAACACTTCCCCACCACACACAGCTTGACTAGTAACCAACTCAGAATAAGCTAGTAGTGAAAAGAGACAGGAAAGATTATCTCAGGATCCACTCTGCAGAACTGACAGGCTATCTATCCATGACACAACATGAACAGATGCAAAAGGAAAGAAGCTTCCAGGTTTCTGGACTGGACAACTGGACAACAATGGCACCATCTTCTGGAAAGATTAAGAGGAAAACATTTAAAGGGTAGTGGGAACTCAAGAGCTCCTTTCAATATATAAAACTTGAGATGGGCCAGGCAGTGGTGGTGCAAGCCTTTTAATCCTTGCATTCAAGAGGCAAAGGCAGGCCGATCTCTGAATTTGAGGCCAGCCTGACCTATAGAGTGAGTTCCAGGACAGCCAGAGCTGCACAGAGAAACCCTGTCTCAAAAACCAAAAATTTCCACCAAAGGTAGAAAGTTGTCAGACATTCCAATTTAGAGTAAGAAAAAAAGATTTTTTTGCCTTGCCATATAAATTCCAGAGCACTTAAAACCATGGGAATGATATTATAGAAAACAGAGCCCCTGGGTCAAGCATAGTGACCCACACCTGTATTCCCAACACTCTGGAGGCTGAGGCAAGTTCTAGAACAGCCCAAGCTAATGTGGGAGGTCCTGTCTCAGAAAAAGGAAGATGGAAACAGAGGATGAGAGAGAAGAAAAACATAGGGACCCGGACACAGCCTACCTTAGGCTTCAGAGACTAGACAGGAGAAGTCAGCAAAGGGCGGCTAGTGGCAAAACAGGCAGGAGCTGGAGAGGGAGAAAGAGCTTCAGGAAGAACAAGCTGCTGAGAAACAATGAGGACGTAGGTGGTCTAAAGAATGGTATCTCTGCAGTAGTGTGCACAAGCCTGAATGGCAGCCCAGTGTGGTGGCTCAGGCCTGGAATCTCAGCGTACAGGAAAATGAGGCAGACAGAATGCCAATTTAAAGACAGTTTAAACATTAAAAGCCATCCCAGATTACACAGCAAGCTCTCGGACAGATGAGAGAGTAAGGCCTGTCCCAACAATAACAACGACGAGTAAGTGGCAGTTAGAAAGCAGAGAGTGGAACCAATCCTCTACTTTCTGCATTCTGACTTTCTGTTTTTATATGTCTACCAACTACTTGTCTACCAACTGTCAATTTAGGGTATAAAGTCCATAAAGGCATGGGCTTCCTTTAAACACTCACCAAGCATGCAGGAAGCCTTAAACCCATTTCCCAGCACTGCAAATAAACAAAATATTCTCCAGGTACTAAATACAAACACTCATGCTGTGAAGGCGGATGATCACCTCCAACCAGTTCAAGGTCAGACTAACCTATAGTGGGACTCCATTTCAAAAAGATGTGGCTAGCTAGTACTAGGCTAGCATGAACAAGGTCCTGAGTTCAATCCCTAACACCACAAAAATCAAATAACAGCAAAAACCCACTCAAGGCATGTAGTACACACCTCTAATTTCAGCACTAGAGAGACCAAAACAGGAGGATGAGAAGAAGTTTTGAGGCCAGCCTGGATGTGAGGGTCTGAATGAGAATGCTCCCCCCGCTCATCCCCACAAGCTCATGTATTAGAATGTTTGGGTCCCAGTTGGTGAGCTATTTAGGAAGGATTAGGAGGTGTGGCCTTGTTAGAGGAGGTGTGGAATAAGGTTTTTTAGGTTTCAAAAGTCCAAATAAGGCCCAGTATCCCTCTGCCTCATGGTTGTAGACCAGGATGTAAACTTTCAGCTACTAGTCCAGTGTCATGCCTGCCTGCCACCATGCTTGCTGCTGGTGATGCCACGGGCTGTAAGCAAGACCCCAATTAAATGCTTTCTTTTGTAAGTTGCCATGGTCGTGGTGTCTCTTTACTGCAATAAAAAAGTGACCAAGACATTAGACTACAAGGTAATATTATTGTCAGTAAAACAAAGCAAAACCACTCCCTAACAGACTGATCCAAAGGCACAATGCTACTGTGGATGTAGCTCAAGTGGCAGATATTGCCTAGCATGCACAAAGCCCTAGACCCAAGCCCCAGCAAAAGGGAAAACACAAAATGCCTATTATTAACTGTCATTCTCCTTGTGAAGTTATATATCCAGGATAAGAAATCCTCTGAAGCCGGGCGGTGGGAGCCTTTAGTCCAGCACTCAGGAGGCAGAGGCATACGAATCTCAGTGAACTGAGTCCAGCCTGGTCTATAGAGGAAGTTCTAGGACAGCCATAGTTACATAGTGAGACCCTGTCTCAAAAATACAAAAAGAGGGCTGGAGAGATGGCTCAGTGGTTAAGAGCATTGCCTGCTCTTCCAAAGGTCCTGAGTTCAATTCCCAGCAACCACATGGTGGCTCACAACCATCTGTAATGAAGTCTGGTGCCCTCTTCTGGCCTGAAGGCATACATGTAGACAGACTATTGTATACATAGTAAATAAATAAATATTTTAAAAAAAAAAATACAAAAAGAACAAACTCCTTTGGACACAATCCTTTATAATTCCAACATACCAAAAGTCTATTGGTATGTCCTAGAAATCAAAGATATTCTAGATAAGGTGGCTAAAGCGTCCCTTCCCACAAATGAGATCATGCAGGAATTTTTAAACTCAAAAAGGGCCAGTCATCAAGCAAAAACAACTCGGCTCCAGTAGGAACCTACCTCCTTATAGTCTCCATTTCTGTTGAGCCGGTAACCCTCAGGAGTATGTAGCTGCACAGTTGTACTATTGACCACTTCTACACAGCACTCTTGGTCAGGGAAACTCAGTGGGCGCACCCTACAGTATACCTGGAAAAAGAGAAACGTGTTTAAACAAGGTTGACTTTTTGCCTGGTTTTCCTGTTTGTGTTGTTTGTTGAGACAGGGTTCTCACTCTATAGCCTAAGCTGGCCTGGAACTCTCAGCAATCTGCCTGCCTGGGAGGGCCAGGTATGAACCACCTTGAATGTTCACCACTTACTTGATTTTCCATGAAAGCTTTCTGTTCATATATCTACAAATATCTGATCTCCCACACCAACATAAACATAAAATTATGAAAAACAAAATCTGCAGCTCAGAATGATCAAATGCAAAAATGTATTTAAGTCAAAATAAATTTGGGTTAAAATATTAAACTGTACGGTTTCTCTTCGCTGTTGTGCTCAAAAAATTGTACTAACATAAAAATCTCTCTAAATGCCTGAAAGGCGATTAAATTCTTCAGAACAGGACGTCATTTCCAACAGCCAGAGCGGGTGGGCGTGACAGCACACACCTATAATCACAGTAGGTGGAGGGTGGAGATCATTTCCGGGAAAACTGTCCAGCTGTACTCACAGTGAGCAGGTGGTGCAGCTCAGCACCAGAGACCCTCTGTAGTGGGGTGGCGGCATTCAGAGCCCAGCAGAGCAAGCAACCCTTCTCAGGACGAGGTATGAACTACACTGAGTTATGCTACACCAGTCTATGAAGAACTACACTAAGTTATTCTACACCAGTCTATGAACCTTGAGTGCAGGGTTCTCCTTAAGAACGTGTAGGTCCCACGTACAGAGGACCAAGAACTGAGAACAAAGTTCCCACCCAAGAGTAGAACCTGGTAGGAGTTTCTAACACTTAACTTTTCAGATTCTAATTAGAGATAGCAGATTTAGTGATTAGCAACTAAAGACTACCTTCTTCTGGGCTAATCCAAACAGAGAAAGCGAACTTCAAGGCTGAAGCCAGTTTTAGACAATTTAGTGGATCAATTTAACTGTGTGCTCTTTGACCCAACTGTCTATCACTTCTCCTTCCTCTTTCAAGCAAACAAGACAGAAACGGACTAAAGACAACACACACATATAAATCTTACCCCAACAGGATCTTTAAGGTTTGACTGAGATCCTTTTTTTATTACAGGTTTCCTCGGCATCTTAGCTTTCCTGGGCAAAAACAAACAAACAAAAAAAAAACATAAATTTCTGTCCAATACCAACACACAAGACTTCACAAATTCTAGCAATGGTAATCTAACTCATCAAAATTGGGACTGGGAAAATACACTTTTGATACCAGAAGTACCCAGGGGACTTTTGCTTGATTTCGGTTTTTTGTTTTTTGTTTTTTTTTTTTCCCCAATGCTGGAGCAAATTCAGAGATTTGCTCTTGTAGGGCATGTTCTCTACCAGTAAGATACATCCCCAGTCTGCTAATCTATCAGTTCTTTATTGAAAACTTAGTTTTTCTTAAGCAACAATTTTACAGTCACTACCAATTTGAGAAGTCAACATTTAACTTTATACAGGTGTACAAGCACAGTGCGTAATTACTCAATTATAAAATCGCACACGAATTCACTCTCTGACCAACTTGTATGCCTAAGAGCTATGGATGTTCTGTGGAGTGGGAGAGCCCAGCACACAGAATCAACTTAGTTGAATCCCAAATGATAGAAATAAATAAATAAATAATCTGTACTTTCAAGGAACAGTTGGTCACTGAATGACAAAAACTATTATCCTTGCTAGGGGTGGTGGCGCACGCCTTTAATCCTAGCACTCAGGAGACAGAGGCAGGCGGATCTCTGAGTTAGAGGCCAGCCTGGTCTACAAAGCGAGCTCCCGGACAGAGCTCTTTACACAGAGAAATCCTGTCTCGAAAAAACGAAAACCTATTATCCTTTAGCTCATACCCCAAATACTGTCCCAAACAGAAAAAAAAAAATTTTTTTATTTACTTCAACATTCTCTATCATATGGCTTCTCCTTTCTCATTTATGGGCTACAGGAATATTTAACACTAAAATTAATGGTTGGTTTGGACTGTAGATTATTAAAATATTTTTCTCAGTACAGTCACACATAAAATAGAAGTAAACCAGAGTTGGGCGATACACTGGGGTAGGTGTCCTTAAACAAATACGAAGACTTTGACGTTTTCTCATTTAAACAAGTTCCGTTTTTGAAAAAGGCTAGCTCCGAGGAAACGAAGTCTAAAGCCAACGCTCCCTCGCGGTGCAAGTGCGACCAGGATGTGGCCCGCCCGAAGAGTCTAGGAATTGTTGAGGAATGTGGGCGTGGGGGACAGAGCAGGCGAGTGGGATAGCTTGGGGACAAAGATAGCGCAAAGGGACCTGGCCTCCAGGCTAGGACCAGGGAAGGGATGCCCACGGAGCTCAAGCCCGCAAAGTGCCAGCACACATCCCCGCTGCGCGTGCACTCCGGATCCTAACACCCACCACCTGCAAAGCAGTCGGCTTTGCTGAGGAAGCTGAGGAAGACTGGGCAACCCAAAGGATGCCAACCCGGTCACCCCGAACTCGGAGCTAACCTTCGCGGGTGGCGTGGGCAAACCAGGGTCGGCGGGCACCGGAGCGCCGTGGGTCTGGGCTCAGCTCCCGGACAACCCCCCGGTCGCAGCGTGATGAGGGCGGCGACCCCCGCCCCGTCACCTCACCAGTCCCCTCCTTGACCTGGTACTCACGCTGGCTTCATGACCACAGGCTCCGTGCTATCCAAACACGCACGTAGGACGTCGGGCTCAGGCCGGAGCAGAGCTGGCGGGAAAAGAAGACTGCAGACAGCGGCCGCGGGGACCCGGACTCAGTCTGTGGAGAGCCCGGCGGCGACGCCTAAGTGTGCGACCGCCCGGCGCATTTCAAACAGGCCAATCAGCGGCCGCCTGCGGCGAAGGGGCGGGGCCTCGGGGAGCACCGGCGCAGTCGGCCTGGGCGCTCGTCGCCTTAGCAACCCGAGGAAAACAGCCTGAGACAGAGGAGGGTTGCGCGGGAGAAAAATCCGAAAAAGGGGAAATCCCGGCCTTTCGGTTCTGACGCAGAGACTGAGGTCTCCCTGCTTTTGTCCCGAGAACCTCAAAGGAAGTAAAGTTCCCGCCGGGAGTGTTCTACTCTCTAGCCGGCTGGTTTCCGGGCCACCAGACCATCTAAGTCATTATACTGCATTTTATGTTTTATTGGTCCTTTTACAGTGAATGATACGTTTACATTTCATCTGACTTTTAATATTTATTTTGTTCTTTTGAGACAAGGGTCTCATGTGGTCCACGCTGTCCTCAAACTTGTAGTGCAACCTCTGGGGTGATTTTGAAGACAACACCAATTTGACAGTCAACCTTCCGTGAGTTTCCTTCTCTGGGTCCACTAGATCTTTCCTATGTATGTAAGTATGTATGTAAGTTTGTATGTATGTATATAAGTTTGTTTGTATGTATGTATATAAGTTTGTTTGTATGTATGTATGTATGTATGTATGTATGTATTTTTCTTTTCGTGGTGCTGGGGATGAAACCTGGAGCCTCACAAATGCTAGGCAAAGGTTATCCCACTAAGCTACACACAAATTCTTGATTGTGATGTTTCCTGGGCATTCAAAGATGAATAAAATCTACGCACTGCCTTTGTGCAGCCACCAGAACCTACTCTTGTCTCCCACGAATTGATGCTATCTCGCTTCCATCTTTGCCCCTATGCTGATGTGTCTGCACCTGCGTTCTGCAACTCAAGCCCTGCTCAAAGCTTCCTTTAGGGCCAGCCTGGATAAGGATAGTCCGTTTAATATCCGTAGTTTAATACCCATGTTATTGGACATTAGTCTTTCTAATATTTGCTTTTGCAAACTGCTACAATGAATAAACCTGGACACGTGCTCTTTTATAAAGTAGAGGTAGGATAAAGTCCCAGAAGCAGATAGCAACCTAACAGGCTTTGCAGCCACCTGTAGGACCAATTCCAATTGATCTTAATAATAAAAACCCAGAATCAGCTATCAGGAGCAAAAGCTGAAGAACAGAGAAGTAGAGCAGTCGGCCACCAGAGAGTTCCCACTTCTACCAATGTTCAGACTGTCTCTGTGACGATCTGTCTCTGTGAATCCTCAGACTGAATGCTGTCTTTCCAAAACCCCAGACATCTCTCAGACCAAGTCGTCAGACTGCACTGAGCTCCTGTCTCCTCCTGCTTTATATTCCTCTCTCCGCCCAGCCATATCACTGCTGTCTCCACCTCCCTAGTGCTGGGATCACCTTTGTGTGAGTTCTATTTCTCTTTAGACACGTTCAATCTCGCGTAGCCCAGGGTGGCCTTGAACTCTGTCTCAGAAGTGCTGAGATTAAAGGTGTTTGCTGTCACTGCCTGGTCTCTTTGGCTAACTAGTGGTTGAACTCTGCACTCTGATCTTCAAGCAAGCTTTATTTTACAAACAAAATATCACTACAGCCACCGTCTTCCAAAACAGTTCCATTTGACAGCCCTCTCTCCTCTAAATCACAGGTCTAGGTGACACTCTAAAGTGATGTCATCACCCATTGCTTGAGACCCTCAGTGGTGTCCCATGTCACCTATTGCCTGTCCCTACTCCACCACACATGCTCGGGACATATCTGCCCCCTCACAGAAATCTCTGTTGTCTCTCGTTCTTCCTCTCCTCTGAGTATGCCTCACGTCAGCAGATCTGCCCTGCAGCCTGCCACTTGCTCTGCTGATTTCAGCAGCATTCAGCTCCCAACTGACAGCCCCTGTTTACTGAGTCCTCTCAGAGCTTCTCCCCCTCAGCCTCGGTAGATGGTATTGTTGCATGCCCAGCGCTTAGCAGTGTGGGCGTGGCCCTGAGGTGTGAAAGGCTAGATGGAGGTTCTCATTGAAGGACATTGGAGGGGCTCTCCCTTTGCTCCATCTGCCGCTTTCTTCCAGCTGGGTTTTCTCTTTCTTGTTCCTGTCCATATTAATGCTCTCTAGCTCATTCATTTTCTTAAAAGTATCAATCACTATGGCCCTGGAAGACTTGCATTTCCCTCTAGAATTAGAGATGTAGACCAGGGCAAGTATGGAAAAGAGGCCAATCTATATCTGGGGGACATCTTTCTTATTTATTTATTTATTGAAAAATATATTTTATACCATATATTCTGATTTTACTTTTCCCCTCCCACAACTCTTCTCAGATCCTCCCGACCTCCCGACCCACCCATCTCCATGCCCTTTCTGGTTTTCTTTAGAAAACAAACAGGCAAACAAACAAAGAAAAAAAAATTTTCATATACATACAAAAGACCAACAAGACAAAAAAAAATGCCCAAACAAAGCAAAATGAGACCAAAAGTCTACAAAAATACCATTGAGTTCGTTTTGTGTTGGCCATCTACTGCTGTGCGTGGGGCCTGACCTTAAGTGTGGCTAATATACCCAGGGAGACTCCATTGGAGGAAACTAATTTTTCCTTTGCAAGTGGGTATCAAGTGCAGGCAGCTTCTGGGTTGGGGCAAGAGCCTGTCTCCTTCCCTCTTGGCACTGGTACCCAGCCGGCTTGTATCCCAGCAGACCCTGTGATGCTGGCCAGTCTCTGGGAGCTCATGGTAGTCCTGTTGTGCCAGGAAGACACCGTTCCTGTAGTCATCATCTCCTCTGACTCATACAAGCTTTCTTCCTCCTCTGCTGTGTATCCCTGAGCCCCAAGGGGAGGGGTTGATGAAGACATCCTATTTAAGACCAAATGTTCTCTTCTCTTCCCCTGCTCTTGTCTCCAGAGATCTGTCTTCCCCCTTCCCTTCCCCCAGTTTAAAAAAAAAAAAAACCCTCCACATGAGCTGTGTTGTGTGCTGCCTTTTAAATTACAACAGAGGGTGTTATGCATACCACTGAGAGGGGTCTGGCACTACAGATGCTTAAGACTATGTTTTTCTCACATACAAACTCGTGTGACAGTTAATCTACAGGTAGCTAAGGCGCCCAGGTAAGCAAGCCCAGCTGGGGGAGGCCTAAAAACACCAATAACTGCTGAAGCTCAGGGTATTTGAGAAGAAGAGAGAAAATGGAGACAGGGCTGCTGTGCAGCTCAAACCCATTTGACACACCTCAGTCACCCTGAGTGGCTGTTAATAGTTGCCTTGGAAACACTGGCTCAGGTTCCCAGGCAGCTGTACAATGAAAGATTAGATGTTTATCTTTTTCATACTCCAGAAACAAGGAATTGATCAGGTGGAGGGGCCGACATAATCAATTCACATGAAATAAATCCAGCCCCGTCAGCCACATTTCAAATGAATAGCATACACAGGAAGTGAACTAGCATACACAGTGTTTTAGGCTGCTTGGGCTATCACTCCCGGCTCACACAGCAAAGTGTGAGGACACCCCTTTCTCACCCGGGCGTGGCTTAGTAATTCTCAAACGGCATTCCAAACACTCAAGGACTGAGCAAGTCAGAAAGTACACTGTTGCAGGGTGGCTAAGGGGAGCAGGCCCCCACTGCCACAGAAGGGGTTCTAAGCATCAGAAGGTGGAGGCAGGGGGGGGGGCTGGGAATGTCTGCAGTACTTGGCAACATGTTTCTGAATTCAAAACTGTGAGATGGCTAAACTTGTAATGATGCTTGACCCCAAGCCGGATGACCTAGGTTTGATTGCTAGGACCCACATGGAAGAAGGAGAGAAGCAATTCCTGCAAGTTTACAGGCCCACACGCATGCGCCCCCCCCCTCCAAATAAATGCAACTTTTAAAAAGAAAAGTAGACCAGGCGGTGGTGCGCACGCCTTTAATCCCAGCACTCGGGAGGCAGAGCAGGCAGATCTCTGTGAGTTCGAGGCCAGCCTGGTCTACAACAGCTAGTTCCAGGTCAGGCTCCAAAGCTACAGGAAAATCCTGTCTCAACAGAAAAAAAAGAAAACTATAATAGAGCTTATTAACCTTCCCACCTGCAACCTCTCACCCTCTCCCCCCAGCAGTGAGAAGAAAACCCAGAGGCTGTGCTGTTATTACTGAGCTAATTCGCTAACTCAGGTGTTTCTGAGATAATTGTAATAAGGATGTTATTATGTAGCTCAAGCTGGCCTCTAACTGGTGATCTTCCTCCCCCTTGACACTCAAGTTCTAGAGATTATAAATGTCCCATCTTAAATTTCCCCATCTTAAAAAAAGTCACCTGGCTCAAGCCTGGTTAATCATGTGTTTAATCTCAGCACATAGTAAGTTCCAGGCCAGCAGCAGCAATTAGGAAGGAATCAACAATACAATCTGTATTTAAAAAAAAATCTGTTTCAAGATTTGTTTGTTGCGGGGGGGGGGGGGGGGNAGACAAGATTTCTCTTTTTAACCCTGGCTTGTCCTGGAACTTACTCTGTAGACCAGGTTGGCCTCAAACTCACAGAGATCTGCCTGTCTCTGTCTCCCAAATTCTGGAATTAAAAGATTAAAAGCATGCACTACCACTGCCCTGCAAGATTTATTTTTAACTCTGTGTGTGTGTGTGTGTGTGTGTGTGTGTGTGTGTGTGTGTATGAGTATCTAAAAAGACTATAAAAGGACATCAGATCCCCTGGAACTACAGTTCCAGGTGGTGGTGAACTACCTAATGTGGGTGCTGATAACCAAACTCAGGTCCTTTGCAAAGACAACATGCACTTACACATTTGGTTTAGGAGATTCTTCTTTCTATGTGTTGCTTTCATTGGTTAAATAAAGAAAACTGCCTTGGCCTTTTGATAGGGGAGCACTTAGGTGGGTGGATTAGACAGAACAGGATGCTGGGAAGGAAGCAGACAGAGAGAGCTGCCATGGAGTCACCAGAGTCAGATATACTGAATCTTCCCAGTAAGCCACGACCTTGTGGTGACATACAGATTATTAGAAATGGGTTAATCAAGATGTGAGAGTTAGCCAATAAGAGGCTAGAACTAATGGACCAGTGTTTAAATAAATACAGTTTCTGTGTAATTATTTTGGGTTAAGCTAGCCGGGCGGCAGAACTCGGCCCGATCGCCTTGTACAACAAATTTTTATTTTCGTGTGTGTGTGTGTGTGTGTGTGTGTGTGTGTGTATGTGTGTGTGTTTGTATGTATGTTTGCCTGTTTGTTTGTATGTGCACCATGTACATGCCATGCCTACAAAGTCCAGAAGAGGGCACTGTATCCCCTGAAACTGGAGTTTTAGATTATTGTGAGCATCTGTGTTGGTGCTGGAACCCAAACCTGGGTTCTCTGCAAGAGCAGCAAGTGCTCTAAATAGGTGAGCCATCTCTCAAGCCTGCATAAAGGTCTTGAAATACATGTTTTGTTTTTCTTGGTAGGTCTTATGGTGAGGTTAACTTTTGAGCTGGGTCCTGGGTTCCATTTCTAGCAACATAAGGCGGGAATCCCCTGAGGATTTTTCTGAATAGCCGGTATTCAGCACCCCTCCCTCCTTGCATCTCATATGTCAGCATGCTTAGGCCTGAATGTGTTCGTTTCACATGGCTGGGCAACATTTTTACAGGGTGAACTAAAGTATCTCTGAGCTCCTTTTGATCCACTTTTCAGGGAGGCCAAAGCAAAGCCTGTTCTAGAAAGCTGATGCTCAGACAAGATGGCAGCTGATAAGTGTCTTGCCTGAGGTACTTTATTACAGAGCTCCAAGCATTCCCTACACTTAGAAAGGAGCACAAGAAGGCCCTCGGGCAATTTCTCAGGGACCATTCAGAACCTCTTCAGAATTCATCATTGTCTTCCCGAGTGCAGTTCAACATTTCTGGAAGGAACGGCCTGGCTCCTCTCCTTCCAATAAGGTAGCCCTCCCGGCCCCAAAGCCAGAAATGTCTGTCCACTACTCGCCAGCCAGCCTGGCTCCTTCCGGTCCTGAAGCCTCTCCTGAGCTGTTGCTTATCAGACAGGCTGTGCAATTCAGCGGGCTACCTCTCTCCTCAGCTCCCTGGGTCTGTTTCCTTCACAGGACTGATCTTTTCTGGATTTATCTACTAGTGCTATGTTCACAAGAGCAGGCCTGGAAGGTTTGATTTTATTCACTTCTGCCTCCAGAGTGTCAACACTATACCTGTTTTGTTGTTATTGTTTGCTTTTTAAAGATTCGTTTTATATGTGTGAGTGTTTTGGCTATGTCTGCATCACGTTCATGCAGAGCCCGTGGAAACCAGAGGGCCTCGAAACCTCTAGAACTAGAGCAGCGGTTCTCAACCTTCCTAGTGCTGTGGCCCTTTAATAGAATTCCTCATGTTGTGGTGACCCTCCCAACCATAAAATTGTTTTTGTTACTTCATAACTATAATTTTGATACTGTTATATATTGTTCTGTAAATATCTGTGTTTTCTGCTAGTCTTGGACAACTCCTGTGAAAGGGTTGTTTGACCCCCAAAGAGGTTGAGAAACACTGAACTAGAGTTATTATTTGGTTGCCTAATGAATCTCAGACTGGCCTCAGACTGTGTAGCTGAGTATGATGTGATTCTCCTGTCCCCGTATCCCAAATGCTGGGATCATTGACATGTAACACCATGCCCAGTATATGCAGTGCTGGGTATCAAAGCCAGGGCCTGATGCATGCCAGGCAAAAACCACCATCTGAGCCCCATGCCCAGTCCAATTTTATACCTTTTCCTTCCACCATAAAATAGGGGCTGTGAAAATGCCACTAACAATGTCACATTGCTATTAAAGAACAAAATTGATTGTGCAGTTTGTAATTAATGTAACAAAATTTACCAGCCCATATAATTGTATCAGTCTCCCTTCCTGGGGAGAAGTAAACAGATAATAAAATAATCAAGCCATATTTCTTGACCACTCACATCCAAAATATGTTGGCCCTTGTCATGAAAGAACGAGACTGTGAACTACTGGCAAGGCCATTGACATGGCTGAGCTGCCTAATCCTGGAGAGGGTGTAGGACAGAGGGTATTCCAAGTCGGCAAAGGGAGCCAGCTCTGTGATGGATGACCCCCAAAGTCACTACCAAGTACAAATGGTGGGTTGATGGGCCTCTCTTAAACTTTGCTTTGTATCAGCATTTCTGGACTCCCTGAAACCCTATAAAATCCTGAACTTTAATTACTAATGCAACAAACAAGGAATTGCCATGTTTGATACCACGAGCCTAAATAACAGAGCTTCTCCAAAGACAACAAATAAATCCAGAACAGAGCTGCAATGACTGCACCCATACTGTGGGAAATTACATGCACATTGGGAGTCTAGGCAAGGGTGAGTGTGCCGAGACACTCTCATCCATGCTGATGCATGTGGCATCAGCGTGTCTACCTCCATGGCTTCCACCTGGCTGAGAAGGGACCTCTCACTAAACCTCTACATTTAGATAGACTACCTGGCCAGTTAGTTCCCAGTGCTGGGGTTACAGGCACACCTAGGTTTCCATGGTGCATACTTGGGAATCTGAACTTGCTTGGATGCTTGCACAGCAAACACTGGACCCACTGAGCCATCCCCAGCCCTATAGTGGGATATTTTTAAGGCAAAATGAGAAGGATGCTATGTTGCATATGAATACAGTAATATTTGGTTCAGAGCATCAATAACAAGGGTAACATTGGCCCCAGGGCAGACAGGCAGCTATGGGTAGATGGCCCTGCACAAGTATTTTTTGTATAAGACGGCAAAGATCATTGCACAAGGTTGTGGCTCTTAGCAGAGTTCTGTTGGATGTGTGTGTGTGTGTGTGTGTGATGTTATTATTTTTAAGAAGGGGGTTATTTGGGTATATTGTTCTAGAAGGGATATGGTAGGGAAGGTATGGATCCTGAATGCGAGGCTGACCCAGCAGTCAGGAAGATGGCTGACCTCATTCATCCACACACAGGAAACAGAGAGCTTTAAATCAGCATGCATGCCTGAGCAACTCTCCTTCAAGCCTCCTGGCTTTATCTTCTTTTTAGTCTAGATTTGATCCACAAGACTTCATTTTTATTTTAACCACTTTAAAAAATATTATCAACAGTAGAAAACTCTGGAAAGAATACAAGGATTTACACATAGATGGTGGGTTACTGAAACTCCCCCTGCCCCGTATCGGAGAGCACAAATGAAGTCCCCCACTACCACAAATTATGCAGTCGAGTCTCCCCACATTTGAGGAAATCACAGGGGTCAACACATCCGGAGAGCAATGGCCAAGCCTCACCCTGGGAAAACCACCGTTGTGATCATGATATCTCCCCAGTTGCTCGAGCTTTGATCAAGCTGTAAATGAAAGACACCACAAATGTCTTTAGCTTTTGCTCCCTGCCCTCCTGTGTTGGAGTCCTCATGTGGATGTGATCTTGTCCACATTTTTCTCTACAAAATTTGCATAACGTAGGGAAAGTAGAAGCCCTAGGTTCACCCCAGGAAATGCATGTCACAGGCTTACCTGGGTTTGAAGACGGGATATTTGACTGTCCCATTGGTGAGATTTTCAACACCCTCTGCACAGATTCTAAGTCTGGCAGCATACTGGGCATGCTTAAACAATGTCAGGCATGTGACATCTCCAAAGACAACTCCTTCATTGCTTGAAAAGGTGACAGGGAGCCCTACCAGTTGAGATGATACCCTTAGCTCAGAGGTCAACACATTTTATCTCCACTATGGAATATTTTGCAGCAGGGCCTAGATATCGAACGCCTGTTCTCAGGCTTGACAGCAAGCTTCGTAATTCATTGACCCATCTCTCATCTGGGGAAGAAGTTTAGCTATACAGAATTCACCAAATGCAGCCAATTTCATTTTAAACATTAATATAAAAATCAGAAAGGCAGCCAGGCAGTGGTGGCTCACAACTTTAATCCCAGCAGGCAGAGACAGATCTCTGTGAGTTCAAGGCCAGCCTGGTCTACAGACAGAGTTCTAGGACAGGCTCCAAATCCAAAGCTACAGAAAAACCACGTCGCAAAAAAGGGGGGGGGGTGTGGGCAGGGCAGGACAATATGCTTAATTCGACTTTAAATTGAGAACCGTATTTTTTTTAGAGACAGAATCTCCTGTATCCAAGGATGGCCTCAAATCAGTAAGTATTTGAACTTCTGGTCATCTGGTTCTACTCCTCTGGTACTGGAATTATAGGTATACACCATCAGGTCAGGTTCCAGCTTCGCTGAGGATCAAAACCAGGGACTCAGTCTAGTGGTACATGGCACATGCCTTTAATCTCAGCCCTGAGGAGTCAGGAGCCAGCCTGGTCTACACAGTAAATTCCAGAACAGCCTGAGCTACATAGTGAGACCTTGTCTCAAACAAACAAAAACAGCCAAAACCAAACAAACAAAAACAGGCCTTTGTATATTGTAGGCAAGTATTTACCAACTGTGCTGCACCCCCATCTCCTAAACACCCCGTTTTAAATAAGTTAAACTTAATATTTCAATAATTTGTGTTGTCCAGGACTTAAGCCCATGTTCTTCTCCTTTTTACAGAACACTTACAGAATCAGTGCATGTGTGGAGAACTCTCCCCAGGTTAGATGCATTTTTTTGATACGAGCCCATTAAAAAGCGTCAAGACATCAGTCACTACAAATACTTTTGGCCACGGTAAACCGGCACCACACCAGTGACTTAACACTGACGCCTGGCGCGTTGTAAATCACGTTTCCTTTTCATGTAATTCAGGCTCAGGGATCCGATAGAGAGCAGCTGAGAAATAAATAATGTTGCTGAGGCTGAAGATGATGCACAGAAGCAAGGCTGCTGCTATCTGGGGCAAGGAGAAGGGTCTGGAGGTGGCCAAAAGCCACTCCTTCCTTAGAGTCTTATCCAGCAGGATGGCTTCCATCTGCAAGTGTGTGGCCAGGATCACACACACATGAAACAGCTGATGACTGTGACCTGTGGAAAAGACACAAAAGGTTGTCAAGATTACCAGTCCGAACCAGAGAAACGGCTCAGTGGGTGAAGGCTCCTGCTGCCAAGCCTGGTAACCCGAGGGCCACTCCTGGGACCCTCAGGCGAGTATACATCCCTGGGAGTTATCCTCTGACCTCTGCATTTGGCTTGTGTACATCCGTGTATACACACACATGCTCAGAATAAATTAAGTGCCGGAAGTCATCAATCAAAAGGTGTATGGACGCAGGCTATGATATGTATGCGAAAAATGGGATAGCTAAATCCAAGTAGTCAGACAAGGGATCACACATATGATTTTATTTGTTTCTTTATTTCAGTGCTGATTGTTTTCTGAGACAGGATCCCAGGTAGCCCAGACTTGAGCTGAGGATGACTTTGAACTTCTGATCCTCCTGTCTCCACCTCCTGAGTGCTGGGATTACAGGCTTCTATAACAATACTTATTTTATAATTTCCCGTCTAAGAAATGCTTAGAGAGGTGGTGAAAGACAGCCACAGGCCCTCCAGGATCCTCACTGACCCAGACTGGCTGAAGACACCCACAGGCCTGCAGCGCCAGGCAGACAGACCCCATTATGATGAGCAAGTATATGGTGGAGAAATGGGAGAGAAAGAGAAACCGACTGGTTCCTGTGCTGCGGAAACAGGAGGAACTGCAGAAGCAAAGGTGGTCAGAAACAAGCTACTGTAGGTGCCATGGTGACGTCTGATCCTGGCCTGCTGCCAAGGGCCATGGTCCTACCCCAGCAGAGCAATTGATAACCCAGTCTGTGTTGACATCTGTGGCCCATGTTACCACCAAAGGCCACACTGATGCCCCAGGGTCTGGGCCGCCACTTGTGGCCATGCTGGTGTCTGAGGACTGTGCCACCACAGGGGCCAGGCTGAGCTGAGGTGGCCTGTGCTGCCACTCAGTGCTTTGGTGTTATCAGGACCACAGCTGCAGCTGAGGGCCATGTCTGGGATCATGACCCTACTGCAGCCAGGGTCTGTGTTGCTATCCATGCTTCAGTTAACACTGAAGACCAAAAGGATGCCCCAGGTCTAGCCTGACACCTGAGGCCATGTTGGTGTACGAGCGCTATGCTCCAGCTGTGCCATACTTATCTGAGTGGCCTGCACTGCCACCCAAAGCCAGGGTGACATCTGAGTCCAAGCTGCTGCCAAAGGTCAACATAAACCATGGATATCAGCATTGACTATGGCTGCGGCAGAATCATAGACCCAGATATGACCCTTGGCTCAAGATACCACAGGGGACCCTAGGGACTATGCATGTTGAAACCCAAGGGCCGTGCTAAGCCAGCACCACCCATCACTGTCCCCAAGAGAGCTGGCTACTGCCATAGAAGAGTTAGTTCTGACCCTCACAGGAGAGCTGGCCCCACCCTTCACCATGAGTATGGAAGAGCCGCCCTAATCACCAACACCAGTATAGAAGAGCTGGCCCCTCACCTGAGGGGCAGCCCCAGCAGCCCAGAATGACCAAATCAGCTACCATGCAGACCCGCATTCAGGGCTTTGAGCTGGCCTGCCCCAGCACCTACACCATCCATGACCTAGTTGAGTACATGAAGAGACTGGTCCTACAGAACCACGGCTGCAGAATCTCCATGACGTGGGGCAATGGTGGGACGGGACATCCAGCAGGAGTTTGGGTGAGGATCCAGTATTGATGGTGTACCAGAAGCCAGAGGCCTTGAACCACACCAACAACACATTACAGTCAGAACAAGGAAAGTGGAATGGACAAAAGCGTACACTGGGTGACACACTGCAGCACCCAGTGCCACTAAGATGAATGAAGAGGTGTGTGTGGGAAAGATGGAGGAACAGAGTGGGGTTTTTGTTATTGTTTTTCTGTTTTGTTTTGAATTAAGTTTTTAAATTTTTCTTTGGGGGGAACACTATGGGGGTAGGAGTGGATATGGAGGGGCTAGAAAATGAGTGGGACTGGGGTTTATGATGTGAAATTCCCAAAGGATCAATAAAAATTATGTTTAAAAGAAAGAAATACTTAGAAAGGACCTGGGAGCTGGCTCAGTGTGTAAGACCGTTTGCTAAGCAAACATGAAAACTTGAGTTCAGATCCCTAGCACTCGTATAAAATGACAGGCGTGCTTGGGCATGCTCGGGCATGCTCAGGCATGCTTCTAAACCCAGTGCTGTGTGGACACAGGAGGTTAGCTGGCGTTTGCTGGTTTTCAGCCAAGCTACTGGTTCGGTGAGAGATTAAGGCAATAAGACAGAGAATGATAAAGCATGGCAGATGCCTGACATCTTCCTCTAGCCGAGGACTGCAGACACACACACACACACACACACACACTCATTAATATGAACACATACAAAAAATTTTTAAAACTTAAAAATGTTGAGAATAGATGAAGCTATAGCAGAGGGTAGAAATGGGAATTCTCCCTGCCTGGGCAGAAGGTTTTATACTGGAATGGTCGACATGTCCCAAATGAATTTGCACTTTGGTACATATACTAGAGGAATTATACATCATTTTTTTTTGGTTCGTATTTGTGACAGTTTCTTGCTGTGGAGCTCAGGCTAGCCTTAGAACTAACTACCATGGGCCTCTTGTTCCAGCCTTTAAAGCACTGGGACCGCAGGTGTGCCTGTCCCCAGCTGCTGGAAGCAACATTGATTTGTGACTTGACAGTGTGGTAGTAGATAGTCAAACATACTTGTGATAGCTGGTCTTAATTGTGACTTGTTGGGATTCAGAGTCAGTCTAGGAGACATCTCCCCATGTGTGTGTGTGTGTGTGTGTTTCCAGAGAGAATTAACCAAGGGGAGGGTCTGCCTTCTAAGGGAGCGGCATCTTCCAAAGAAGTTATCTGTGACTGAAAGTGGTGTCCCCTGCCTCCCTCCCCAGCAAGTGCATCTCCTGCTGTCGCCACCATCCTCCGCCATCAGGACTCCAGCTTCTTCAGCCTTCCAGTGTGGACTGACTGCCAGCTCCGCAGGCGGCTATCAGGCCCATAGCCCCAGTTTTGAACTACTCATGCATCCAGCTTTGTAGATTGAGCACCCAGCAGCTTCTCTGCCTCTCTTGCAGGCTGTCAGCCACTGTTGGACTACCCAAACTCCAACCTAGTAAGTCCTATATCATATGTGTGTGTGTGTGTGTGTGTGTGTGTGTGTATACACACATACATATATAATGAGTTCTGTTCTAGAGAATCTGGCCCAATATAACTCCGTACTATATTTATTCTCAAAAATTAATATGAGAAAACTAGGAAGGTTAGATGAGCAAGATTCTTCCTCTAAAGCACCTTATCCATCAGCCCCCTTTTCCAAGTAAAAATGTGGGCACCCTGCTATTCCAGGGCTCCAGTTCTGACTTCTGCTGCACTGGAAGAGCCAGAGTTTTCCATCTTCTCCTTCCCAAGTGTTCTTGTCTCAACTTCTGGCTAACTAGAGACGTGATCAGGAGCTCTCGCCCCAGGATGCCATGCAGGAGGGGCAGAAGTAGGCAGGGCCATGAGAAAAGGTCCAGGCTTAGGGAAATGACACAGAAAGCAGGACGAGAAGATGATACTTCCCAAGACTGAACTGTCTCTGAACCGTTTTCATGCTGAAGTCCAACCTGGGGCCATCTTTGGAGAGACAGTTAAGTTTCAGTGAGGTCACTGGGGTGGGCCCTAATCCACTGGACATGATCTATACAGAGGAAGAATCCCATGAAGACCGTGGAAAGGTACCAAGGCCAAGGGAAGTACGAAGACAGAGTCCTACTGACGACTACATCTCAGACTGTCAGCCTGCTGAGTGGGAGAAAACAGCACTCTGTTGTGCAGGCCAGTCACACTTGCATGCAGTTCTTCCCTTTGTGGGAACTGCAGGCCTAAGAAACCAATACAGTATGGCTGTTAAATAAGGCTTCTCCAGATACCTATATCCAGGTACGGTGTGTGTGAGAGAGAGAGAGAAGGCTCTGTGGGAAAGGCACCTTCCATCAAGTCTGACTACTTGAGTTCAATACCCTGGACCCACATGGTAGAAAGTGAGAGCTTGTTCCTGCTAGTGGTCCTTTGACCTCTAAATGCCCAAAGCATCACACACAAACACATTAAATAAATTAACATGAAATTAAAAAAAAAAAACAATGCATGGAAAGTTCAGTACCGTACCACAAAACCCATTTCAGGCTCTAGGGGGCGCCTGACCACAGCACCTCCACTTCTGGCAGGAGAAGAATCAGGACTGTTGAACTCTGGCAAGCCAGCCTGCCGCTTTCCTTCAGCCCCGGTGTCTGTCCCGGGAGGAGGGTGAGTAGATGGCACCCAGCCTTAGTGGAGGCAAGTGTGGTGCAGGCAAGTGGCGTCTGCCGTAGCTGTGACACGGTGCCAAACACAGATCCCTGACTCGCACCACTCACTAAACCCGTTTCCAGCAATGGGCACATCTGAAAGGGCCCCACCGGGAAGAGTAGCTTCAACTAAGCCACCTACCAGGTCTCGGGAACTTCCTGTAGGCCAGGGCTAACCAGGCCAGGAAAGCACCCTCGCCTATCACACAGGCGGGTTTTCTGCTGTGTGTCTTTAGGCCCGAGAGGACAGGGCTAAGTGAATAAATAAAACAGAGAAGCCAGAGTGCTGGCAAAATAATGGCCCAGTCTGTGCCACGCCCCTGCCCGCCGCTGTGGTCCCCAGCTCTCATCCACAGCTGTCTCCCGATGCTAGGCAGAAGCCTGGGACCTCCAGCTCCTGGCCAGTTCTCTCTAGAATAAGTGCTCTAAGAATTTTGCTGGAGGCAGTCCCTTCTAGTAGGACAAAGGGGAAAGAAGAGGCTCTAATCAGATCACAAAGCCTATCTGGCTCCATCTCTCAGTGAGTGGAGAGGACGCTCCAGGCAGGGGCAAAAGTGGCTTGGGGAGGACCCAGGTGCTTGCTGTGGTGGGGACAGTAACTGGCTTTTTGAGTCTCATAGTATCTAGTTAAGGAACTTTTGTGCCAAAGGCTTGTCCCCTTCTACAGAAGCCACCCAAAGGGTCTGTAATGGCTAATATTGTCAACTGAAGTCTCTGTGTATGTCTGTAAGGGAGTTCTACACTGGGCTAACTAGGTGAGTAGGCCTGCCATTTCATGGGCTGGGGTCCTGGGCTGGATACAAAGAATGCAAGCCGAGCGCCAGCCTTCATTCACCTCTGTCTGTCTGTCTGTTTGTCTCTCTCTCTCTCTCTCCTTCCTGACTGTGGACACAATATGACCTGCTGCCTCCTGCTCTGCCACCATGCCTTCCCTTTCATGGTGGGGTACACCCTCAAAGCTAAACCAAAATAAACCCTTGAAGGACCCCACCCATCCTGCTCTGGAGAAAGCGGGAGGGAACACTGCTGCAGCTAGGAGCTCCTGTGCTCTGACACCACCGACTATCATGTGCCCTCTCAAGTCACACTTAGCTCCCTTGAGTGTCACATGACCTCAGTGAGTGCTGCTGGCCTTGCCCCAGCTTTGGAATTCTTGGGGCAGGAGGTCTGAGTTTGGGCGCAGAAGTTGCGGCCTCAGTCAGGGATACACCTGGGACCCACAGCTCCACAAGACCCCAGGCCCTCCACTCACCATGTTCAAGACAGACTGTCCTCTGTAAGCTGCCTGCTGTCTGGGACCCTCAGTCACTGGCAAGCCCATCTTCCCTCTTCCTCTCTGTGGCTGCCCCCGCCCCCGCCATGTTCTTGTACTGGGAAGTCAGACTCCGGGTGCCAACATTATGGTTGCTCACTGGAATGCTTCAGGGTCCTGCACCTACCTGTTCCCATCCTCCCTGTCTCTGGCAATGCAGTAACAACACAAATGATGGCTTTGGTCAAGATATGGTCACTGCTGTCCCTGTCACTCACCATGCCCTATGCCTGGGTGACTCCCTCTAGGGTCACTCCTCTCCAGGTCCTGTGCCTTGTGGCTGTATACACGTTGTCAAGGATCTCCCCACCCTGGTTCAGGGTCACCCCTACCCCTGCCCCACCCGACTCACCGATGTAGTCAAAGCGTCCAGGAGCCAGTCGCTCAGGCAGGTGAGCAGAGTACAAGAAAGAGGCCAGGAGGGTCATGACCATGTGCTTCTGGTGATACAAGATGGCTTCATTTCTTGAACTCTCTCCTGGGAACAGGAAGAGCTGCAGGTGTTTGGAAAACAAAACAAAACAAAACAAAAGGCCTTGAGAAGCCAGATCATAGGTCTTTCTCAGACCTACACCTCTCAGCACACCAGCACAAACTCCTCAGGCCCAGGCCTCGCCTCCTCAGGATTGTGGCCTGATCAAGGCAAGTGTGGGGAGGAGGGGAAGAGAGATAGAAGAGAAGAGGCCCAATAGAGATGAGCAGTGGGCAGCGGTGGTGCACGCCTCTAATTCCAGCACTTGGGAGGCAGAGGCAGGCAGACCTCCAAGTTCAAGACCAGCCTGGTTTACAGAGCAAGTTCCCAGGACAGCCAGAGCTAAACAAACAAACAAGAAGGAGGAGGAGGAAGGAGGAGGAGGAGGGAAGAAAGGAAGGAAGGAAGGAAGGAAGGAAGGAAGGAAGGAAGGAAGAAAGAAAGAAAGAAAGAAAGAAAGATCCTATTAGATATTGCTGCTTTCTGAGGATAAAATGCAAGCACAGAGGAATGGTCCTATCTGCCCCGACTCCAGATGCAAAGCTACAGAATTGAGGCTCATAATGAAGGTGTCAAGGCTTAGAGGCATTCTGGCAGCATAGCTCAGTGGGTAAAGTCCTTTGTCATCAAGCCTGATGACCTGAGTCCAAACAAACCCCTGGACCACGTAGTGGAAGGAGAGAACTGGCTCCCACCATTTGTCCTCTGATGTCCATGCACTTGCTGTGACTCACATGTGGTGGGGGATGGACATGTGCACACAAAAGAAATAAATGTGACAGAAAAAAAAATCTTTAAGAAAAAAAAAGCTTGGAAGCCTTTCTGCATCATCAAAAAGAATCACCATTTGGCCTAGCTTGGTGACTCTAGCTTGAACTCACTCCCTAAGGCAGAAATACTAGAAGTTCAAGGCCCACCTAGGCTATGGAGTTAGTTGAAGGGCAGCTTGAGCAACCTAGTGAGATCCTGTCTCAAAATCAATAAGGGGCTGGGGATATAGCTCTATGCGAGCCCTTGCCTAGCACACCTTCAGGCAGACTCCACTTCCCAGTTTTGTACACAAGGAAAGTGAGCCTGAGACTGACTTGCAAACGGCCAGTAGTCAGTGAAGCGAAGGCTGGAATCTGGGCAGGGCCATTCTGGTACTGATGCAATCACCGCTTGCCCTATGCCCTATCATCTGGCACAGCCTCCAGATAGCATCGCACAGCATGAAATCTGCGTGTAACTGGGGACCGCTTTCAGGTGAAGTTCCCTGTGTGCCCCTGCACAAGTTCCCTCCAGGAACCAGCGAGAGCTCTGAGTTGCACTCCCATCCCCAACTCTCCTGTAGACCCACTCAGGGAAATACAGGCAAAACCCCCAGTGTAGCAAGTAAAACTCTTCCCTACCCTGTAGCCTCACCCCCTGCCACCTGGGCCTCACACTGCCTCTGGGAGAAGTCTACGCACAAGGTAATGCTGACTCCTCTAAGATTCATTATACCCAGGAATCCTTATCAGCTCCTACGCAGAAGCAGACGTGAGCCTCATTCACAGATGAAGAAACCCAGGCTCAGAAAGGGTGTGTGTCCTGCCCAAATCACACAACAGGTAACCATGGAGACTAGAATCTGAACTCGGGCCCATGTGTCCTGCAAGTGAGTCTCTTTCCTTCTTGTCCTGTTCTCCGACCTCAGCTCCCTGCCATTGTACTCTCGGCCTCACCCCCCCATCTATCCTTTTAAGACTTTCATCCTTGCCTTTTCCTTCAGCAACACCCTATGTTACCAATAATATACAATCATGCATGTATTGGCCTTTTCCCATACCGATGATGACCAAACTCCAGGCTGTCTGCCTTGTGGTGGTGGTTGACTAGGAATGACCCCTACAGACTCGTGTGTGTGTGTGTGTGTGTGTGTGTGTGTGTGTGTGTGTGTGTATGAATGCTCGGTCTTAGGGAGTGGCACCATTAGGAGGTGTGGCCTTGCTGGAGTAGATGTGGCCTTATTGGAGGAAATGGATCACTGTGGTGATGGACTTTAAGGTCTCATATGCTCAAGCTACACCCAGTGTGGCTCAAACTTCACTTCCCGTTGCCTGCAGATGAAAAAGTAGAACTCTCAGCTCCTTCTCCAGCACCATGTCTGCCTGTATGCTACCATGTTCCGCCATGACAATAGTGGACTAAACCTCTGAACTGTACACCAGTGCCAATTAAATGTTTTCCTTTATAGGAGTTGCCGTGGTCAGGGTGTCTCTTTACAGCAATAGAAACCCTAACTAAGACACTTGCCCAGGTCTCTGTGGTTGTTCCTAAGGCCCTAGTCATTTTGTCTGGCCTCTGTGTTCACACTATCTCTAACTGCAACACCCAAGTCTCAACTCCTATGGGTCCCCCAAAACCCACTGGGGCGTTATGACTCTCTCAGAGCTCAGGAGACAACGGAGGCCCTGGCATTGCTGACAGGAAGAGAGGAGATGTACCCATGTCCTTACCCGGTAGAAGATGGGAAGCGAGTCCCAGGTGTAGGGGTAGGCGAAGGCGAGAACCCGGAGCAGCTTACAGAGCCGGGGCTTCTGGAGTTCAAGAAACCTGAAGTCAGGGAGGAAACGGAGGCTGTTCAGGAACGCACACATGAGCGCATGGGTCATCAACAAGCGTTTTTACATGGCCTCCTGTGGACCTCAGCTTCTCCACTAGCCTCTCTCACGCCTCCTACACTGCTGGAAACGACAGAACTTCAACAAGAAGGGAGAAACTTGCTCTGAGAGCACGAAATGTAATGGGTGCAGCCCAAGACGGGGGTGGGGGTGTCTTCAGGCAGAAACCTGCAAAGGTCAGAGGAGATTTAGCAACAGAGAGGTTTTAGAAGGTCCCACCAAGACAGGAAGGGGCCTCTCAAGCACAGACCCCAAGATCACACTGTATACAGAAGTAGAGATGCACCCAAACAACTGGAACCACCCATGTGGTGCCGTACAAAGACCTGGGCTCAAGAGGGCGCTGGATCACCCAGAGAAGTTTCTAGAATATATCAGCACGGGAACACTGGCCTGGGGAAAGTGGATGTGCGGAGGGCCTGTCTCTCTCTCCCCCATGAGCTTTCCCACTGCTCCCCAGAGAAAAGACAGAATCTCACTATTTAGGAGGAGGCCAGACCTCCTGGACAGATCCCCACCTCTCTGGAGACCTAGCGAGGGGTAACAGCTTTAGACCTGGGAGTTCAGCACCAGAGACACCCAGACTGGGTATAAGGTTAGGGTTGAGCAAGGCATCCACACAAAACTGCAGCTCTGGGGCTGGAGATGTAGCTCAGCTGGCGGAGTGCCTGTCTAGCTGGCACGCAGGAAGCCCCAGGTTCCTTCCCCAACACTCATGAACTAGACATGGTAGCATATGCCCATGATTCCAGCACTTGGAGGGCAAATCAGAAGGATCAGAAGCTCAAAGGCATTTTTAATATAGTTTATATATTAAACATTTTATATTAAATACATTTAATATATTCTATATAGTGAATCTGAGGTCAGGAGGACCAGAAGTTCAAAGGCATTTTTAATATATTTTATATAGTGAACTTGAGGCCAACCTGGGCAATAGGAGATTCTATGTCAAAACAAACAAACAAACAACAACTCAATTACCTTTTTGACTATGCCACAACACTGGAAAGGAGGCAGTGGGCTGTGGTTTCATAGGAACACACCAGGTTCCAACACAGACTGGACACATCCGGACCATGCTGATATGGCAGGTTGCCTCTAAAGCTGTGTGTGACCTATCCCTCCCTCAAACGAGGCCCCCAGTACTAAACGTAGCTCGGAAAAGCAAACAAACCACTTCCTGTTTGATGGAGCTATGATGGAGCAGAGGGTCAAAGCAGGAGAAACAGGCTCTGGGCGACAGTCCCAGAAGAAACTGAGAACAGACACAGTTAGGCTCTAGCCCAAGGTATCTGTCCCCTAGTGTCACATTGTCCCTGTCTGCCTCTCACAGCCCCAGTCTCTGTCTTTCTTCTCCCAGGGGCCAAAGGAAACACATTGCCACAACCCCAGCAGAAGCTGTCCAATTGCAACCAGCCCCTTATGCTTCTGCCCTGTCCGGGACAGGCTCAGTCCTAACAAGTGCTCCTTGTGGCCACTTACACAGGAAGAAAACCTGGCTCTGACTTGGCGAGGGCTGCCCCCCAAAGCACCGGTTTCCTGCGACTTGAGACCACATGTCACCAGGCCTGAAAATGTGCTTCCTCCGGGGGCAAACGAATCAGCCTCTCCAGCAACAAAGCTGAGTCTACAGGGTGAGAAAAAGAAGCAGAATAGGAGAAAAGAAAGCAACAGAGACAAAAACAAAACAAAAAAAGCTCTTAACCACAAAAGACAAAAACCACTCCAAAGGTGCAATTCCACATCCAACCACAGGATGTCGCCACAGCCAGAGATTTCTGAAGGCCTTGGCCAGAGATGCCTCCAAAGCACCCAGCAATAGTTTCCAAGGCACAGCTGGCTTTCCCACCCAGGGGTTGAGAGCTCTGTCCAGGAAGCAGTGCAGGAAACACTGGGTTGGGGAAGAAGCCTCCCTTAAGATCAGAGTCAATAAATCTTGGCAACTGAAATGCCAAAACTAATGGCTGATGCAAGCAGTTAATCGGAAGTTATCCAATTGCTAAAGTACACAGTTGTATGTGTGTTTTGTCTTCTATTGTGTGTGGGTTTTATTCTAGTTTGGAGACTCACAGGAAGGGGAACACTTTCATATGCCTGACCCTAGCCCTGGCAGCACCTCTGCCATCTGGCTGGGGTGTCACAGCCCCCAGAACTTCGTTTGCTGAACCACTGCCCCAGGTTTGACCCTGGTCCTTTTGAAGCTGACGTTTATCACTCTGCATACTGAGGGATTATCCCTCTGGCCCAGATTTCTTTGTGATGCTCACCATACTGACCTCAGTGACTTTGCAAAACAAAATTTTTGGATGAAAGCTGGGAGAGGTGGTGGCTGCCTGTACCAGAGCGGGGGGGGGGGGG